>NC_080671.1:217851746-218451746 GCF_030247195.1 Topomyia yanbarensis | reverse complement strand
AGGCTTCTCCAAATTTTTCAAAACGTGTCCAGTGACCTTTTTTTTTGGTCGCCAAACTAAGATTTACTAAGTAATCGATTATTGATTTTAATCGATTATCTTGGTCGATTAATCGAATGCATTAATCAAGCTCTCAAAAATTACTCGATTAATGGATAATCGGTTATTTGCAAAAATCAGACATCACTAACCTTAGGGTAAATCGCCTCTTTTCGAGCTGGAGAAATTTCTTTTTGGAAAAATCTCTAATCCTACGTGCGGGGTTGGGAATCGAACCCAGGAGAGCTGCGTACAAGGCATTTTCCAACTTCGCTATGCCCGTCTTCATTTCAATTGAAGTACACCGCTGTTATATTTGCTACCTAATGCTAAACACGTTTAGTATTTTAAATAAATAGAGCAGCACAGATACATACTAAAAAGAACACCCTCTAAAACTGCTGCTGGGGAGAGTTAATTTTAGTTTTAAAATTTTCTGTGTTCAATTATAGAACTGATTTTTCATACTATGGAAACTGGAAAACTCTTGTGAATGAACTAGAGGTGTTGGCTTATATTTCTCATATGATATGTGGAGCCAACTACCATTTGATTTAGCAGAGTTCAGAAAAGACAAAATTATTTCCGTTCAGATATTAGGATGCCAAAAAATTATCACTTTGAATAGTAGAAACAGAACACTATAGATTAGAATTGTCGCTTGTAGTACCATTTTCACTCACACTCTTGTAGCGCGTCCATTACGTTGACGGTTATATACCATGGTATATAACTGTCAAACTAATGAGCGCTCTGCAAGAATGAAAGAGATAGACAAACGGCATTACAAGCGACAATCGTAATCTATTGTTCTGTACCTAATTGTTGAATTTTCAACACGAGTAATCCACAAAAGCTTTAGAGCCTCAAAAAATTGCAAAATCAAAATCCTTCAATCAAAAGTTTTACCTCATCATTGGCACCTTAATAATAATATACAAATATGTTCAGAATTATCAAACATTAAGGTTGCACAGAGAAAGCGCAAAATTCGCAAACGAAAAAAGCAGTTTTTTTCCACACCGTATGTCAGATCTTCATAAAAATCAATCAGCAGTACTGTAACAACATTCTACATACGCTGATTGATTTTTTTTGAAGATCTGACATACGGTGTGGAAAAAAAATGCTTTTTTCGTTTGCGAATTTTGCGCTTTCTCTGTGCAACCTTAAATCACAGAGAACAGACGTCCATCTACAGCATTCAACTTGTGTAAAATTTCTAACGGTTTCGAAGGTAGTTGAGATATCCAAACCAGGTGCGCTACTGTCATTATGTTTTTTGTGGCTGAGTACGACAGAATTGACAGCGGTTATTCCTCTACCCAGTCAAACTAGTCCGTAACCGGTTCGGGTTTCCAGCATGAATTCTAGCTCAAATGCATCAATCGATAGAGTCGGAATCGGTTGTTTTCTTTGAGCAAGATTCCATACTGAATCCATTCAGGATTTCGAACCGGTTCCTGAATGGTTTTGGCGGATAGTTGGGATAGGTTGGTGTGGCGGCGCTAGTATTTATCGTATATTAATTCAAATGTTTAGACACGTTTTTTAAATATTTTTGTTCGATCATGGATGTCTGTTCTCTGTGATTAAATGTTTTATCGTTTTATTTTATTTAGATTATAGTTCTTTCATTACAAGGCAAATAATGGCTGTATTATTTTCATTACGAAAAATAATCGTCTCATCGGAATACTATGAACACCATAATTTTGGAGCACATCCGAACACAATCATTGGAGATTCATATAATTATTACGCGGAAAAAGCTTTCTATCCAAATAAGTAATATTTCTAATAAATTTAATAAACCATCATATGCTTTAACACGTTAAACATTTCATATACATTTAACATAGTGTCACATATATTTCATTGGACCACCTAATGTTTTTAATATGATAGTTATCAGATAGTTATTATATAGTGCGCTGATAGATTTGGGTCTGACACTGGAATTTAAATGTTATATGGAAATCTGATAGAATTGAATTTGAGAGGAATGCAACTTTCAACATGATAACCATATAAGTTTGATATTCCATTAAGAGTCTAATGTCGCAATCATTGGAAATTCCAATAGCGCTGAATTATATGAATATCATATAATATGAATGTAGCGATTTCGCTCAGTGTACCAGAACTATGTGCTCACAGCGCCACCGGTGGCGAGTAGTGAAAACCGTGAATTCCCCTACCAGTTCACAAACTACTAGAAGTTCTAACATGAGCCTCAGACAAGCCGAAAACTATCTATTTTATTCCCTCGTTGCACTTTATTGGTGGTGGGGGTGCATTATGCGCTTTTTATGGTAATGGAGACTTTATTGGCAGTGAAGGTCCACTTGTGAATACTGGTATATAGAATACATTGTCGATTGTTGTGAATCCCTGCCAACTGGAATAATCAATCAAACCATTAAGGGTTCTAGCCCTAACATCAGGCAATCCGAAAATTATATGATTGTTCTGCCCGTCGAGCTTGTTTGGCCGTGGAGGTGCATGGTAGTTGAATAGAAAAAATTCGGTATATTGATACCTAGGGCACATTGTCGGTTATTGTGAATCCCTGCCAACTCGAATCAACATTCAAACCATTAAGGGTTCTAGCCCTAACATCAGGCAATCCGAAAACCATATGACTGTTCTGCCCGTCGAGCTTGTTTGGTCGTGGAGGTGCATGGTAGTTGAATAGAAAAAATTCGGTATATTGATACCTAGGGCACATTGTCGGTTATTGTGAATCCCTGCCAACTCGAATCAACATTCAAACCATTAAGGGTTCTAGCCCTAACATCAGGCAATCCGAAAACCATATGACTGTTCTGCCCGTCGAGCTTGTTTGGCCGTGGAGGTGCATGGTAGTTGAATAGAAAAAATTCGGTATATTGATACCTAGGGCACATTGTCGGTTATTGTGAATCCCTGCCAACTCGAATCAACATTCAAACCATTAAGGGTTCTAGCCCTAACACCAGACAATCCGAAAACTATATGATTGTTCTGCCCGTCGAGTTTGTTTGGCCGTAGAGGTGCATGGTAGTTGAATAGAAAAAATTCGGTATATTGATACCTAGGGCACATTGTCGGTTATTGTGAATCCCTGCCAACTCGAATCAACATTCAAACCATTAAGGGTTCCAGCCCTAGCATCAGGCAATCCGAACACCATATGACTGTTCTGCCCGTCGAGCTTGTTTGGCCGTGGAGGTGCATGGTAGTTGAATAGAAAAAAATCGGTATTTTGATACCTAGGGCACATTGTCGGTTATTGTGAATCCCTGCCAACTCGAATCAACATTCAAACCATTAAGGGTTCTAGCCCTAGCATCAGGCAATCCGAAAACCATATGATTGTTCTGCCCGTCGAGCTTGTTTGGCCGTGGAGGTGCATGGTAGTTGAATAGAAAAAAAAAATCGGTATATTGATACCTAGGATACATTGTCGGTTATTGTGAATCCCTGCCAACTCGAATCAACATTCAAACCATTAAGGGTTCTAGCCCTAACATCAGACAATCCGAAAACCATATGATTGTTCTGCCCGTCGAGTTTGTTTGGCCGTAGAGATGCATGGTAGTTGAATAGAAAAAAATCGGTATATTGGTATATGGGACACATTGTCGATTATTGTGAATCCCTGCCAACTCGAATCAACATTCAAACCATTAAGGGTTCTAGCCCTAACATCAGGCAATCCGAAAACCATATGACTGTTCTGCCCGTCGAGCTTGTTTGTGATATATCTAACTATCGTGAGGGAAGGTGATATATAATTTTAATAAAAACTGCAAGGTGTACACAGTACGATAGTCGATGTAAAACTGTCTATTCAATTCGTTATCTCTGAAAGCTGAACCAGCCAGATGTTCAGACAGGGTTGTAGTACTGGGTGGTCACCACAGTTCTTCCCCCTTTAGTCCAAATTATTGTACATCGATAATGGCGAAACTTCACTGCCATATATATAATTTAATTCACGGAAAAACTTAACTACCGTTACGATTCAGAAAACGACAAAACTTTACTGCCGCAAAACTAATATTTTCTATTTTTTAATGAAGTAAACGAAATCAGGATCTTCTAGACGACGCTTCGTCCTATTCGAACGACGCAAACAAATAGGTTCACGGCTTAAACTCGCTGATGGATTCGTACACTGTAGCGCAGACGTGCCTTCCTGGGGGTCCACTACCCTGTTGCCAGGCGGTAAACTATTTCTCTCCGAATCACCATCGTCCGAATCACAAACCATTGGTTGATCGTTAGGTGAACCTCTATAAATGAATGAATCTGCTGCGAAACCATAAAAATCGCTAGCTTCGTCGTCAATGTCCTCTTGCTGATCATCCCCCCTTCTTTTTCGTGTTGGGCTGCTCGCAAAAATTAAAGCTCGGCCCTTCTTGCGAGTGCCAAATAATTTAAGCTGATTGCGGTGCGCCAGGTACACCCGACCTCCAACGGAAACCTGAAATGTATTTAGAGAAATACGTCTTAAAAATTTAGCTTCAAGCCATCGTCTAATATCGGTTGTTCTAAAGTTTTTATAATAAATTAAATCCCCTGGGCGCAAAGAGTCAATCCAGTCCCGGGTTCGATGTTGTACTTTGGTGTCATCGTTATGTACAGGCATATTCACAACTTTCTGCTTCGTCATATTATTCCTAAAACTATTTCTAGGGTGGATTAAATCCAACAACGTCTTAGGCTTAAAACTAAACAGCCTATTGGACGGAAACGAACCATCTTCCAAACATGTGTTCCTGTAACTAAACAAAAAGTACGAAACTAAGTCTTCCGTACTCGATCCTGCCATTTCCGGATCCAACAAAAATTTCTTCAAACCTTCTTTCACCAATCTTACCATACGCTCAGCTTGTCCATGACTTGATAGGTTATATGGTGGACTTTTCATCACTTGTATGCTGTGCTTCTGAAAGAAATCAATTAATTCTTTAGAATTAAATGGAGGCCCACCGTCCGTAACAATTACGTCCGGTAACCCAAACCTCGCAAAAACGCTGATAAACTTTGACTTTACCCTCCTGGCTTCAGTACCAAATTTCATGTACTCTACTTCAAGCCATTTTGAAAAACTGTCAACAATCACCAGGAAGGTTTTCTTGTCGAAATGAAAAAAATCCGCATGAATGCGACTAAACGGTTTTGTTGTAGGAATCCAGTTAGAGTGAGGAACTGGCTTAGAGACAGCATTCATTTGGCAACACACGCTGCATGATTTGACAAAATTCTCTATGTCACTATTCATGCCATACCAATAAACTACCTTTCTTGCCATCTGCTTGATCTTAGTTATTCCGGAATGGTTGTTGTGTAAGAGCTTCAGCATCTGCTTTTGTAAACTTGCAGGTATAACGACACGATCCTGATACAACAAACACCCTTCTATTACTTCCAAATCCTAGTATTGTGCGTAAACATCTAACAACTTACGATCCATCTTCTGTGGCCAACCATGTTTCATGTAATAAACTATCTGTTGCAAAAACTTGTCTTTTTTTGCTTCATTTGCAATCAAAACATGATCCACCGGGAAGTCATCGGAAACATTTATACTTTTGATGAATTCTCTTTGTAAAGAAGCTGGTACATTTTCAGGCAGAGGAAATCGTGAGCAAAAATCTGCATTGCCCATTTTCGTTGACGGTCTGTAAACAATGTCAAAATCATAGATATTTAGTTCAAGTACATATCGCTGCAGACGTGTCACAAACAACGTATTCTTGTCTTCTTTGCCAAAAATACCAATCAAAGGCTTGTGGTCAGTATACACAGTAAACTTCTTGCCAAACAGAAATTTGTGAAACTTTTTAATGGTGCTCACAACTGCTAAAGCTTCCAAGTGCAAAATTGGGTAGGATTTTTGGGCATTCGTTAAACTGAAGGAGGTAAAACTTATTGGTCTCTCTTCTCCTTTGATTTGGTGTGCGATTACTCCTCCTAAACCATAGCTGCTAGCATCCGTTATAACGACAACGGGCATACTAGGATCATAAAACTCTAAAAGCTTTGGGCTCAACAAAGCTTGCTTACAGTCTTGAAAAACTCTGCTACATTCAGAGTTCCAGACAAACTTGACATCTTTTCTGAGTAGATGATACAAACAGTAAAGGCGGGCGGACAGATTGGGCAGAAATTTACCGTAGTAGTTAACTAAACCCAAAAATGCCTTCAGTTCAGAAACGTTATTTGGAACCTTGGCTTTCCGAATTGTCTCGACCTTTTCCGGAGATGGTAACAAACCTCTGTCACTCAAAACATGACCCAGAAATGGCAAACTTGAAACAAACCACTTGCATTTTTGCAAATTAACTTTAATGTTAACTTTAGACAAACGCTCCAAAACCAAATTAAGCTTTCGTTCACAGTCGGCTTTGTGCTTGCCTGCTATTAAAACATCATCTAAATAACAGCAAACTCCATCGATACCTTTCAAAACTTGATCCATGATCCGTTGAAATATAGCTGCACTAGAAGAAGCACCTTGTGGCAAACGATTATAAGTAAACAAACCTTTGATTGTATTAATCACCATTATTTTTCTAGATCGTCTTGACAATAATAATTGTGTGTACGCACCGGCCAGATCTAAAGAACAAAAAACTTTGGCACCAGCCAATGAGGCAAACAAATCTTGTGTTAGTGGGAGAGGGTAAGTATCGGGAATCAAAACTTTATTGATGGAAACTTTACAATCAATGACCATCCTAATACCACCGTCTTTTTTCACCACAACTATTACCGGAGATGCCCATTCACTTGCATATATTCGCGTTATGACGCCATCTTTTTCTAAACTATCTAAATGTTCCAAAACTTTGTCCTTTAACCTGAAAGGAACGTCATAAGCACGTTTAAATATCGGCGTATGCTCTTTTAGAACTAGATCAGCCTCAAACCCATTTATTGGCGTTGATAAAGACTTATCAAAAACATTGGCAAACTTACTTTGTATCTCTGCAACGATCTGATCTGGTGAAACCGACAATATTAATATTGTTTCCGAAAGCCTTCCTCCAATCTGGAACAAACACATCCAACCAATCTCGTCCCAGTAATGGAGTGAAACCGCTGCCGTTTCGCAAAACAATTAGGTCAACAGTCTTTGTGCGTCCATTCAGCTCGACCTTAACCTCAATCTGTCCTTCAACCTTCAAACGGCTTCCATTGATCACTGCTAACTTCTTGTCGCATCTTTGTAGCGGAATATGATCGAAATCTCCCTCGTACATCTCCAAACTGATTACGGAAACTGCAGCGCCACAATCAACTTCCATTCTCAACCTCAAACCGTCAACATAAACATTGCGAAAACATGGTTCGTTAATTCTGTTGATCGATGAGATTAGCATACAATCCATCTCGTCATCCGAAACAGATCTGTTTAAACGACGTCTCAAACTTTTCTGATACTCAGTCATCTTGGGCTTTTCTGCAGGAGAATCGACAAACTTGACCGTCTTACTCTTGTTCTTCAAGTCATAACAAAAACGACGCGTGTGACCTTTTCTACGACAGAAGTTGCAAAACAAGGTCTTTGTCCTGGGTGAAGAACGGTTCCTGCGATCAAATGAATCAGAACGGCTTCTGCTTCTCTTTCTAGCCGGCTCTCGACTTCTTCCCCGTGAGCGATCTCGGGAAACTTCGAAGCTGTCACGCCTTCCTAATCTGTTCAAAACGCTTACACGATTGGAATTGCCAGAGATCAGTTTAGCTCTCGCTCCTGCTAATTCTCTGTTTACGATGAGTTTCTCCGCTTTAGCCAGCGTTAAATCCTCTTCATCGAATAAACGCTGCTGCAAGTCCTTGTCGCTAATACCGCAAACCAATTTATCGCGAATCGCCATGTCCTTAAACTCTCCGAAATGACACATCTCTGCCTGGAGCTTGACAGCGAGTATAAAATCTTCCGCGCTCTCACTCGGACCTTGGACACGTTGGTAAAACTTGTAACGTTGAATCAAATCACTTTCCGTTTTATCATACCGCTTCCTGAGAGCGCCCGTAATCTCCTTGAAAGACACGGTCTTTAAATCCCTTCCGGGAAAAAGAAGCTTCAGCTCACTGTACACTTCTCTACTGCAAGTAGCCAAAAACGACACTTTTTGATCTTCCTCACTGGTCACTTTATGATGCGCAAACACCCAATCCAGTTGCTCCAGAAACTGCGCAAACGGAATCGTTCCGGGAATGAACGGTTCAATTTGATTCACCAACGGCATACTTGACATAGTGAGATATAAACAAAATAGTGAAAAAGAAACAAATATAAAAAAATAGTTTAATTTTTCTTTTAAATGCACAAAACTGAAATATTTTTTTTTACAGTGCATGCGGGAAGATCGAATCAAAACAAACTAAATTCGACTACTACCCAAACAAACAAGTTGTTCTGCAGAATAAACACGCGATAAACAATAAACTTTACAAGTCTGTTTTGTGCGAGAACGGCATGAGCAGCAACAAGCATAAGCTAGAGCATAAGTAAATATTGCAGAACCAAACGGTGAACCACGGTCGCTAACGAAAGAATTTTTGTCGTTGCGCAACTAACGTATGTTGCAAGCAAATTCTGGTGCTGCACGTATGCTGGTAGTAGTACGTAAAACAAAACCAGAACAAAAATGGTTTTCTGGTAGACAAAATCACTGTTAAAACAAAATGAAGCGCAATTTCTTTTGTGTGCTAAACAAGAAAAATGCCTTTAAATTACACTTAAACATGCACTCAAACATTAGTTCTGAAAACAAAATGTGCAAAAACTTACGTGATCGTTTACCAAACCTACGGCAAAACAAACCAGATGAAAAATCTCTTGCGCGGGATTCGCAGAAAACTTTTTTCCTTCACAAGGATCCAAACGTTGATATCTGCCAGAAAAACCAGAAGAAAACACCGTAATTCTCCGCTTAGACACTTCCACACCGCCAGCAACGGAATAAATTAAATGTAGCCGTTGAAAACACTTGGCGGGGTTACACTTTTCCTTCTAATATGTTCTTAGGAACTGCACTCACTTCCAGCTAACAAAACGCCGGGAAACCTCCAAACACTTTCGGTACCTCTGGAAAACTTAACTCCAGGAATAGAAACACTGCCGAAAACAACTTTTCACGCGAAAAACTGCGATTTAATCTTCGTCGCCACTGATATATCTAACTATCGTGAGGGAAGGTGATATATAATTTTAATAAAAACTGCAAGGTGTACACAGTACGATAGTCGATGTAAAACTGTCTATTCAATTCTTTATCTCTGAAAGCTGAACCAGCCAGCTGTTCAGACAGGGTTGTAGTATTGGGTGGTCACCACAGTTTGGTCGTGGAGGTGCATGGTAGTTGAATAGAAAAAATTCGGTATATTGATACCTAGGGCACATTGTCGGTTATTGTGAATCCCTGCCAACTCGAATCAACATTCAAACCATTAAGGGTTCTAGCCCTAACATCAGGCAATCCGAAAACCATATGACTGTTCTGCCCGTCGAGCTTGTTTGGCCGTGGAGGTGCATGGTAGTTGAATAGAAAAAATTCGGTATATTGATACCTAGGGCACATTGTCGGTTATTGTGAATCCCTGCCAACTCGAATCAACATTCAAACCATTAAGGATTCTAGCGCTAACATCAGGCAATCCGAAAACCATATGATTGTTCTGCCCGTCGAGCTTGTTTGGCCGTGGAGGTGCATGGTAGTTGAATAGAAAAAATTCGGTATATTGATACCTAGGGCACATTGTCGGTTATTGTGAATCCCTACCAACTCGAATCAACATTCAAACCATTAAGGGTTCTAGCCCTAACATCAGGCAATCCGAAAACCATATGACTGTTCTGCCCGTCGAGCTTGTTTGGCCGTGGAGGTGCATGGTAGTTGAATAGAAAAAATTCGGTATATTGATACCTAGGGCACATTGTCGGTTATTGTGAATCCCTGCCAACTCGTATCAACATTCAAACCATTAAGGGTTCCAGCCCTAGCATCAGGCAATCCGAACAACATATGACTGTTCTGCCCGTCGAGCTTGTTTGGCCGTGGAGGTGCATGGTAGTTGAATAGAAAAAATTCGGTATATTGATACCTAGGATACATTGTCAATTATTGTGAATCCCTGCCAACTCGAATCAACATTCAAACCATTAAGGGTTCTAGCCCTAACATCAGGTAATCCGAAAACCATATGATTGTTCTGCCCGTCGAGTTTGTTTGGCCGTGGAGGTGCATGGTAGTTGAATAGAAAAAAATCGGTATATTGATACCTAGGGCACATTGTCGGTTATTGTGAATTCCTGCCAACTCGAATCAACATTCAAACCATTAAGGGTTCTAGCCCTAACATCAGGAAATCCGAAAACCATATGATTGTTCTGCCCGTCGAGCTTGTTTGGCCGTGGAGGTGCATGGTAGTTGAATAGAAAAAAATCGGTATATTGATACCTAGGATACATTGTCGGTTATTGTGAATCCCTGCCAACTCGAATCAACATTCAAACCATTAAGGGTTCTAGCCCTAACATCAGACAATCCGAAAACCATATGATTGTTCTGCCCGTCGAGTTTGTTTGGCCGTAGAGATGCATGGTAGTTGAATAGAAAAAATTCGGTATATTGGTATATGGGACACATTGTCGATTATTGTGAATCCCTGCCAGATCGAATCAACATTCAAACCATTAAGGGTTCTAGCCCTAACATCAGGCAATCCGAAAACCATATGACTGTTCTGCCCGTCGAGCTTGTTTGGCCGTGGAGGTGCATGGTAGTTGAATAGAAAAAATTCGGTATATTGATACCTAGGGCACATTGTCGGTTATTGTGAATCCCTGCCAACTCGAATCAACATTCAAACCATTAAGGGTTCTAGCCCTAACATCAGACAATCCGAAAACCATATGATTGTTCTGCCCGTCGAGTTTGTTTGGCCGTAGAGATGCATGGTAGTTGAATAGAAAAAATTCGGTATATTGGTATATGGGACACATTGTCGATTATTGTGAATCCCTGCCAGCTCGAATCAACATTCAAACCATTAAGGGTTCTAGCCCTAACATCAGGCAATCCGAAAACCATATGACTGTTCTGCCCGTCGAGCTTGTTTGGCCGTGGAGGTGCATGATAGTTGAATAGAAAAAATTCGGTATATTGATACCTAGGGCACATTGTCGGTTATTGTGAATCCCTGCCAACTCGAATCAACATTCAAACCATTAAGGATTCTAGCGCTAACATCAGGCAATCCGAAAACCATATGATTGTTCTGCCCGTCGAGCTTGTTTGGCCGTGGAGGTGCATGGTAGTTGAATAGAAAAAATTCGGTATATTGATACCTAGGGCACATTGTCGGTTATTGTGAATCCCTACCAACTCGAATCAACATTCAAACCATTAAGGGTTCTAGCCCTAACATCAGGCAATCCGAAAACCATATGACTGTTCTGCCCGTCGAGCTTGTTTGGCCGTGGAGGTGCATGGTAGTTGAATAGAAAAAATTCGGTATATTGATACCTAGGGCACATTGTCGGTTATTGTGAATCCCTGCCAACTCGTATCAACATTCAAACCATTAAGGGTTCCAGCCCTAGCATCAGGCAATCCGAACAACATATGACTGTTCTGCCCGTCGAGCTTGTTTGGCCGTGGAGGTGCATGGTAGTTGAATAGAAAAAATTCGGTATATTGATACCTAGGATACATTGTCAATTATTGTGAATCCCTGCCAACTCGAATCAACATTCAAACCATTAAGGGTTCTAGCCCTAACATCAGGTAATCCGAAAACCATATGATTGTTCTGCCCGTCGAGTTTGTTTGGCCGTGGAGGTGCATGGTAGTTGAATAGAAAAAAATCGGTATATTGATACCTAGGGCACATTGTCGGTTATTGTGAATTCCTGCCAACTCGAATCAACATTCAAACCATTAAGGGTTCTAGCCCTAACATCAGGCAATCCGAAAACCATATGATTGTTCTGCCCGTCGAGCTTGTTTGGCCGTGGAGGTGCATGGTAGTTGAATAGAAAAAAATCGGTATATTGATACCTAGGATACATTGTCGGTTATTATGAATCCCTGCCAACTCGAATCAACATTCAAACCATTAAGGGTTCTAGCCCTAACATCAGACAATCCGAAAACCATATGATTGTTCTGCCCGTCGAGTTTGTTTGGCCGTAGAGATGCATGGTAGTTGAATAGAAAAAATTCGGTATATTGGTATATGGGACACATTGTCGATTATTGTGAATCCCTGCCAGCTCGAATCAACATTCAAACCATTAAGGGTTCTAGCCCTAACATCAGGCAATCCGAAAACCATATGACTGTTCTGCCCGTCGAGCTTGTTTGGCCGTGGAGGTGCATGGTAGTTGAATAGAAAAAATTCGGTATATTGATACCTAGGGCACATTGTCGGTTATTGTGAATCCCTGCCAACTCGAATCAACATTCAAACCATTAAGGGTTCTAGCCCTAACATCAGGCAATCCGAAAACCATATGACTGTTCTGCCCGTCGAGCTTGTTTGGCCGTGGAGGTGCATGGTAGTTGAATAGAAAAAATTCGGTATATTGATACCTAGGGCACATTGTCGGTTATTGTGAATCCCTGCCAACTCGAATCAACATTCAAACCATTAAGGGTTCCAGCCCTAGCATCAGGCAATCCGAACACCATATGACTGTTCTGCCCGTCGAGCTTGTTTGGCCGTGGAGGTGCATGGTAGTTGAATAGAAAAAATTCGGTATATTGATACCTAGGATACATTGTCGATTATTGTGAATCCCTGCCAACTTGAATCAACATTCAAACCATTAAGGGTTCTAGCCCTAACATCAGGTAATCCGAAAACCATATGATTGTTCTGCCCGTCGAGTTTGTTTGGCCGTGGAGGTGCATGGTAGTTGAATAGAAAAAAATCGGTATATTGATACCTAGGGCACATTGTCGGTTATTGTGAATCCCTGCCAACTCGAATCAACATTCAAACAATTAAGGGTTCCAGCCCTAGCATCAGGCAATCCGAACACCATATGATTGTTCTGCCCGTCGAGCTTGTTTGGCCGTGGAGGTGCATGGTAGTTGAATAGAAAAAAATCGGTATATTGATACCTAGGGCACATTGTCGGTTATTGTGAATCCCTGCCAACTCGAATCAACATTCAAACCATTAAGGGTTCTAGCCCTAACATCAGGCAATCCGAAAACCATATGATTGTTCTGCCCGTCGAGCTTGTTTGGCCGTGGAGGTGCATGGTAGTTGAATAGAAAAAAAATCGGTATATTGATACCTAGGATACATTGTCGGTTATTGTGAATCCCTGCCAACTCGAATCAACATTCAAACCATTAAGGGTTCTAGCCCTAACATCAGACAATCCGAAAACCATATGATTGTTCTGCCCGTCGAGTTTGTTTGACCGTAGAGATGCATGGTAGTTGAATAGAAAAAATTCGGTATATTGGTATATGGGACACATTGTCGATTATTGTGAATCCCTGCCAACTCGAATCAACATTCAAACCATTAAGGGTTCTAGCCCTAACATCAGGCAATTCGAAAACCATATGACTGTTCTGCCCGTCGAGCTTGTTTGGTCGTGGAGGTGCATGGTAGTTGAATAGAAAAAATTCGGTATATTGATACCTAGGGCACATTGTCGGTTATTGTGAATCCCTGCCAACTCGAATCAACATTCAAACCATTAAGGGTTCTAGCCCTAACATCAGGCAATCCGAACACCATATGACTGTTCTGCCCGTCGAGCTTGTTTGGCCGTGGAGGTGCATGGTAGTTGAATAGAAAAAATTCGGTATATTGATACCTAGGGCACATTGTCGGTTATTGTGAATCCCTGCCAACTCGAATCAACATTCAAACCATTAAGGGTTCTAGCCCTAACATTAGGCAATTCGAAAACCATATGACTGTTCTGCCCGTCGAGCTTGTTTGGCCGTGGAGGTGCATGGTAGTTGAATAGAAAAAATTCGGTATATTGATACCTAGGGCACATTGTCGGTTATTGTGAATCCCTGCCAACTCGAATCAACATTCAAACCATTAAGGGTTCTAGCCCTAACATCAGGCAATTCGAAAACCATATGACTGTTCTGCCCGTCGAGCTTGTTTGGCCGTGGAGGTGCATGGTAGTTGAATAGAAAAAATCGGTATACTTAGGACACATTGTCGGTTATCGTGAATCCCTGCCAACACGAATCAACATTCAAACCATTAAGGGTTCTAGCCCTAACATCAGGCAATTCGAAAACCATATGACTGTTCTGCCCGTCGAGCTTGTTTGGCCGTGGAGGTGCATGGTAGTTGAATAGAAAAAATTCGGTATATTGATACCTAGGGCACATTGTCGGTTATTGTGAATCCCTGCCAACTCGAATCAACATTCAAACCATTAAGGGTTCCAGCCCTAGCATCAGGCAATCCGAACACCATATGACTGTTCTGCCCGTCGAGCTTGTTTGGCCGTGGAGGTGCATGGTAGTTGAATAGAAAAAATTCGGTATATTGGTATATGGGATACATTGTCGATTATTGTGAATCCCTGCCAACTCGAATCAACATTCAAACCATTAAGGGTTCTAGCCCTAACATCAGGTAATCCGAAAACCATATGATTGTTCTCCCGTCGAGTTTGTTTGGCCGTGGAGGTGCATGGTAGTTGAATAGGAAAAAACCTAGTTTAATCCACCTAGCGGTGCAATTGTGCCTTTCTCAATCATGAATCACGAGAATGTGTGCGTTGTTTATATTCATTAAAAACTTTAAAATGCATATATTACATTTTATTATTATACATCACATGACAACTATATACAGGAAAATAAATCATTATTCGAGTTCTAAAATTTTGAAAAAGAAAAAACAGCCATGGTAATATTGAACTGAAAAAAAAGGTGCGAAATCGGCAAAGTCCCAAAAAGTCGATCTTTATAAAAAAAAAATTTTCGAGTTAACATAAAATCTCGACGTTTCATGCATTTTTAAGATGTTTGGCATCAAAAATACGAATTCGATTTCTGAAATTTCATGGGTTCCCCCTTTGAAAAAAAAAATTGAGTTCCGGCTTATATGGGAATTTCATATGTGACCGGACGATTTAGTCTATATTTCCGGACCCATATAAGCGATCCGTACGAAATTTTATAGACATCTGTGGGGATAATATAGCTATCATTTGGGACTAAGTTTGTGAAAATCGGCCGAACCATTTCCGGGAAACTGATGTGAGTTCGTAAATTTTGAAAGGTGGCCGCTTTGCCCAGGCACTTCCGGAACCATCTATGGTGGTCAATGTAGTCAACGAAAGTTTGGTTGGCCGTCGGTGACCGAGAACAGCAAATTTAAGTTGTTTGAGAGACATTTTAGCGAAATTTTTACCTTTTTTGCTTCCATCGGAGTATCGGTTTGAATCACAATTTGCTCTGTGATCGCACGCCCAGGCCTGTAACTCCGGAACCGGAAGTCGGATCGGGATGAAATTAAATAGCCATTTACGGGGACGCAATACCTTTCATTTGAGACCAAGTTTAGCCGAATCGGTCTAGCCATCTCCGAGAAACCGATGTGAATGTTATTCTGAATTTAGATACTTCCGCCGGGGCTTCCGGAACCGATGATGGTGGCCAATGTGACCAAAGAGACTTTGAATGGTTGTTAATGACCTAATACTACAAATCGAAGCAGTTGTGGTCATATTTTGGAAAAAATTTCACCTTTATACATTCATTGCAGAATTTATTAAAATCGACATTTTCTGCGTGTTCGTACTTATCACCCTGTAATTCCGGAACCGGAAGTCGGATCCATTAGAAATTCAATAGCAGCCTATGGGAACGTTGCACCTTTCATTTGAGACTAAGTTTGTCAAAATCGGTTCAGCCATCTCTGAGAAAAATGAGTGACATTTTTGGTCACATACACACACACATACACACATACATACATACATACATACATACATACATACATACATACATACATACATACATACATACATACACACATACATACACACAGATATTTTGCGATCTCGGCGAACTGAGTCGAATGTTATATGAGACTCGGCCCTCCGGGCCTCGGTTAGAAAGTCGGTTTTTGGAGCAATTGCGTAACCTTTCTATATGAGAAAGGCAAAAGAATAGTATTTAATTAGCTTAATCAGCATGAGTTCAATGTTATCTTCATGTGATTATATTTTGAAATGTTGGTGGAATGGGTTTAAAAGTGGAGGGAATGGGGGGTTAGTAGAGTGGGAGTGGAGGATGCGTCAGAAATCCTTCATCTTATTTTGGTATACGGGGTGGATGAAGGAAATGCGGGCGTGAGGGTGATCCAAGGGGACGGTAGTGATGAAGGAGGGAGATGTAAGGGCAAGGCGGGGGGGGGGGCGGAGGGGCTCTGATGCAATACTCAGCTGCATATTTTGCCTTCCATTTGAGACTTGGTTTGAGAAAATCGGTTCAGTCATCACCGAAGAACCAATGTGACTTTATTTGTGGAATATGCCCGGAATTCCGGACTTCCGGAATCGTCGATAGTGAACAATATATTCAAAGAATGTTTGATTGGCAATCAGTGATCTAGATCTGCGATTAGAAGTAATTTGGTGACCATTTCAATAGTTTTTAGCCTCTGAGGTATTACGATTGTACCGATTTATATGGGAAATTCCAGTGTATCCTTACTAACACCCCTGTAACTCCGGAAGCAAGAGTCAGAACAGAATGAAATTCAGCAGCAGTCAATGGTATTACTGTATCTTTCATTTGAAATCAAGTTTGTAAAAATCGGTAGAGAATTCATTGGGGAATGGGTGTGATATTAGCTTAGGAACTTGGCGGGTTCCCCGGGGGCCTCATGAACTGTCATAGGTGGCCAATGTGGTCAAAGCTGCTTTGATTGATCATTAGTGATCCAGACCCGCAAACTAGAGTAATGTTACATCAATTTTAATATGTTTTACATCATTTGAACATCATGGTGGTACCAGTTTGTATGGGAATTTGCTGGGTGACCGCACTCTTCAACCCGTAACTCCGGAACCGGAAGTCGGATCAACTAAAAATTCAATAGCAGCTTATGGGAGCGTTATACCTTTCATATGAAACTAAGTTTGCGAAAATCGGTTCAGCCATCTCTGAGAAAATTGTGTGAGTTTAAATGACACACACACATATACACACACATACACACACACATACATACACACACAGACAACTCCGCTAGCGAATGACGGATCCCAATAATAGCATGTCTGTAATAACATACGTACATGGAACTATTGAGATCCAGAGCTACAGGTCCAAAGCCCTGGTAAAGGAGGATGGTTGTGATGATCCGGGCCGAGATCACCACGTAAAGCAAGGTAGGGCATAACCCCAATTCCAAGGCGTGAAGCGACCCGTGCCGAGGGATGAGTGATCGAGGCGGTGAAAAAGATGCTCGATCGTTAACGGAGCCTGTGGGGTACCTGGGCAACCCCCACAGTAAGCGTCCCTTACCACGCTAATGCGGAGCTCTGGCGTGGCGGACATATATTTCTCGCGCTACTCGTGGGAATTTTCATGGAGCAAAATAAAAATAAAAATAAGCAGACGGAGGTGCCAAACCCCTTCGCAAGAGGTGGTTTGGCGAGGTCTCCCCCCGTGGGGAGAGTAGTGGAACGATGAGTGCTGTACTCGAAAGCACCAGTGACCCCCCAGCAGCGGTAGGCAATACCCCTACCAATGCATCGGAGGGGCCAATAGCTGCGATGCGCAAAGTAGCGAAGCAACTCGATGCTATAATCGACTTCGCTAGCGCAAAGCAGAACATAGCCAAGGAGTTGAAGTTGAGCCTTCTGGAGCTCCGGAAAGCTGTTCGTGTCGCAAGACAGGAACAGCAGGCATATGTTGAGAGGGTGGAATGTCGGGAGAGGCCCGACAGAGAAACCCAGACAGTGGCCTCCAATAGGGAGGAAAGAGAGAAGGTTAATAGAGGCTCACAGACAGTGGCCTTTACCTTCTATGGAGCAGCCACGTCGATCGGAGCGGCGACCGAGTTCCCCTCGAAGGGAAAGGGAAAGGGCAATCGCAAGACGGCATCGAATGCGAAGCGCCCTAGGAAGTCGCCAGGAGAGGGTGCCAAAACCGACACCACTCGGCGTGCAACCGTCAAGGTCAAACGCCGCCTGGGTGAGGTAAGCGAGGGCGAGAGTGACCTCGCTGTTGAGAGCGATGGTACCAGCAACCCGGCACGACCGGGGCAGGGGGGCTCAAACCCCTGGACGCTGGTTACCAAGAAAAAGCCGGCACCGAAACCGGAGGTACCGCGGCCTGCGAGGAAGGCCAAGGACAGAGGCGAAGCCTTGTGGTTAAAAACCGACAAGGACAAATACGCCGATGTCCTTAAATCGATGAAAGCGGCCGAAAGCCTCTCGGCCCTTGGGCAGGATGTGCGTAGCGTAAGACGCACCAACACGGGAGAGATGCTCCTGGTGTTGAAGCGAGGCGCACAATCAAGTGCAATATACAAGGCCTTGGCCCAAGAGGTCCTTGGTGAGGGCGCCCAAATCAGGTCGCTAGGTGCGGAAACAACTCTCCAGTGCAAACACTTGGACGAGTTCGCGACCGCAGAAGACGTCGCCGCAGCCGTCAAGGAGCAATGCGGCGTCACAATCGAGCGGGCCTCTGTGCGATTGAGGGACGGACCCTCTGGCACCCAAGTAGCCTACCTCAGGCTACTCAATGCGGATGCCAAAAAGGTAACCGAGAAAGGGAAGCTGAAGATCGGCTGGTCGGTATGCCCTATCAGTATACCCCAGCCGCCTTCAGTGGACAGGTGCTATCGGTGCCTAGAATCCGACCATAAAGCTTACGAATGCAAAGGCCTAGACAGGAGTAAGCTATGTCGTAGATGCGGCGAGGAGGGGCATAAAGAGCGGGGGTGCACTAAGGCATATAAGTGCCTTATCTGCACCTCTAAGAAGCAAGCCCATAAACATGCTATGGGCGGACCTTCGTGTCCCTTCGGCGAGTTAAATAAGAAGAAGCCGTGAGAGTCACACAGCTAAATCTTAACCATTGTGCAGCAGCCCAACAGCTGCTGTGGCAGTCGGTCTCGGAGTCGAGGACAGATGTCGCCCTCTTATCAGACCCGTACAGCATCCCTGCCGGCAACGGCAATTGGGTGTCGGACGGGTCTGGAATGGTGGCAATCTGTACAACGGGAAGGTTCCCGGTTCAAGAGGTAATACACCCCTCCGCCGAGGGTGTGGCGATTGCCAAGATCAATGGTGTGTTCTATTGCAGCTGCTACGCCCCACCAAGGTGGCCAATAGAACAGTTCTACCAGATGATCGACAGGCTCTCGTCGGACCTCGTGGGCCGGAAACCGGTAGTAATAGCGGGAGACTTCAACGCTTGGGCAGTGGAGTGGGGCAGCCGCTGTACAAATAGCAGGGGTCAAGCGCTAATGGAAGCGTTTGCGAAACTCGATACTGTGCTAGCTAATGATGGCTCCGCTAGTACATTCCGTAGAAACGGAGTGGAGGCGTGGATTGATTTGACCTTTGCCAGCCCGAGTCTGGCTCCAGGCATGGAATGGAGGGTAGACGAAGGCTACACCCATAGTGATCATTTAGCAATCCGCTTTAAGATCAACTATGGTGTGCAGCATCCGAGGGCGGGAGATGCCTGTCAGGTAAGCGGGTGGAAGTCCAATCACTTCGACAGCGAAGCTTTCACCGCGGCCCTGGGACTGGAGGCCAACACCGACAGTCTAAGCGGGGATGCGCTGGTAGCTGTTCTATCACGCGCGTGCGACGCCACTATGCCGAGAAAAACACTGCCAAGAAACGGCAGATGCCCGGTATATTGGTGGAGTGCCGAGATTGCAGCTCTACGGTCAGCCTGCCTCAGAGCTAGACGTAGGATGCAAAGAGCTCGCACCGAGGATGCAAGAGAGAACCGCCGTGAAGTGTTTCGAGCTGCGAAATTAGCCCTTAACAAGGCTATTAAAAGCAGCAAGAGAGCGTGTTTCGACAACCTGTGTGAGAGTGCCAACGCGAATCCGTGGGGCGACGCCTACCGGATTGTGATGGCCAGGACCAAAGGGGGCTCCTCACCCCCTGAACGGTCTCCGGACCGGTTGGCAACGATTATCGAAGTACTCTTCCCGTCTCGAGCCACAAGCCCCTGGCCACCTGCACTACGAGACAGTGCGGGCACGGTCGAAATGGTGGCTCCAGTGACGAACGAAGAACTACTCGCAGTGGCTAAATCCCTAGCAATGAACAAAGCTCCAGGGCCGGATGGAGTCCCGAACAACGCTCTCAAGGCAGCGATCATAGCGAACCCGAACATGTTCAGGCTAGCTATGCAGAGATGCCTTGACGAGTGCCGTTTCCCCGATAGATGGAAAAGGCAGAAACTGGTGCTGTTGCCGAAGCCCGGGAAGCCGCCAGGCGACCCATCGGCGTACAGACCAATCTGTCTGATAGACACGACTGGCAAACTGCTTGAGAGGATCATCCTCAATAGGCTCACCCCGTACGCGGAAGGTACGGACGGTCTGTCAAGCAACCAGTTTGGCTTTCGGAAGGGTAAGTCCACAGTGGACGCTCTCAACTCAGTGATAAATACTGCCGAGATAGCGATCCAACGAAAAAGGCGAGGTATTCGATACTGTGCGTTAGTGACACTTGACGTGAAGAATGCATTCAACAGCGCAAGCTGGGATGCCATCGCGCTCTCGTTACACCGGCTTAGCCTACCGGTGGGTCTGTACCGGATCCTGGAAAGTTACTTCCAAAACCGCGTACTGCTATACGAGACCGATGCCGGTCAGAAAAGGGTTCCGATTACCGCCGGAGTCCCGCAGGGCTCGATCCTAGGCCCGGTGCTATGGAACCTCATGTATGACGGGGTTCTGAGACTGAAGTTCCCTCCTGGGGTCAAGATCGTCGGCTTTGCCGACGACGTAACCTTGGAGGTCTACGGGGAGTCAATTCCTGAGGTAGAACTAACCGCAGAACACGCGATTAGCACGGTGGAGGAATGGATGAGCGCGAGAGGCCTGGAGCTCGCTCATCATAAGACGGAGGTAGTTATCGTCAACAACCGCAAGTCGGCACAACATGCAGTTATCCATGTGGGAGAAGTCGCGATCACTTCACAGCGAAGTCTGAAGTCTCTCGGAGTCATTATAGACGACAAGCTGACCTTCGGCAGCCATGTCGACTATACGTGCAAGAGAGCGTCGACTGCTGTTGCGGCACTATCGAGAATGATGTCCAACAGCTCAAAGGTGTGCGCCAGTAGACGTAGGTTACTGGCAGGCGTTGCCGTATCTATCCTCAGGTACGGCGGCCCGTCATGGTCAAGAGCACTGAGGGTAACCAGTTACCTACAGAAACTGGAGAGCACCTACCGCGTGATGTGCCTCAGAGTGATATCTGCCTACCGCACGGTATCACACGATGCATCCTGCGTGATAGCGAGCATGATGCCAGTCGGGCTGGTCATTCGGGAAGATGAGGAGTGCTTTGAGCTACGTGGAAATAGGGGAGCCCGCGAGCGCACCAGGGTGACCTCGGTCGCCAGATGGCAGCGTGAGTGGGACAACTCCTCGAAAGGTAGGTGGACCCACCGGCTGATACCTAGCATATCGAGCTGGGTGGGAAGACCCCATGGGGAAGTTCACTTCCACCTGACACAATTCCTGTCAGGCCATGACTGTTTCCGTCAGTACCTCCATAGGTTCGGGCACGCGGAGGTCCCAGTCTGCCCGGACTGCCCAGGTGTAGATGAAACTGCCGAACACATACTGTTCGTATGTCATCGGTTCGACGTCGAAAGAAGAGCAATGCTTGACGTCTGTGGCTGGGACACAACCCCGGATACCCTTATCCAGCGGATGTGTCAAACGGTGGAGAAGTGGAACGCAGTCTCGGCTGCTACCATCCAGATTGCCAGTAGGCTACAGGTAATCTGGCGAACCGAGCAACAGACGGCGGGCACGGCTAACTAGTGATTGGTTAGCTGGAGCGAAAAAGGCCAAGCGCAAAATAAGAGAGTGAATGGTCTGTTCATGCCGAGGTAGGTTGGCGCAGCGAATGGCAACCGCGTAAGGGGTAAACCCAGCCACCCCGAAGCAAGACAGAAGAGTGAGTGTATAGGCGTATAAGTGGACTGCCTCATGCCAAGACGGGAGGGTCGTAGCGTAGTATGTTGGAACTAAGCTATCGATGCCTCATGGCGTGGCAGAGGAGTGAAAGGGTGAGCATCCAAGTCAGTCTCACACTGCATGTTAAGGGTGAGCATAAAAGTCAGCCTCACAGGTTGGTAGCAAGCAAGGAATGAAAAAGGTGAGCACAAAAGTCAGCCTCGCATGGTATGTCAGAAGTGGGGCCTAAGAAAAATGTCCCACATGGGATGCCAGAGGGAGTGACAAAGGTACAATAGAGTGGCACGATTGAGAGTGAATCAGGTGATAGGGTGAGCACCCAAGTCAGCCTCACATGTATGGGTAGGGCGAGCACAAAAGTAAGCCTAACAAGGAATGAGTAAGGTGAGCACACAAGTCAGCCTCGCATGGAACGTAAAAGGTGAGCACAAAAGTCAGCCTCATGTGGGAGTGTTTGAGAGCGAATCAAAGTGTGATTGAGAGAGCACCCAAGTAAGCCTCATACAGGATCTATGATCGCGCGAGTGAGAGTGAATGAGTACACTTAGTACAGCCATCCCCCCAGAAGTAATACCGAGAGGTAGTTCCTGGGAGGAATGATGGCGGAGCCCAATGGAGTTTAGTCGGTATTAATGGCTGGTCACCATTCGAGTCCGACACGCCCCCAGTGCACCCCGTGTGGTAGATTGGACCCTACCGTTAGCACGTGTACTGGGCTAGGACATAAAGGTCTTCTCCATTGTAAAAAAAAAAAAAAAAAACACACACACAGACATTTGCCGATCTCGACGAACTGAATCGAATGGTGTATGACACTCGGCCCTCCGGGCCTCCGTTAAAAAGTCGATTTTTACAGTGATTGCATAGCCTTTCTTTATATGAGAAAGGCAAAAATCGGTATATTGATACCTAGGGCACATTGTTGGTTATTGTGAATCCCTGCCAACTCGAATCAACATTCAAACCATTAAGGGTTCTAGCCCTAACATCAGGCAATCCAAAAACCATATGACTGTTCTGCCCGTCGAGCTTGTTTGGCCATGGAGGTGCATGGTAGTTGAATAGAAAAAATTCGGTATATTGATACCTAGGGCACATTGTCGGTTATTGTGAATCCCTGCCAACTCGAATCAACATTCAAACCATTAAGGGTTCTAGCCCTAACATCAGGCAATTCGAAAACCATATGACTGTTCTGCCCGTCGAGCTTGTTTGGCCGTGGAGGTGCATGGTAGTTGAATAGACAAAATTCGGTATATTGATACCTAGGGCACATTGTCGGTTATTGTGAATCCCTGCCAACTCGAATCAACATTCAAACCATTAAGGGTTCTAGCCCTAACATCAGGCAATTCGAAAACCATATGACTGTTCTGCCCGTCGAGCTTGTTTGGCCGTGGAGGTGCATGGTAGTTGAATAGACAAAATTCGGTATATTGATACCTAGGGCACATTGTCGGTTATTGTGAATCCCTGCCAACTCGAATCAACATTCAAACCACTAAGGGTTCCAGCACTAACATCAGGTAATCCGAAAACCATATGATTGTTCTGCCCGTCGAGTTTGTTTGGCCGTGGAGGTGCATGGTAGTTGAATAGAAAAAAATCGGTATATTGATACCTATGGCACATTTTTGGTTATTGTGAATCCCTGCCAACTCGAATCAACATTCAAACAATTAAGGGTTCCAGCCCTACCATCAGGCAATCCGAACACCATATGACTGTTCTGCCCGTCGAGCTTGTTTGGCCGTGGAGGTGCATGGTAGTTGAATAGAAAAAAATCGGTATATTGATACCTAGGGCACATTGTCGGTTATTGTGAATCCCTGCCAACTCGAATCAACATTCAAACCATTAAGGGTTCTAGCCCTAACATCAGGCAATCCGAAAACCATATGATTGTTCTGCCCGTCGAGCTTGTTTGGCCGTGGAGGTGCATGGTAGTTGAATAGAAAAAAATCGGTATATTGATACCTAGGATACATTGTCGGTTATTGTGAATCCCTGCCAACTCGAATCAACATTCAAACCATTAAGGGTTCTAGCCCTAACATCAGACAATCCGAAAACCATATGATTGTTCTGCCCGTCGAGTTTGTTTGGCCGTAGAGATGCATGGTAGTTGAATAGAAAAAAATCGGTATATTGGTATATGGGACACATTGTCGATTATTGTGAATCCCTGCCAACTCGAATCAACATTCAAACCATTAAGGGTTCTAGCCCTAACATCAGGCAATCCGAAAACCATATGACTGTTCTGCCCGTCGAGCTTGTTTGGTCGTGGAGGTGCATGGTAGTTGAATAGAAAAAATTCGATATATTGATACCTAGGGCACATTGTCGGTTATTGTGAATCCCTGCCAACTCGAATCAACATTCAAACCATTAAGGGTTCTAGCCCTAACATCAGGCAATCCGAAAACCATATGACTGTTCTGCCCGTCGAGCTTGTTTGGCCGTGGAGGTGCATGGTAGTTGAATAGAAAAAATTCGGTATATTGGTATATGGGATACATTGTCGATTATTGTGAATCCCTGCCAACTCGAATCAACATTCAAACCATTAAGGGCACATTGTTGGTTATTGTGAATCCCTGCTAACTCGAATCAACATTCAAACCATTAAGGGTTCTAGCCCTAACATCAGGCAATCCAAAAACCATATGATTGTTCTGCCCGTCGAGCTTGTTTGGCCATGGAGGTGCATGGTAGTTGAATAGAAAAAATTCGGTATATTGATACCTAGGGCACATTGTCGGTTATTGTGAATCCCTGCCAACTCGAATCAACATTCAAACCATTAAGGGTTCCAGCCCTAGCATCAGGCAATCCGAAAACCATATGATTGTTCTGCCCGTCGAGCTTGTTTGGCCGTGGAGGTGCATGGTAGTTGAATAGAAAAAATTCGGTATATTGGTATATGGGATACATTGTCGATTATTGTGAATCCCTGCCAACTCGAATCAACATTCAAACCATTAAGGGTTCTAGCCCTAACATCAGGCAATTCGAAAACCATATGACTGTTCTGCCCGTCGAGCTTGTTTGGCCGTGGAGGTGCATGGTAGTTGAATAGAAAAAATCGGTATACTTAGGACACATTGTCGGTTATCGTGAATCCCTGCCAACACGAATCAACATTCAAACCATTAAGGGTTCTAGCCCTAACATCAGGCAATCCGAACACCATATGACTGTTCTGCCCGTCGAGCTTGTTTGGCCGTGGAGGTGCATGGTAGTTGAATAGAAAAAATTCGGTATATTGGTATATGGGATACATTGTCGATTATTGTGAATCCCTGCCAACTCGAATCAACATTCAAACCATTAAGGGTTCTAGCCCTAACATCAGGTAATCCGAAAACCATATGATTGTTCTGCCCGTCGAGTTTGTTTGGCCGTGGAGGTGCATGGTAGTTGAATAGAAAAAAAATCGGTATATTGATACCTAGGGCACATTGTTGGTTATTGTGAATCCCTGCCAACTCGAATCAACATTCAAACCATTAAGGGTTCTAGCCCTAACATCAGGCAATCCAAAAACCATATGACTGTTCTGCCCGTCGAGCTTGTTTGGCCATGGAGGTGCATGGTAGTTGAATAGAAAAAATTCGGTATATTGATACCTAGGGCACATTGTCGGTTATTGTGAATCCCTGCCAACTCGAATCAACATTCAAACCATTAAGGGTTCTAGCCCTAACATCAGGCAATTCGAAAACCATATGACTGTTCTGCCCGTCGAGCTTGTTTGGCCGTGGAGGTGCATGGTAGTTGAATAGAAAAAATTCGGTATATTGATACCTAGGGCACATTGTCGGTTATTGTGAATCCCTGCCAACTCGAATCAACATTCAAACCATTAAGGGTTCCAGCCCTAACATCAGGTAATCCGAAAACCATATGATTGTTCTGCCCGTCGAGTTTGTTTGGCCGTGGAGGTGCATGGTAGTTGAATAGAAAAAAATCGGTATATTGATACCTAGGGCACATTGTCGGTTATTGTGAATCCCTGCCAACTCGAATCAACATTCAAACAATTAAGGGTTCCAGCCCTACCATCAGGCAATCCGAACACCATATGACTGTTCTGCCCGTCGAGCTTGTTTGGCCGTGGAGGTGCATGGTAGTTGAATAGAAAAAAATCGGTATATTGATACCTAGGGCACATTGTCGGTTATTGTGAATCCCTGCCAACTCGAATCAACATTCAAACCATTAAGGGTTCTAGCCCTAACATCAGGCAATCCGAAAACCATATGATTGTTCTGCCCGTCGAGCTTGTTTGGCCGTGGAGGTGCATGGTAGTTGAATAGAAAAAAATCGGTATATTGATACCTAGGATACATTGTCGGTTATTGTGAATCCCTGCCAACTCGAATCAACATTCAAACCATTAAGGGTTCTAGCCCTAACATCAGACAATCCGAAAACCATATGATTGTTCTGCCCGTCGAGTTTGTTTGGCCGTAGAGATGCATGGTAGTTGAATAGAAAAAAATCGGTATATTGGTATATGGGACACATTGTCGATTATTGTGAACCCTGCCAACTCGAATCAACATTCAAACCATTAAGGGTTCTAGCCCCAACATCAGGCAATCCGAAAACCATATGACTGTTCTGCCCGTCGAGCTTGTTTGGCCGTGGAGGTGCATGGTAGTTGAATAGAAAAAATTCGGTATATTGGTATATGGGATACATTGTTGATTATTGTGAATCCCTGCCAACTCGAATCAACATTCAAACCATTAAGGGCACATTGTTGGTTATTGTGAATCCCTGCCAACTCGAATCAACATTCAAACCATTAAGGGTTCTAGCCCTAACATCAGGCAATCCAAAAACCATATGATTGTTCTGCCCGTCGAGCTTGTTTGGCCATGGAGGTGCATGGTAGTTGAATAGAAAAAATTCGGTATATTGATACCTAGGGCACATTGTCGGTTATTGTGAATCCCTGCCAACTCGAATCAACATTCAAACCATTAAGGGTTCTAGCCCTAACATCAGGCAATCCAAAAACCATATGACTGTTCTGCCCGTCGAGCTTGTTTGGCCATGGAGGTGCATGGTAGTTGAATAGAAAAAATTCGGTATATTGATACCTAGGGCACATTGTCGGTTATTGTGAATCCCTGCCAACTCGAATCAACATTCAAACCATTAAGGGTTCTAGCCCTAACATCAGGCAATTCGAAAACCATATGACTGTTCTGCCCGTCGAGCTTGTTTGGCCGTGGAGGTGCATGGTAGTTGAATAGAAAAAATTCGGAATATTGATACCTAGGGCACATTGTCGGTTATTGTGAATCCCTGCCAACTCGAATCAACATTCAAACCATTAAGGGTTCTAGCCCTAACATCAGGTAATCCGAAAACCATATGATTGTTCTGCCCGTCGAGTTTGTTTGGCCGTGGAGGTGCATGGTAGTTGAATAGAAAAAAATCGGTATATTGATACCTAGGGCACATTGTCGGTTATTGTGAATCCCTGCCAACTCGAATCAACATTCAAACAATTAAGGGTTCCAGCCCTACCATCAGGCAATCCGAACACCATATGACTGTTCTGCCGTCGAGCTTGTTTGGCCGTGGAGGTGCATGGTAGTTGAATAGAAAAAAATCGGTATATTGATACCTAGGGCACATTGTCGGTTATTGTGAATCCCTGCCAACTCGAATCAACATTCAAACCATTAAGGGTTCTAGTCCCAACATCAGGCAATCCGAAAACCATATGATTGTTCTGCCCGTCGAGCTTGTTTGGCCGTGGAGGTGCATGGTAGTTGAATAGAAAAAAATCGGTATATTGATACCTAGGATACATTGTCGGTTATTGTGAATCCCTGCCAACTCGAATCAACATTCAAACCATTAAGGGTTCTAGCCCTAACATCAGACAATCCGAAAACCATATGATTGTTCTGCCCGTCGAGTTTGTTTGGCCGTAGAGATGCATGGTAGTTGAATAGAAAAAAATCGGTATATTGGTATATGGGACACATTGTCGATTATTGTGAATCCCTGCCAACTCGAATCAACATTCAAACCATTAAGGGTTCTAGCCCTAACATCAGGCAATCCGAAAACCATATGACTGTTCTGCCCGTCGAGCTTGTTTGGTCGTGGAGGTGCATGGTAGTTGAATAGAAAAAATTCGATATATTGATACCTAGGGCACATTGTCGGTTATTGTGAATCCCTGCCAACTCGAATCAACATTCAAACCATTAAGGGTTCTAGCCCTAACATCAGGCAATCCGAAAACCATATGACTGTTCTGCCCGTCGAGCTTGTTTGGCCGTGGAGGTGCATGGTAGTTGAATAGAAAAAATTCGGTATATTGGTATATGGGATACATTGTCGATTATTGTGAATCCCTGCCAACTCGAATCAACATTCAAACCATTAAGGGCACATTGTTGGTTATTGTGAATCCCTGCCAACTCGAATCAACATTCAAACCATTAAGGGTTCTAGCCCTAACATCAGGCAATCCAAAAACCATATGATTGTTCTGCCCGTCGAGCTTGTTTGGCCATGGAGGTGCATGGTAGTTGAATAGAAAAAATTCGGTATATTGATACCTAGGGCACATTGTCGGTTATTGTGAATCCCTGCCAACTCGAATCAACATTCAAACCATTAAGGGCTCTAGCCCTAACATCAGGTAATCCGAAAACCATATGATTGTTCTGCCCGTCGAGTTTGTTTGGCCGTGGAGGTGCATGGTAGTTGAATAGAAAAAAAATCGGTATATTGATACCTAGGGCACATTGTTGGTTATTGTGAATCCCTGCCAACTCGAATCAACATTCAAACCATTAAGGGTTCTAGCCCTAACATCAGGCAATCCAAAAACCATATGACTGTTCTGCCCGTCGAGCTTGTTTGGCCATGGAGGTGCATGGTAGTTGAATAGAAAAAAATCGGTATATTGATACCTAGGGCACATTGTCGGTTATTGTGAATCCCTGCCAACTCGAATCAACATTCAAACCATTAAGGGTTCTAGCCCTAACATCAGGCAATTCGAAAACCATATGACTGTTCTGCCCGTCGAGCTTGTTTGGCCGTGGAGGTGCATGGTAGTTGAATAGAAAAAATTCGGTATATTGATACCTAGGGCACATTGTCGGTTATTGTGAATCCCTGCCAACTCGAATCAACATTCAAACCATTAAGGGTTCTAGCCCTAACATCAGGCAATCCGAAAACCATATGACTGTTCTGCCCGTCGAGCTTGTTTGGCCGTGGAGGTGCATGGTAGTTGAATAGAAAAAATTCGGTATATTGATACCTAGGGCACATTGTCGGTTATTGTGAATCCCTGCCAACTCGAATCAACATTCAAACCATTAAGGGTTCCAGCCCTAGCATCAGGCAATCTGAAAATCATATGACTGTTCTGCCCGTCGAGCTTGTTTGGCCGTGGAGGTGCATAGTAGTTGAATAGAAAAAAATCGGTATATTGATACCTAGGATACATTGTCGATTATTGTGAATCCCTGCCAACTCGAATCAACATTCAAACCATTAAGGGTTCTAGCCCTAACATCAGGTAATCCGAAAACCATATGATTGTTCTGCCCGTCGAGTTTGTTTGGCCGTGGAGGTGCATGGTAGTTGAATAGAAAAAAATCGGTATATTGATACCTAGGGCACATTGTCGGTTATTGTGAATCCCTGCCAACTCGAATCAACATTCAAACCATTAAGGGTTCCAGCCCTAGCATCAGGCAATCCGAACACCATATGACTGTTCTGCCCGTCGAGCTTGTTTGGCCGTGAAGGTGCATGGTAGTTGAATAGAAAAAATTCGGTATATTGATACCTAGGGCACATTGTCGGTTATTGTGAATCCCTGCCAACTCGAATCAACATTCAAACCATTAAGGGTTCTAGCCCTAACATCAGGCAATCCAAAAACCATATGATTGTTCTGCCCGTCGAGCTTGTTTGGCCATGGAGGTGCATGGTAGTTGAATAGAAAAAATTCGGTATATTGATACCTAGGGCACATTGTCGGTTATTGTGAATCCCTGCCAACTCGAATCAACATTCAAACCATTAAGGGCTCTAGCCCTAACATCAGGTAATCCGAAAACCATATGATTGTTCTACCCGTCGAGTTTGTTTGGCCGTGGAGGTGCATGGTAGTTGAATAGAAAAAAATCGGTATATTGATACCTAGGGCACATTGTCGGTTATTGTGAATCCCTGCCAACTCGAATCAACATTCAAACCATTAAGGGTTCCAGCCCTAGCATCAGGCAATCTGAACACCATATGACTGTTCTGCCCGTCGAGCTTGTTTGGCCGTGGAGGTGCATAGTAGTTGAATAGAAAAAATTCGGTATATTGATACCTAGGATACATTGTCGATTATTGTGAATCCCTGCCAACTCGAATCAACATTCAAACCATTAAGGGTTCTAGCCCTAACATCAGGTAATCCGAAAACCATATGATTGTTCTGCCCGTCGAGTTTGTTTGGCCGTGGAGGTGCATGGTAGTTGAATAGAAAAAAATCGGTATATTGATACCTAGGGCACATTGTCGGTTATTGTGAATCCCTGCCAACTCGAATCAACATTCAAACCATTAAGGGTTCCAGCCCTAGCATCAGGCAATCCGAACACCATATGACTGTTCTGCCCGTCGAGCTTGTTTGGCCGTGGAGGTGCATGGTAGTTGAATAGAAAAAAATCGGTATATTGATACCTAGGGCACATTGTCGGTTATTGTGAATCCCTGCCAACTCGAATCAACATTCAAACCATTAAGGGTTCCAGCCCTAGCATCAGGCAATCTGAACACCATATGACTGTTCTGCCCGTCGAGCTTGTTTGGCCGTGGAGGTGCATGGTAGTTGAATAGAAAAAAATCGGTATATTGATACCTAGGATACATTGTCGGTTATTGTGAATCCCTGCCAACTCGAATCAACATTCAAACCATTAAGGGTTCTAGCCCTAACATCAGACAATCCGAAAACCATATGATTGTTCTGCCCGTCGAGTTTGTTTGGCCGTAGAGATGCATGGTAGTTGAATAGAAAAAAATCGGTATATTGGTATATGGGACACATTGTCGATTATTGTGAATCCCTGCCAACTCGAATCAACATTCAAACCATTAAGGGTTCTAGCCCTAACATCAGGCAATCCGAAAACCATATGACTGTTCTGCCCGTCGAGCTTGTTTGTGATATATCTAACTATCGTGAGGGAAGGTGATATATAATTTTAATAAAAACTGCAAGGTGTACACAGTACGATAGTCGATGTAAAACTGTCTATTCAATTCTTTATCTCTGAAAGCTGAACCAGCCAGATGTTCAGACAGGGTTGTAGTACTGGGTGGTCACCACAGTTCTTCCCCCTTTAGTCCAAATTATTGTACATCGATAATGGCGAAACTTCACTGCCATATATATAATTTAATTCACGGAAAAACTTAACTACCGTTACGATTCAGAAAACGACAAAACTTTACTGCCGCAAAACTAATATTTTCTTTTTTTTTATTGAAGTAAACGAAATCAGGATCTTCTAGACGACGCTTCGTCCTATTCGAACGACGCAAACAAATAGGTTCACGGCTTAAACTCGCTGATGGATTCGTACACTGTAGCGCAGACGTGCCTTCCTGGGGGTCCACTACCCTGTTGCCAGGCGGTAAACTATTTCTCTCCGAATCACCATCGTCCGAATCACAAACCATTGGTTGATCGTTAGGTGAACCTCTATAAATGAATGAATCTGCTGCGAAACCATAAAAATCGCTAGCTTCGTCGTCAATGTCCTCTTGCTGATCATCCCCCCTTCTTTTTCGTGTTGGGCTAATAAATTAAATCCCCTGGGCGCAAAGAGTCAATCCAGTCCCGGGTTCGATGTTGTACTTTGGTGTCATCGTTATGTACAGGCATATTCACAACTTTCTGCTTCGTCATATTATTCCTAAAACTATTTCTAGGGTGGATTAAAACCAACAACGTCTTAGGCTTAAAACTAAACAGCCTATTGGACGGAAACGAACCATCTTCCAAACATGTGTTCCTGTAACTAAACAAAAAGTACGAAACTAAGTCTTCCGTACTCGATCCTGCCATTTCCGGATCCAACAAAAATTTCTTCAAACCTTCTTTCACCAATCTTACCATACGCTCAGCTTGTCCATGACTTGATAGGTTATATGGTGGACTTTTCATCACTTGTATGCTGTGCTTCTGAAAGAAATCAATTAATTCTTTAGAATTAAATGGAGGCCCACCGTCCGTAACAATTACGTCCGGTAACCCAAACCTCGCAAAAACGCTGATAAACTTTGACTTTACCCTCCTGGCTTCAGTACCAAATTTCATGTACTCTACTTCAAGCCATTTTGAAAAACTGTCAACAATCACCAGGAAGGTTTTCTTGTCGAAATGAAAAAAATCCGCATGAATGCGACTAAACGGTTTTGTTGTAGGAATCCAGTTAGAGTGAGGAACTGGCTTAGAGACAGCATTCATTTGGCAACACACGCTGCATGATTTGACAAAATTCTCTATGTCACTATTCATGCCATACCAATAAACTACCTTTCTTGCCATCTGCTTGATCTTAGTTATTCCGGAATGGTTGTTGTGTAAGAGCTTCAGGATCTGCTTTTGTAAACTTGCAGGTATAACGACACGATCCTGATACAACAAACACCCTTCTATTACTTCCAAATCCTAGTATTGTGCGTAAACATCTAACAACTTACGATCCATCTTCTGTGGCCAACCATGTTTCATGTAATAAACTATCTGTTGCAAAAACTTGTCTTTTTTTGCTTCATTTGCAATCAAAACATGATCCACCGGGAAGTCATCGGAAACATTTATACTTTTGATGAATTCTCTTTGTAAAGAAGCTGGTACATTTTCAGGCAGAGGAAATCGTGAGCAAAAATCTGCATTGCCCATTTTCGTTGACGGTCTGTAAACAATGTCAAAATCATAGATATTTAGTTCAAGTACATATCGCTGCAGACGTGTCACAAACAACGTATTCTTGCCTTCTTTGCCAAAAATACCAATCAAAGGCTTGTGGTCAGTATACACAGTAAACTTCTTGCCAAACAGAAATTTGTGAAACTTTTTAATGGTGCTCACAACTGCTAAAGCTTCCAAGTGCAAAATTGGGTAGGATTTTTGGGCATTCGTTAAACTGAAGGAGGTAAAACTTATTGGCCTCTCTTCTCCTTTGATTTGGTGTGCGATTACTCCTCCTAAACCATAGCTGCTAGCATCCGTTATAACGACAACGGGCATACTAGGATCATAAAACTCTAAAAGCTTTGGGCTCAACAAAGCTTGCTTACAGTCTTGAAAAACTCTGCTACATTCAGAGTTCCAGACAAACTTGACATCTTTTCTGAGTAGATGATACAAACAGTAAAGGCGGGCGGACAGATTGGGCAGAAATTTACCGTAGTAGTTAACTAAACCCAAAAATGCCTTCAGTTCAGAAACGTTATTTGGAACCTTGGCTTTCCGAATTGTCTCGACCTTTTCCGGAGATGGTAACAAACCTCTGTCACTCAAAACATGACCCAGAAATGGCAAACTTGAAACAAACCACTTGCATTTTTGCAAATTAACTTTAATGTTAACTTTAGACAAACGCTCCAAAACCAAATGAAGCTTTCGTTCACAGTCGGCTTTGTGCTTGCCTGCTATTAAAACATCATCTAAATAACAGCAAACTCCATCGATACCTTTCAAAACTTGATCCATGATCCGTTGAAATATAGCTGCACTAGAAGAAGCACCTTGTGGCAAACGATTATAAGTAAACAAACCTTTGATTGTATTAATCACCATTATTTTTCTGGATCGTCTTGACAATAATAATTGTGTGTACGCACCGGCCAGATCTAAAGAACAAAAAACTTTGGCACCAGCCAATGAGGCAAACAAATCTTGTGTTAGTGGGAGAGGGTAAGTATCGGGAATCAAAACTTTATTGATGGAAACTTTACAATCAATGACCATCCTAATACCACCGTCTTTTTTCACCACAACTATTACCGGAGATGCCCATTCACTTGCATCTATTCGCGTTATGACGCCATCTTTTTCTAAACTATCTAAATGTTCCAAAACTTTGTCCTTTAACCTGAAAGGAACGTCATAAGCACGTTTAAATATCGGCGTATGCTCTTTTAGAACTAGATCAGCCTCAAACCCATTTATTGGCGTTGATAAAGACTTATCAAAAACATTGGCAAACTTACTTTGTATCTCTGCAACGATCTGATCTGGTGAAACCGACAGTTGATTAATATTGTTTCCGAAAGCCTTCCTCCAATCTGGAACAAACACATCCAACCAATCTCGTCCCAGTAATGGAGTGAAACCGCTGCCGTTTCGCAAAACAATTAGGTCAACAGTCTTTGTGCGTCCATTCAGCTCGACCTTAACCTCAATCTGTCCTTCAACCTTCAAACGGCTTCCATTGATCACTGCTAACTTCTTGTCGCATCTTTGTAGCGGAATATGATCGAAATCTCCCTCGTACATCTCCAAACTGATTACGGAAACTGCAGCGCCACAATCAACTTCCATTCTCAACCTCAAACCGTCAACATAAACATTGCGAAAACATGGTTCGTTAATTCTGTTGATCGATGAGATTAGCATACAATCCATCTCGTCATCCGAAACAGATCTGTTTAAACGACGTCTCAAACTTTTCTGATACTCAGTCATCTTGGGCTTTTCTGCAGGAGAATCGACAAACTTGACCGTCTTACTCTTGTTCTTCAAGTCATAACAAAAACGACGCGTGTGACCTTTTCTACGACAGAAGTTGCAAAACAAGGTCTTTGTCCTGGGTGAAGAACGGTTCCTGCGATCAAATGAATCAGAACGGCTTCTGCTTCTCTTTCTAGCCGGCTCTCGACTTCTTCCCCGTGAGCGATCTCGGGAAACTTCGAAGCTGTCACGCCTTCCTAATCTGTTCAAAACGCTTACACGATTGGAATTGCCAGAGATCAGTTTAGCTCTCGCTCCTGCTAATTCTCTGTTTACGATGAGTTTCTCCGCTTTAGCCAGCGTTAAATCCTCTTCATCGAATAAACGCTGCTGCAAGTCCTTGTCGCTAATACCGCAAACCAATTTATCGCGAATCGCCATGTCCTTAAACTCTCCGAAATGACACATCTCTGCCTGGAGCTTGACAGCGAGTATAAAATCTTCCGCGCTCTCACTCGGACCTTGGACACGTTGGTAAAACTTGTAACGTTGAATCAAATCACTTTCCGTTTTATCATACCGCTTCCTGAGAGCGCCCGTAATCTCCTTGAAAGACACGGTCTTTAAATCCCTTCCGGGAAAAAGAAGCTTCAGCTCACTGTACACTTCTCTACTGCAAGTAGCCAAAAACGACACTTTTTGATCTTCCTCACTGGTCACTTTATGATGCGCAAACACCCAATCCAGTTGCTCCAGAAACTGCGCAAACGGAATCGTTCCGGGAATGAACGGTTCAATTTGATTCACCAACGGCATACTTGACATAGTGAGATATAAACAAAATAGTGAAAAAGAAACAAATATAAAAAAATAGTTTAATTTTTCTTTTAAATGCACAAAACTGAAATATTTTTTTTTACAGTGCATGCGGGAAGATCGAATCAAAACAAACTAAATTCGACTACTACCCAAACAAACAAGTTGTTCTGCAGAATAAACACGCGATAAACAATAAACTTTACAAGTCTGTTTTGTGCGAGAACGGCATGAGCAGCAACAAGCATAAGCTAGAGCATAAGTAAATATTGCAGAACCAAACGGTGAACCACGGTCGCTAACGAAAGAATTTTTGTCGTTGCGCAACTAACGTATGTTGCAAGCAAATTCTGGTGCTGCACGTATGCTGGTAGTAGTACGTAAAACAAAACCAGAACAAAAATGGTTTTCTGGTAGACAAAATCACTGTTAAAACAAAATGAAGCGCAATTTCTTTTGTGTGCTAAACAAGAAAAATGCCTTTAAATTACACTTAAACATGCACTCAAACATTAGTTCTGAAAACAAAATGTGCAAAAACTTACGTGATCGTTTACCAAACCTACGGCAAAACAAACCAGATGAAAAATCTCTTGCGCGGGATTCGCAGAAAACTTTTTTCCTTCACAAGGATCCAAACGTTGATATCTGCCAGAAAAACCAGAAGAAAACACCGTAATTCTCCGCTTAGACACTTCCACACCGCCAGCAACGGAATAAATTAAATGTAGCCGTTGAAAACACTTGGCGGGGTTACACTTTTCCTTCTAATATGTTCTTAGGAACTGCACTCACTTCCAGCTAACAAAACGCCGGGAAACCTCCAAACACTTTCGGTACCTCTGGAAAACTTAACTCCAGGAATAGAAACACTGCCGAAAACAACTTTTCACGCGAAAAACTGCGATTTAATCTTCGTCGCCACTGATATATCTAACTATAGTGAGGGAAGGTGATATATAATTTTAATAAAAAATGCAAGGTGTACACAGTACGATAGTCGATGTAAAACTGTCTATTCAATTCTTTATCTCTGAAAGCTGAACCAGCCAGCTGTTCAGACAGGGTTGTAGTATTGGGTGGTCACCACAGTTTGGTCGTGGAGGTGCATGGTAGTTGAATAGAAAAAATTCGGTATATTGATACCTAGGGCACATTGTCGGTTATTGTGAATCCCTGCCAACTCGAATCAACATTCAAACCATTAAGGGTTCTAGCCCTAACATCAGGCAATCCGAAAACCATATGACTGTTCTGCCCGTCGAGCTTGTTTGGCCGTGGAGGTGCATGGTAGTTGAATAGAAAAAATTCGGTATATTGATACCTAGGGCACATTGTCGGTTATTGTGAATCCCTGCCAACTCGAATCAACATTCAAACCATTAAGGATTCTAGCGCTAACATCAGGCAATCCGAAAACCATATGATTGTTCTGCCCGTCGAGCTTGTTTGGCCGTGGAGGTGCATGGTAGTTGAATAGAAAAAATTCGGTATATTGATACCTAGGGCACATTGTCGGTTATTGTGAATCCCTACCAACTCGAATCAACATTCAAACCATTAAGGGTTCTAGCCCTAACATCAGGCAATCCGAAAACCATATGACTGTTCTGCCCGTCGAGCTTGTTTGGCCGTGGAGGTGCATGGTAGTTGAATAGAAAAAAATCGGTATATTGATACCTAGGGCACATTGTCGGTTATTGTGAATCCCTGCCAACTCGAATCAACATTCAAACCATTAAGGGTTCCAGCCCTAGCATCAGGCAATCCGAACAACATATGACTGTTCTGCCCGTCGAGCTTGTTTGGCCGTGGAGGTGCATGGTAGTTGAATAGAAAAAATTCGGAATATTGATACCTAGGATACATTGTCAATTATTGTGAATCCCTGCCAACTCGAATCAACATTCAAACCATTAAGGGTTCTAGCCCTAACATCAGGTAATCCGAAAACCATATGATTGTTCTGCCCGTCGAGTTTGTTTGGCCGTGGAGGTGCATGGTAGTTGAATAGAAAAAAATCGGTATATTGATACCTAGGGCACATTGTCGGTTATTGTGAATCCCTGCCAACTCGAATCAACATTCAAACCATTAAGGGTTCTAGCCCTAACATCAGGCAATCCGAAAACCATATGATTGTTCTGCCCGTCGAGCTTGTTTGGCCGTGGAGGTGCATGGTAGTTGAATAGAAAAAAATCGGTATATTGATACCTAGGATACATTGTCGGTTATTGTGAATCCCTGCCAACTCGAATCAACATTCAAACCATTAAGGGTTCTAGCCCTAACATCAGACAATCCGAAAACCATATGATTGTTCTGCCCGTCGAGCTTGTTTGGCCGTAGAGATGCATGGTAGTTGAATAGAAAAAATTCGGTATATTGATACCTAGGGCACATTGTCGGTTATTGTGAATCCCTGCCAACTCGAATCAACATTCAAACCATTAAGGGTTCCAGCCCTAGCATCAGGCAATCCGAAAACCATATGACTGTTCTGCCCGTCGAGCTTGTTTGGCCGTGGAGGTGCATGGTAGTTGAATAGAAAAAATTCGGTATATTGATACCTAGGGCACATTGTCGGTTATTGTGAATCCCTGCCAACTCGAATCAACATTCAAACCATTAAGGGTTCCAGCCCTAGCATCAGGCAATCCGAACACCATATGACTGTTCTGCCCGTCGAGCTTGTTTGGCCGTGGAGGTGCATGGTAGTTGAATAGAAAAAAATCGGTATATTGATACCTAGGGCACATTGTCGGTTATTGTGAATCCCTGCCAACTCGAATCAACATTCAAACCATTAAGGGTTCTAGCCCTAACATCAGGCAATCCGAAAACCATATGATTGTTCTGCCCGTCGAGCTTGTTTGGCCGTGGAGGTGCATGGTAGTTGAATAGAAAAAAAATCGGTATATTGATACCTAGGATACATTGTCGGTTATTGTGAATCCCTGCCAACTCGAATCAACATTCAAACTATTAAGGGTTCTAGCCCTAACATCATACAATCCGAAATTCATATGATTGTTCTGCCCGTCGAGTTTGTTTGACCGTAGAGATGCATGGTAGTTGAATAGAAAAAATTCGGTATATTGGTATATGGGACACATTGTCGATTATTGTGAATCCCTGCCAACTCGAATCAACATTCAAACCATTAAGGGTTCTAGCCCTAACATCAGGCAATCCGAAAACCATATGACTGTTCTGCCCGTCGAGCTTGTTTGGTCGTGGAGGTGCATGGTAGTTGAATAGAAAAAATTCGGTATATTGATACCTAGGGCACATTGTCGGTTATTGTGAATCCCTGCCAACTCGAATCAACATTCAAACCATTAAGGGTTCTAGCCCTAACATCAGGCAATCCGAAAACCATATGACTGTTCTGCCCGTCGAGCTTGTTTGGCCGTGGAGGTGCATGGTAGTTGAATAGAAAAAATTCGGTATATTGATACCTAGGGCACATTGTCGGTTATTGTGAATCCCTGCCAACTCGAATCAACATTCAAACCATTAAGGGTTCTAGCCCTAACATCAGGCAATTCGAAAACCATATGACTGTTCTGCCCGTCGAGCTTGTTTGGCCGTGGAGGTGCATGGTAGTTGAATAGAAAAAATTCGGTATATTGATACCTAGGGCACATTGTCGGTTATTGTGAATCCCTGCCAACTCGAATCAACATTCAAACCATTAAGGGTTCTAGCCCTAACATCAGGCAATTCGAAAACCATATGACTGTTCTGCCCGTCGAGCTTGTTTGGCCGTGGAGGTGCATGGTAGTTGAATAGAAAAAATCGGTATACTTAGGACACATTGTCGGTTATCGTGAATCCCTGCCAACTCGAATCAACATTCAAACCATTAAGGGTTCTAGCCCTAACATCAGGCAATTCGAAAACCATATGACTGTTCTGCCCGTCGAGCTTGTTTGGCCGTGGAGGTGCATGGTAGTTGAATAGAAAAAATTCGGTATATTGATACCTAGGGCACATTGTCGGTTATTGTGAATCCCTGCCAACTCGAATCAACATTCAAACCATTAAGGATTCTAGCCCTAATATCAGGCAATCCGAAAACCATATGACTGTTCTGCCCGTCGAGCTTGTTTGGCCGTGGAGGTGCATGGTAGTTGAATAGAAAAAATTCGGTATATTGATACCTAGGGCACATTGTCGGTTATTGTGAATCCCTGCCAACTCGAATCAACATTCAAACCATTAAGGGTTCCAGCCCTAGCATCAGGTAATCCGAACACCATATGACTGTTCTGCCCGTCGAGCTTGTTTGGCCGTGGAGGTGCATGGTAGTTGAATAGAAAAAATTCGGTATATTGGTATATGGGATACATTGTCGATTATTGTGAATCCCTGCCAACTCGAATCAACATTCAAACCATTAAGGGTTCTAGCCCTAACATCAGGTAATCCGAAAACCATATGATTGTTCTGCCCGTCGAGTTTGTTTGGCCGTGGAGGTGCATGGTAGTTGAATAGAAAAAAAATCGGTATATTGATACCTAGGGCACATTGTTGGTTATTGTGAATCCCTGCCAACTCGAATCAACATTCAAACCATTAAGGGTTCTAGCCCTAACATCAGGCAATCCAAAAACCATATGACTGTTCTGCCCGTCGAGCTTGTTTGGCCGTGGAGGTGCATGGTAGTTGAATAGAAAAAATTCGGTATATTGATACCTAGGGCACATTGTCGGTTATTGTGAATCCCTGCCAACTCGAATCAACATTCAAACCATTAAGGGTTCTAGCCCTAACACAGGCAATTCGAAAACCATATGACTGTTCTGCCCGTCGAGCTTGTTTGGCCGTGGAGGTGCATGGTAGTTGAATAGAAAAAATTCGGTATATTGATACCTAGGGCACATTGTCGGTTATTGTGAATCCCTGCCAACTCGAATCAACATTCAAACCATTAAGGGTTCTAGCCCTAACATCAGGCAATTCGAAAACCATATGATTGTTCTGCCCGTCGAGCTTGTTTGGCCGTGGAGGTGCATGGTAGTTGAATAGAAAAAAATCGGTATATTGATACCTAGGGCACATTGTCGGTTATTGTGAATCCCTGCCAACTCGAATCAACATTCAAACCATTAAGGGTTCCAGCCCTACCATCAGGCAATCCGAACACCATATGACTGTTCTGCCCGTCGAGCTTGTTTGGCCGTGGAGGTGCATGGTAGTTGAATAGAAAAAAATCGGTATATTGATACCTAGGGCACATTGTCGGTTATTGTGAATCCCTGCCAACTCGAATCAACATTCAAACCATTAAGGGTTCTAGCCCTAACATCAGGCAATCCGAAAACCATATGATTGTTCTGCCCGTCGAGCTTGTTTGGCCGTGGAGGTGCATGGTAGTTGAATAGAAAAAAAATCGGTATATTGATACCTAGGATACATTGTCGGTTATTGTGAATCCCTGCCAACTCGAATCAACATTCAAACCATTAAGGGTTCTAGCCCTAACATCAGACAATCCGAAAAACATATGATTGTTCTGCCCGTCGAGTTTGTTTGGCCGTAGAGATGCATGGTAGTTGAATAGAAAAAATTCGGTATATTGGTATATGGGACACATTGTCGATTATTGTGAATCCCTGCCAACTCGAATCAACATTCAAACCATTAAGGGTTCTAGCCCTAACATCAGGCAATCCGAAAACCATATGACTGTTCTGCCCGTCGAGCTTGTTTGGTCGTGGAGGTGCATGGTAGTTGAATAGAAAAAATTCGATATATTGATACCTAGGGCTGTTACGTATCGGTTTCGTAACGTTCTTATTGTGGTGGTGGGGCCACACTGTACTATTAGGCTATTAGGGTCGTTTCACTACGGTCTCCTGGAGAAATTCACACTGGGCGGACTTTTCTTCCCACACTATGGTCACTGAGCGAATCGTAATTAATTTTCGGCGGAAACAAGTACCTAAAGGAATGCACTGTAAACAAAATGGACGACACAACTTGTATATAGAGACCTTACACTTTTAATTTATTATTAGTTATTCTTTTGAAAAAGAAACAGAAAATATTTTTTTGAATTTTTACTTGCGCACTTTTATTTGACGAAAACTTTCTCTTGGCGATACCGTTGCGGCCGTGATGATCGTTGGTCGACTTTCTTCATGCTGGATGCGGGATGGGCTTCGAGGGTGGTTCAGGAACAGACGGACGATGGCGACGGGGGACTCCAGATGAAGCAGCAACTCGGCCTATTCGTAGCGGAGGCCTGCGTTTCACTACGGGGCCCGGAGAGTGGTACAATGCGCACTTTATCTTCAACACGAGTGTCTAACACTAAGTCGAGTGGGATTTACAACGTTTTCGGTCTAGTAGAGCCTACCCTCCGGTAACTTGGGTACTGGCATCTACAATGGCGTAAATGACTTGCCAATCACAGACCGTTCTTGCACTCGCGTCGTACTAGTACGTTCACTACACGGAAACCGGTAACCACACTGATCCCACTCGACTGACCGGACAGAACCCTAACGTTCGTGTGGCGGTTCTGAACGGCGAAAACAAGATCCCACGGATCTGCTTATAACACTGCACTTTTTTTACGTTGGAAACGCGCGGTCACTTAATGACGGTGACAATCGCTGCTGCTGGTCTTCACTCCTCCGGGCCGATGAACTATTAGAGACCGCATTCTGTTTTGGCGGTGGATTTTATCATTGCCCTGTCCACTTTCCAACACATACCCTCCGCGCCTCGCACCCTGCCACCCCGCATTTGATGACGATGATGATGCGGTGACAGAACGATGACGGTTGACATTTACAAAATTTTTATCGTTTTGGTTGGTGTCACAAAATATGCTACAATGTATTGACATGCTAAACGTGCGGTACTTGTTTCCTTGATTTTTTTTTATAATGAACAATTATAACGAATATAATAACAAAATGAATAATAAATAAACAAGCAAAATAAATAACAAATATAAATAGATAAATAAATAAATAAATAAATAAATAAATAAATAAATAAATAAATAAATAAATAAATAAATAAATAAATAAATAAATAAATAAGCACATAAATATATAAATAAATAAATAAGTAAATAAATCTCTGAACAAATAAATAACGAAACCTACATTTGACACCAACCAGGGCTATTAAGCAGAACTTAAACGCGACTCAAACATGCAAGCACGGAGTAGTAACGGTTTGACGTTTAAATTCTACTTAGACATTTACGAACAATAATTTCAAAGTATAAACAAAGAACAGGCGTCGTCAAATACACGGGATAGACCGTACACTGTTATTTATTTATACGACAAAAAAATTACAATATTTACAAATATATACAAGCTGGGCTCAGTGACCAAAGCGACGATATTGTGACCTAAGAAATCGCAGGTCACAATTTTCCCCGACTCGGGTAAAAAAAAAAACCCAAATGGTTTTTTTTCTCGAATGAATGCCGACTTCAAACGCGACTACTTCTTCCCGAGTGCCAGTTTTAATTCCGTGGAATGATTTTTCCAAAGGCCAGAGGAATCTGTCCCACGAAATTACGTGACTCTGAGGAAGTGAGCCTGTCCGTTTTTAGTCTCGCGCACTCACCGATGTATCTGTCACAATCAGGAACGATTCAATCCATCCATCAATCCCAAAACAACTGTGAAAGTTTCACTGTCGAAATTGCCTATAATGCGTCAGAATAAAAGCCGTTGCTGCATTGGCTGAGTAGAATTATTGATCGGATACGCTTCAAATGGCGGAAAATTACTAGAAAGAAATCAGACGGAATTTGACATTTCTTTCTGCTACCATTACTGTCACAAGGGCTATCCTTGGACAAAACATCTAACACTACCGCTTACATACCGCACACACTCACTCAGAATTCAATTTGCCAGCCTTTCATTCCTCTTCATTTACACTCACATTCCTGCCATAAATAACACTAAACACTAACTTTTAATTATGCTAGGGGCCCCTAAATTTAAATTTGTGCTTTACCGGACTCTTTTTCAAGAGTCGGAAAGACTATTACTTTTGTGAAATGGTTAACTCGTTGCGAACTTCTTTTACTCTCTCGACATGCGAGAGAAAACTAGCTGAAGTTACGCAGAATTAACCCATTCACACTTAGAGTGTAAAGTCGACTTAAAACTGGCGGCGGGCAAACGTAACCCCGTCGTAACCCAGCACAACCCTGTCGTCAGATTGTCTATTATCCGATCTGTCACAGCTACTCATACTCAGCTGACTAATGTTGATTGTTTATGTAGTGATGGAAAATAGGATGATTCGTGATGTTGGTAAGTATTTTTGATTGCTAATTATGTTTTTTTTTGTTTTGTTTTAGATTGAACGTCGAAGTTTGCACCGTTATCTTTGAGATCGGTGGAGGATACCGGAGGACTCTGAGTGTTGGTAGATAGTGCAGCTGCCTTTTCGTTTTATTTGGACGTGCGAATAAAGTGTTTCAGTTTTCTTTTTTTTGATACTTTTTTTTCCCGAAATCGTACAGCTGCAATGCGGAAATGATGCTAACCAGGTTTTAGATGGGCAGCCGGCCAAATCCCTAAACTTTTGCCCTTCAAATCTTCCAGCTCATAGGAGGACGACCCAATTTTTGCCTTGATGCGGCATGGGAGAAATTGTTGGCCGTACTTGGCATTGTAATTCTGGGCCGCACTTGACGGTTTCATATTTCTCCGATACACCAACTGGCCGTCTACAAACGATTTGGAAAATTTTCTGTGACGTAAGTTGTAGCGATGTTGGGAAGCATTGTGAGCTTTCACCAGATTTTTGCGGACAAGGTCGTAGATTCGCTCAAACATTTTCGATCGTCGTTCTTCCATCTCTTCCGAAGTCAGCTTTACATCGAGACGGGTGAGTAAATGATCGGTGCCAACTTCAGAGTACTCGTGACCGTGATTAATGAAGTATGGTGTGAATCCAGTCGACGAGTGAACACTGGTATTCAAAACCATCTCGATCTCCGACACACGAGTGTCCCAAAGGCGTTGGTCCTCCCTCACGTATGTCCTGATAGCAGCATTGATAGTTCGGTTGACTCTTTCGACCGGGTTTGCCTGTGAGTGATATCGTGAGTTGAGCCAGTGAGCAACTTTGAAACGATCCAACAGCTCCTTGAACTCCTTGGAAATGAAACTGCTTCCGTTGTCAGTGATTATCACTTCAGGAACCGAGTTTCTCAGGAACCATTGGTCTTTCAAAATCGCACACATGGGGGCACTACTGACATTCCTCACAGGCTGAACCATTACCCATTTCGAAAAGTAGTCACAAACTACCAAAATGTGCTGACTACCGCGACGAGTGCGGGGGAGAGGGCCAATGAAATCCGCTGATATGATTTGCCAAGGGCGGGTGGCAATTTTCATGTTTCCCATGGCAGGTGCAACAGGGACGGAAGAAGCTTTGACTTCCTTGCACATTCCACACTGTTGAACGTACCGCCGTATTTCAACTGCCATCTTAGGCCAGTAGAATCTTTGACGGATCCGTGCAAGGGTTCTGTCGTAGCCTGGATGAAAGCAATCGTCGTGGTACTGTCGAAGAATATTTGGAACTTCGGTGGGCGGGGGAATCATTTTCCACTCGAAGCGAGTATCACAGGGATTATCGTTCACGGTGATAAACTTAAAGAGTTTACCATCGTCGATCTTGAAGTCTACAAAATCATCGGGCCGGCGGGCCACTTTGTCGGACATTGACGCGTACCACGACGATTCTTGAACAGCTGCGATGCTTCGCGAGAGGGCGTCCGGAACCACGTTCTCCTTGCCCTTGCGATGCTTGACGGTCATATCGAATTGCTGCAGATTCAACGCCCATCGGCTGCATCGTGACCCGACCTTCCATTTTGTACTGAGTATATGGGTCAGCGCGGAAGAATCGGTTATTAGGGTGAAATGGTAACCCTCAATATACCCACGGAATGCATCGATGGCGAGAATGGCTGCAAGCGCTTCCTTTTCTGCGGCATGGTAGTTCTTCTGGGGCGTTGTCAGTTTATGGGAGTAGAATGAAATGACCCGCTCTACCCCATCCTGTTCTTGTGTGAGAACCCCAGCTACCGCCACGTCACTAGCATCCGTTTGGATACAGAACTCCTTGCTGAAATCAGGACTGCCCAAGACTGGTGAAGATATCAGCCGCTCTTTGATTTCGCAAAATGCCTGTTCGGCGTCATCGTTCCAACGGATGGTTTTTGTTTTGCTTTGCAGAAGGTTTGTGAGTGCAGCGGTCACCCCGCTAAAGTCTAAGATGAAGCGCCGATAGTAATTAGCCATTCCTAGGAATCTCCTTAGTTTTGTTACGGTATTGGGCCGTTCGTATTCTACAATCGGACGAACTTTTTCCGGATTGGCTCGAAGACCGTCTGTATTAAGGAGATATCCCAGGAAGGGAATCTCAGACACTCCAAACTTAGACTTTTCGAGGTTTATGCTTAGGTTTGCTTCCCTTAAGCGACGTGCAATCTCCACTAGAAGGCGTTCATGGTGTTCGAATGTCTCCGTCACCACAACAATGTCGTCGAGATAGACGAAGACGTACGGTTCAAGCATCCCGTGGCCCAGGACATTGTCCATCAGTCGTGCTAACGTAGCAGGACTGTTGATCAACCCAAAAGGCATCCGTGTGTACTGGAATAGCCCTTTGCCCTGTACACAAAAGGCCGTGTACTTCCGCGATTCTTGGTCCAATGGAACCTGGAGAAATGCTTCAGACAGGTCTATCGTGGACAGGTATTTAGCCTTGGGAAGTTGACCTAAAATTCGACCGGGATGAGGCAACGGATAAGCATCCCGAACAGTCCGCTCGTTAATCTTGCGCGCGTCCAAACAGAGCCGAACTTTGTTGGGCTTGATGACCGGCACGCAGTTAAGCGACCAATCCGAGTTGCTCCGTTCCAAAATCCCTAAACCCAACAATCGTTCCAGCTCGACGGCTACCAGATCCTGCGTCTTCGGAGACATCACGTATGGAAACTGGTGGACTGGTGGTTTATTTTTCCATTCCTCTCCCAACACGATACGATGCTGAGCTTGGTTGGTCAGGGTCAATTTCCCTTCTTGAGCAGGAAGGAAAAGTTTTTTGACATTCTCGATCACCATAATTTCATCATCGGTCAAAATATGTGCAGAACTACGGTGTTCGGTAATAGCTGCCGACGCAGTGGACTCAATCCCTCCACAGTTTTGCATCGCGGGCTGAATTTTGAATTTCCTCCAAAAATCCATTCCGCAGATACAATCTATGGACAGATTTGCAACTACCAAAGTAGGAACTATTTTCACACATCCTTGGAAAGCAAATGGAAGATGAGCCTGACCTTGAATTTGCAGTTCATCTCCACTTGCAGACCGTAGAATCACGTTTTTGGAGGGACGATGCAACTTTTTGTACTTCAATTGCGAAAAAAGGGTTTCGCTAATAAGCGTATGATTGCTACCGCTGTCCAGGAGAGCACGTACCGGGTAACCGTAAATCTTTACGTGTGCGTACGGCCGGTTATCGTGGGGGACAGGGTAGGTAATTTGAAGAATTTCCGTAGACTCTGGGTAAATATCTCTGGTGGCCTGCACCCAGTAAGGGGGAGGCGTACGTTGAAGAAAACGGTCTTGACTTACGCGTTGGGTGTCTGCGAACGACGATTTTGGTTCGCGTTTGGTCCGTTTTTTAAACAAAACGGGCAATAGTTAGTCGGAAAACCGCGAAGACCGCACGTACTGCAAAATATGCCCCGAGGCTGTCTACACATCGCTACGTGATGACCAATCCTCCCGCAATTGTAGCAGGTATTGGCCGGTGGGGGAATGTGCGTGTTTATCAATTCTTCCAACGTGAACTGTGGACGAGAATTGAACCCAGATGGCACCGCGACCGGGTCTGGTCGGGCGGTATTTTGAGACGAATTTTGACTCGTTTGGGTGTTCGGTAAGGATTGGTTGTTTTTGTTGGAAAGTTGATTGGGACGAGACGAATTAGTGGATGTGTGTGAATTGTTTCTATTTTGGTTGACCTGAGATACTGCTGCGGTTTGATCTATCACCTGTTGAGTCTGGGATTGGTTCTTATTTTTTTTCTTCGAATTGTTTTCAGAGCTTTCGACCACTTGGACATTCCTGTCCGTCCCGAAAACCTTGTTGTATGCCGAGAAATTTAATGCATCTAATTTCTGTCCAGCAGCAACAAGTGTTTCAAGGTCGACTATCGGAATAAATGTCATTTGTCGCTTGTAGTCTACTCGCATATTCTGCTGTAGAATCTGTACTTTTTCGTAATCGGGAATCTGAACACTCATGGTTCTGAACAGTTTCTCGATTTCGAAATAGTACTCGTGGAAAGATTCATGTTTTTGTTGACGACGCTGGTAAATTTTCATTTTGATCAACGCGTCCAAATCAGGGTGCATGTAGGTGCGTTTTATTTCAAATACCAAATGCTGCCAATTCATCAATCTACCAGTGGTTCTTTGTGCCATATACCACTTGAGCGCTGAACCAACAAACAAATGCACAGCCGACTCGAAAAGCTCGACCTCCGACACATGCTCAGCTTGGGATAAAGCCTGTACAATTTCCAAAAACTCATTTAGCTTCAGCCCTTGATCGTCACCACTGTATTTAGTTATGTTCCATTTGGACACAGGAAGAGTGTGACGGTTGTGGTACGGTGCGGGGTACGGATTGTGTAGAACACCACTATACATGGGAGGTGAATTTCGTTTAGGGAAAGATGGGATAGCCGAAGCATGGTTGTACATCTCGGGATATGCTCCAGTAGGATTAGAAATTCTCGTCGGATGATAGGGAATATTGTATGTATTGTTGGGAATTGGTATATTGTTAGAATGTGATGTACGATCTGGGATATTTTGAAAATTATGGTAACTAGATGAAGTATCGAATGAATTGGAAGGCTTTGTTGGCGGAAAATTATAGTTTTGAAATGTTCTGAAATTTGTATCGGGGTGTTGTGAATATGAAGTAAATCGAGCATGATCGGGAAGAGTTTGAGTTACAGCATCTTTTACTACTCTTCGTCGAGCTAAATCGGCTTCTAGATCCGTAATTCTCGCTTGCAACGAATGGATCCAATCAAGGTCATCCTGACTAAGAACGGAAACTCTCGGTCTAGGATTTTCATCTGCTTTGTCTGCATCCAACGGAGCTAAAATATCATTTCCCTCTTGCTGATCACTCTGCAAAGACGAAGCAGAACCCCGAAAGAAATGTTCAAGAACCTCCGCTAATTCAACCACCGTATTTTGCAATTGACTGTGCAAGTTGGGCGACCCCCGCGAGTCCCTCAACACAGTCACTAAACGCATACCGACGTGTACCATTCTAGTGGAACAAACCTTCTTTTCATCATCCTCCTGTTCCAAACACGATTTCAACTCGATAAACTTATGCGTACAAACCTCGACTTCCACAGTAGGATCACCCACTACTCTTCGTGGGAATTTTCCCGACGGATCATCCCTTTCCACCTTCAACTGGTCTCGCAGCCACTTGCGTTTTCGTGAGCGATCGAGACCGATAGACAAACTGACAGAACGGGCAGTCAGTTCATAATTCAGTTCATCGTCGGCTAAAAACTCCACACTCATATCAAAATACCAACCTTGGATCAGCTCACTAGCTTGATCGAATGTGAGCTGTGCCATTGCCATTGTATAAAAAGGCAAAAAATAACAAAATTATCACAAACCACAAATAGTTTTAACACCCGCTAGAAAAGTAAACAAAAACCCGACAAGAAACAAATGTAATGGTATTAGTAAATGTCAAATTCAATCCGATCAATGCTACCTGTGTATGAAATATGTTCAAAACAAACGATCAATTTTTCTACTCAAGCACTAGCAAACGACGGCGTGCCAGATATACAATTTTTCATCACTCGCAACAATTCGCAATTCCACTAATCACAATTAAGTTTCAGGATCAACTTCAAGTTTGGATATCGACCCAATGACTTCGCGATTAATGAAGTGAACAATGTGAATTGAATTTCTCCGGGAGACACAACGAAAAAGGGATTTGCTTCTGGTCTTGGAAACAAATCACTTTTTCTTTTATTTTGCGTTGGGCGCCAATTGTTCATGCTGGATGCGGGATGGGCTTCGAGGGTGGTTCAGGAACAGACGGACGATGGCGACGGGGGACTCCAGATGAAGCAGCAACTCGGCCTATTCGTAGCGGAGGCCTGCGTTTCACTACGGGGCCCGGAGAGTGGTACAATGCGCACTTTATCTTCAACACGAGTGTCTAACACTAAGTCGAGTGGGATTTACAACGTTTTCGGTCTAGTAGAGCCTACCCTCCGGTAACTTGGGTACTGGCATCTACAATGGCGTAAATGACTTGCCAATCACAGACCGTTCTTGCACTCGCGTCGTACTAGTACGTTCACTACACGGAAACCGGTAACCACACTGATCCCACTCGACTGACCGGACAGAACCCTAACGTTCGTGTGGCGGTTCTGAACGGCGAAAACAAGATCCCACGGATCTGCTTATAACACTGCACTTTTTTTACGTTGGAAACGCGCGGTCACTTAATGACGGTGACAATCGCTGCTGCTGGTCTTCACTCCTCCGGGCCGATGAACTATTAGAGACCGCATTCTGTTTTGGCGGTGGATTTTATCATTGCCCTGTCCACTTTCCAACACATACCCAACCCTACTTGTTTCCTTGATTTTTTTTTATAATGAACAATTATAACGAATATAATAACAAAATGAATAATAAATAAACAAGCAAAATAAATAACAAATATAAATAGATAAATAAATAAATAAATAAATAAATAAATAAATAAATAAATAAATAAATAAATAAATAAATAAATAAATAAATAAATAAATAAGCACATAAATATATAAATAAATAAATAAGTAAATAAATCTCTGAACAAATAAATAACGAAACCTACATTTGACACCAACCAGGGCTATTAAGCAGAACTTAAACGCGACTCAAACATGCAAGCACGGAGTAGTAACGGTTTGACGTTTAAATTCTACTTAGACATTTACGAACAATAATTTCAAAGTATAAACAAAGAACAGGCGTCGTCAAATACACGGGATAGACCGTACACTGTTATTTATTTATACGACAAAAAAAAATACAATATTTAAAAATATATACAAGCTGGGCTCAGTGACCAAAGCGACGATATTGTGACCTAAGAAATCGCAGGTCACAGGGCACATTGTCGGTTATTGTGAATCCCTGCCAACTCGAATCAACATTCAAACCATTAAGGGTTCTAGCCCTAACATCAGACAATCCGAAAACCATATGATTGTTCTGCCCGTCGAGTTTGTTTGGCCGTAGAGATGCATGGTAGTTGAATAGAAAAAAATCGGTATATTGGTATATGGGACACATTGTCGATTATTGTGAACCCTGCCAACTCGAATCAACATTCAAACCATTAAGGGTTCTAGCCCTAACATCAGGCAATCCGAAAACCATATGACTGTTCTGCCCGTCGAGCTTGTTTGGCCGTGGAGGTGCATGGTAGTTGAATATAAAAAATTCGGTATATTGGTATATGGGATACATTGTCGATTATTGTGAATCCCTGCCAACTCGAATCAACATTCAAACCATTAAGGGCACATTGTTGGTTATTGTGAATCCCTGCCAACTCGAATCAACATTCAAACCATTAAGGGTTCTAGCCCTAACATCAGGCAATCCAAAAACCATATGATTGTTCTGCCCGTCGAGCTTGTTTGGCCATGGAGGTGCATGGTAGTTGAATAGAAAAAATTCGGTATATTGATACCTAGGGCACATTGTCGGTTATTGTGAATCCCTGCCAACTCGAATCAACATTCAAACCATTAAGGGTTCTAGCCCTAACATCAGGCAATCCAAAAACCATATGACTGTTCTGCCCGTCGAGCTTGTTTGGCCATGGAGGTGCATGGTAGTTGAATAGAAAAAAATCGGTATATTGATACCTAGGGCACATTGTCGGTTATTGTGAATCCCTGCCAACTCGAATCAACATTCAAACCATTAAGGGTTCTAGCCCTAACATCAGGCAATTCGAAAACCATATGACTGTTCTGCCCGTCGAGCTTGTTTGGCCGTGGAGGTGCATGGTAGTTGAATAGAAAAAATTCGGTATATTGATACCTAGGGCACATTGTCGGTTATTGTGAATCCCTGCCAACTCGAATCAACATTCAAACCATTAAGGGTTCTAGCCCTAACATCAGGTAATCCGAAAACCATATGATTGTTCTGCCCGTCGAGTTTGTTTGGCCGTGGAGGTGCATGGTAGTTGAATAGAAAAAAATCGGTATATTGATACCTAGGGCACATTGTCGGTTATTGTGAATCCCTGCCAACTCGAATCAACATTCAAACAATTAAGGGTTCCAGCCCTACCATCAGGCAATCCGAACACCATATGACTGTTCTGCCCGTCGAGCTTGTTTGGCCGTGGAGGTGCATGGTAGTTGAATAGAAAAAATTCGGTATATTGATACCTAGGGCACATTGTCGGTTATTGTGAATCCCTGCCAACTCGAATCAACATTCAAACCATTAAGGGTTCTAGCCCCAACATCAGGCAATCCGAAAGCCATATGATTGTTCTGCCCGTCGAGCTTGTTTGGCCGTGGAGGTGCATGGTAGTTGAATAGAAAAAAAATCGGTATATTGATACCTAGGATACATTGTCGGTTATTGTGAATCCCTGCCAACTCGAATCAACATTCAAACCATTAAGGGTTCTAGCCCTAACATCAGACAATCCGAAAACCATATGATTGTTCTGCCCGTCGAGTTTGTTTGGCCGTAGAGATGCATGGTAGTTGAATAGAAAAAAATCGGTATATTGGTATATGGGACACATTGTCGATTATTGTGAATCCCTGCCAACTCGAATCAACATTCAAACCATTAAGGTTTCTAGCCCTAACATCAGGCAATCCGAAAACCATATGATTGTTCTGCCCGTCGAGCTTGTTTGGCCGTGGAGGTGCATGGTAGTTGAATAGAAAAAAATCGGTATATTGATACCTAGGATACATTGTCGGTTATTGTGAATCCCTGCCAACTCGAATCAACATTCAAACCATTAAGGGTTCTAGCCCTAACATCAGGCAATTCGAAAACCATATGACTGTTCTGCCCGTCGAGCTTGTTTGGCCGTGGAGGTGCATGGTAGTTGAATAGAAAAAAATCGGTATATTGATACCTAGGGCACATTGTCGGTTATTGTGAATCCCTGCCAACTCGAATCAACATTCAAACCATTAAGGGTTCCAGCCCTAGCATCAGGCAATCTGAACACCATATGACTGTTCTGCCCGTCGAGCTTGTTTGGCCGTGGAGGTGCATGGTAGTTGAATAGAAAAAAAAATCGGTATATTGATACCTAGGATACATTGTCGGTTATTGTGAATCCCTGCCAACTCGAATCAACATTCAAACCATTAAGGGTTCTAGCCCTAACATCAGACAATCCGAAAACCATATGATTGTTCTGCCCGTCGAGTTTGTTTGGCCGTAGAGATGCATGGTAGTTGAATAGAAAAAAATCGGTATATTGGTATATGGGACACATTGTCGATTATTGTGAATCCCTGCCAACTCGAATCAACATTCAAACCATTAAGGGTTCTAGCCCTAACATCAGGCAATCCGAAAACCATATGACTGTTCTGCCCGTCGAGCTTGTTTGTGATATATCTATCTATCGTGAGGGAAGGTGATATATAATTTTAATAAAAACTGCAAGGTGTACACAGTACGATAGTCGATGTAAAACTGTCTATTCAATTCTTTATCTCTGAAAGCTGAACCAGCCAGATGTTCAGACAGGGTTGTAGTACTGGGTGGTCACCACAGTTCTTCCCCCTTTAGTCCAAATTATTGTACATCGATAATGGCGAAACTTCACTGCCATATATATAATTTAATTCACGGAAAAACTTAACTACCGTTACGATTCAGAAAACGACAAAACTTTACTGCCGCAAAACTAATATTTTCTTTTTTTTATTGAAGTAAACGAAATCAGGATCTTCTAGACGACGCTTCGTCCTATTCGAACGACGCAAACAAATAGGTTCACGGCTTAAACTCGCTGATGGATTCGTACACTGTAGCGCAGACGTGCCTTCCTGGGGGTCCACTACCCTGTTGCCAGGCGGTAAACTATTTCTCTCCGAATCACCATCGTCCGAATCACAAACCATTGGTTGATCGTTAGGTGAACCTCTATAAATGAATGAATCTGCTGCGAAACCATAAAAATCGCTAGCTTCGTCGTCAATGTCCTCTTGCTGATCATCCCCCCTTCTTTTTCGTGTTGGGCTAATAAATTAAATCCCCTGGGCGCAAAGAGTCAATCCAGTCCCGGGTTCGATGTTGTACTTTGGTGTCATCGTTATGTACAGGCATATTCACAACTTTCTGCTTCGTCATATTATTCCTAAAACTATTTCTAGGGTGGATTAAAACCAACAACGTCTTAGGCTTAAAACTAAACAGCCTATTGGACGGAAACGAACCATCTTCCAAACATGTGTTCCTGTAACTAAACAAAAAGTACGAAACTAAGTCTTCCGTACTCGATCCTGCCATTTCCGGATCCAACAAAAATTTCTTCAAACCTTCTTTCACCAATCTTACCATACGCTCAGCTTGTCCATGACTTGATAGGATATATGGTGGACTTTTCATCACTTGTATGCTGTGCTTCTGAAAGAAATCAATTAATTCTTTAGAATTAAATGGAGGCCCACCGTCCGTAACAATTACGTCCGGTAACCCAAACCTCGCAAAAACGCTGATAAACTTTGACTTTACCCTCCTGGCTTCAGTACCAAATTTCATGTACTCTACTTCAAGCCATTTTGAAAAACTGTCAACAATCACCAGGAAGGTTTTCTTGTCGAAATGAAAAAAATCCGCATGAATGCGACTAAACGGTTTTGTTGTAGGAATCCAGTTAGAGTGAGGAACTGGCTTAGAGACAGCATTCATTTGGCAACACACGCTGCATGATTTGACAAAATTCTCTATGTCACTATTCATGCCATACCAATAAACTACCTTTCTTGCCATCTGCTTGATCTTAGTTATTCCGGAATGGTTGTTGTGTAAGAGCTTCAGGATCTGCTTTTGTAAACTTGCAGGTATAACGACACGATCCTGATACAACAAACACCCTTCTATTACTTCCAAATCCTAGTATTGTGCGTAAACATCTAACAACTTACGATCCATCTTCTGTGGCCAACCATGTTTCATGTAATAAACTATCTGTTGCAAAAACTTGTCTTTTTTTGCTTCATTTGCAATCAAAACATGATCCACCGGGAAGTCATCGGAAACATTTATACTTTTGATGAATTCTCTTTGTAAAGAAGCTGGTACATTTTCAGGCAGAGGAAATCGTGAGCAAAAATCTGCATTGCCCATTTTCGTTGACGGTCTGTAAACAATGTCAAAATCATAGATATTTAGTTCAAGTACATATCGCTGCAGACGTGTCACAAACAACGTATTCTTGCCTTCTTTGCCAAAAATACCAATCAAAGGCTTGTGGTCAGTATACACAGTAAACTTCTTGCCAAACAGAAATTTGTGAAACTTTTTAATGGTGCTCACAACTGCTAAAGCTTCCAAGTGCAAAATTGGGTAGGATTTTTGGGCATTCGTTAAACTGAAGGAGGTAAAACTTATTGGCCTCTCTTCTCCTTTGATTTGGTGTGCGATTACTCCTCCTAAACCATAGCTGCTAGCATCCGTTATAACGACAACGGGCATACTAGGATCATAAAACTCTAAAAGCTTTGGGCTCAACAAAGCTTGCTTACAGTCTTGAAAAACTCTGCTACATTCAGAGTTCCAGACAAACTTGACATCTTTTCTGAGTAGATGATACAAACAGTAAAGGCGGGCGGACAGATTGGGCAGAAATTTACCGTAGTAGTTAACTAAACCCAAAAATGCCTTCAGTTCAGAAACGTTATTTGGAACCTTGGCTTTCCGAATTGTCTCGACCTTTTCCGGAGATGGTAACAAACCTCTGTCACTCAAAACATGACCCAGAAATGGCAAACTTGAAACAAACCACTTGCATTTTTGCAAATTAACTTTAATGTTAACTTTAGACAAACGCTCCAAAACCAAATGAAGCTTTCGTTCACAGTCGGCTTTGTGCTTGCCTGCTATTAAAACATCATCTAAATAACAGCAAACTCCATCGATACCTTTCAAAACTTGATCCATGATCCGTTGAAATATAGCTGCACTAGAAGAAGCACCTTGTGGCAAACGATTATAAGTAAACAAACCTTTGATTGTATTAATCACCATTATTTTTCTGGATCGTCTTGACAATAATAATTGTGTGTACGCACCGGCCAGATCTAAAGAACAAAAAACTTTGGCACCAGCCAATGAGGCAAACAAATCTTGTGTTAGTGGGAGAGGGTAAGTATCGGGAATCAAAACTTTATTGATGGAAACTTTACAATCAATGACCATCCTAATACCACCGTCTTTTTTCACCACAACTATTACCGGAGATGCCCATTCACTTGCATCTATTCGCGTTATGACGCCATCTTTTTCTAAACTATCTAAATGTTCCAAAACTTTGTCCTTTAACCTGAAAGGAACGTCATAAGCACGTTTAAATATCGGCGTATGCTCTTTTAGAACTAGATCAGCCTCAAACCCATTTATTGGCGTTGATAAAGACTTATCAAAAACATTGGCAAACTTACTTTGTATCTCTGCAACGATCTGATCTGGTGAAACCGACAGTTGATTAATATTGTTTCCGAAAGCCTTCCTCCAATCTGGAACAAACACATCCAACCAATCTCGTCCCAGTAATGGAGTGAAACCGCTGCCGTTTCGCAAAACAATTAGGTCAACAGTCTTTGTGCGTCCATTCAGCTCGACCTTAACCTCAATCTGTCCTTCAACCTTCAAACGGCTTCCATTGATCACTGCTAACTTCTTGTCGCATCTTTGTAGCGGAATATGATCGAAATCTCCCTCGTACATCTCCAAACTGATTACGGAAACTGCAGCGCCACAATCAACTTCCATTCTCAACCTCAAACCGTCAACATAAACATTGCGAAAACATGGTTCGTTAATTCTGTTGATCGATGAGATTAGCATACAATCCATCTCGTCATCCGAAACAGATCTGTTTAAACGACGTCTCAAACTTTTCTGATACTCAGTCATCTTGGGCTTTTCTGCAGGAGAATCGACAAACTTGACCGTCTTACTCTTGTTCTTCAAGTCATAACAAAAACGACGCGTGTGACCTTTTCTACGACAGAAGTTGCAAAACAAGGTCTTTGTCCTGGGTGAAGAACGGTTCCTGCGATCAAATGAATCAGAACGGCTTCTGCTTCTCTTTCTAGCCGGCTCTCGACTTCTTCCCCGTGAGCGATCTCGGGAAACTTCGAAGCTGTCACGCCTTCCTAATCTGTTCAAAACGCTTACACGATTGGAATTGCCAGAGATCAGTTTAGCTCTCGCTCCTGCTAATTCTCTGTTTACGATGAGTTTCTCCGCTTTAGCCAGCGTTAAATCCTCTTCATCGAATAAACGCTGCTGCAAGTCCTTGTCGCTAATACCGCAAACCAATTTATCGCGAATCGCCATGTCCTTAAACTCTCCGAAATGACACATCTCTGCCTGGAGCTTGACAGCGAGTATAAAATCTTCCGCGCTCTCACTCGGACCTTGGACACGTTGGTAAAACTTGTAACGTTGAATCAAATCACTTTCCGTTTTATCATACCGCTTCCTGAGAGCGCCCGTAATCTCCTTGAAAGACACGGTCTTTAAATCCCTTCCGGGAAAAAGAAGCTTCAGCTCACTGTACACTTCTCTACTGCAAGTAGCCAAAAACGACACTTTTTGATCTTCCTCACTGGTCACTTTATGATGCGCAAACACCCAATCCAGTTGCTCCAGAAACTGCGCAAACGGAATCGTTCCGGGAATGAACGGTTCAATTTGATTCACCAACGGCATACTTGACATAGTGAGATATAAACAAAATAGTGAAAAAGAAACAAATATAAAAAAATAGTTTAATTTTTCTTTTAAATGCACAAAACTGAAATATTTTTTTTTACAGTGCATGCGGGAAGATCGAATCAAAACAAACTAAATTCGACTACTACCCAAACAAACAAGTTGTTCTGCAGAATAAACACGCGATAAACAATAAACTTTACAAGTCTGTTTTGTGCGAGAACGGCATGAGCAGCAACAAGCATAAGCTAGAGCATAAGTAAATATTGCAGAACCAAACGGTGAACCACGGTCGCTAACGAAAGAATTTTTGTCGTTGCGCAACTAACGTATGTTGCAAGCAAATTCTGGTGCTGCACGTATGCTGGTAGTAGTACGTAAAACAAAACCAGAACAAAAATGGTTTTCTGGTAGACAAAATCACTGTTAAAACAAAATGAAGCGCAATTTCTTTTGTGTGCTAAACAAGAAAAATGCCTTTAAATTACACTTAAACATGCACTCAAACATTAGTTCTGAAAACAAAATGTGCAAAAACTTACGTGATCGTTTACCAAACCTACGGCAAAACAAACCAGATGAAAAATCTCTTGCGCGGGATTCGCAGAAAACTTTTTTCCTTCACAAGGATCCAAACGTTGATATCTGCCAGAAAAACCAGAAGAAAACACCGTAATTCTCCGCTTAGACACTTCCACACCGCCAGCAACGGAATAAATTAAATGTAGCCGTTGAAAACACTTGGCGGGGTTACACTTTTCCTTCTAATATGTTCTTAGGAACTGCACTCACTTCCAGCTAACAAAACGCCGGGAAACCTCCAAACACTTTCGGTACCTCTGGAAAACTTAACTCCAGGAATAGAAACACTGCCGAAAACAACTTTTCACGCGAAAAACTGCGATTTAATCTTCGTCGCCACTGATATATCTAACTATAGTGAGGGAAGGTGATATATAATTTTAATAAAAAATGCAAGGTGTACACAGTACGATAGTCGATGTAAAACTGTCTATTCAATTCTTTATCTCTGAAAGCTGAACCAGCCAGCTGTTCAGACAGGGTTGTAGTATTGGGTGGTCACCACAGTTTGGTCGTGGAGGTGCATGGTAGTTGAATAGAAAAAATTCGGTATATTGATACCTAGGGCACATTGTCGGTTATTGTGAATCCCTGCCAACTCGAATCAACATTCAAACCATTAAGGGTTCTAGCCCTAACATCAGGCAATCCGAAAACCATATGACTGTTCTGCCCGTCGAGCTTGTTTGGCCGTGGAGGTGCATGGTAGTTGAATAGAAAAAATTCGGTATATTGATACCTAGGGCACATTGTCGGTTATTGTGAATCCCTGCCAACTCGAATCAACATTCAAACCATTAAGGATTCTAGCGCTAACATCAGGCAATCCGAAAACCATATGATTGTTCTGCCCGTCGAGCTTGTTTGGCCGTGGAGGTGCATGGTAGTTGAATAGAAAAAATTCGGTATATTGATACCTAGGGCACATTGTCGGTTATTGTGAATCCCTACCAACTCGAATCAACATTCAAACCATTAAGGGTTCTAGCCCTAACATCAGGCAATCCGAAAACCATATGACTGTTCTGCCCGTCGAGCTTGTTTGGCCGTGGAGGTGCATGGTAGTTGAATAGAAAAAATTCGGTATATTGATACCTAGGGCACATTGTCGGTTATTGTGAATCCCTGCCAACTCGAATCAACATTCAAACCATTAAGGGTTCCAGCCCTAGCATCAGGCAATCCGAACAACATATGACTGTTCTGCCCGTCGAGCTTGTTTGGCCGTGGAGGTGCATGGTAGTTGAATAGAAAAAATTCGGTATATTGATACCTAGGATACATTGTCGATTATTGTGAATCCCTGCCAACTCGAATCAACATTCAAACCATTAAGGGTTCTAGCCCTAACATCAGGTAATCCGAAAACCATATGATTGTTCTGCCCGTCGAGTTTGTTTGGCCGTGGAGGTGCATGGTAGTTGAATAGAAAAAAATCGGTATATTGATACCTAGGGCACATTGTCGGTTATTGTGAATCCCTGCCAACTCGAATCAACATTCAAACCATTAAGGGTTCTAGCCCTAACATCAGGCAATCCGAAAACCATATGATTGTTCTGCCCGTCGAGCTTGTTTGGCCGTGGAGGTGCATGGTAGTTGAATAGAAAAAAATCGGTATATTGATACCTAGGATACATTGTCGGTTATTGTGAATCCCTGCCAACTCGAATCAACATTCAAACCATTAAGGGTTCTAGCCCTAACATCAGACAATCCGAAAACCATATGATTGTTCTGCCCGTCGAGCTTGTTTGGCCGTAGAGATGCATGGTAGTTGAATAGAAAAAATTCGGTATATTGGTATATGGGACACATTGTCGATTATTGTGAATCCCTGCCAGCTCGAATCAACATTCAAACCATTAAGGGTTCTAGCCCTAACATCAGGCAATCCGAAAACCATATGACTGTTCTGCCCGTCGAGCTTGTTTGGCCGTGGAGGTGCATGGTAGTTGAATAGAAAAAATTCGGTATATTGATACCTAGGGCACATTGTCGGTTATTGTGAATCCCTGCCAACTCGAATCAACATTCAAACCATTAAGGGTTCTAGCCCTAACATCAGGCAATCCGAAAACCATATGACTGTTCTGCCCGTCGAGCTTGTTTGGCCGTGGAGGTGCATGGTAGTTGAATAGAAAAAATTCGGTATATTGATACCTAGGGCACATTGTCGGTTATTGTGAATCCCTGCCAACTCGAATCAACATTCAAACCATTAAGGGTTCCAGCCCTAGCATCAGGCAATCCGAACACCATATGACTGTTCTGCCCGTCGAGCTTGTTTGGCCGTGGAGGTGCATGGTAGTTGAATAGAAAAAATTCGGTATATTGATACCTAGGATACATTGTCGATTATTGTGAATCCCTGCCAACTTGAATCAACATTCAAACCATTAAGGGTTCTAGCCCTAACATCAGGTAATCCGAAAACCATATGATTGTTCTGCCCGTCGAGCTTGTTTGGCCGTGGAGGTGCATGGTAGTTGAATAGAAAAAAATCGGTATATTGATACCTAGGGCACATTGTCGGTTGTTGTGAATCCCTGCCAACTCGAATCAACATTCAAACCATTAAGGGTTCTAGCCCTAACATCAGGCAATCCGAAAACCATATGATTGTTCTGCCCGTCGAGCTTGTTTGGCCGTGGAGGTGCATGGTAGTTGAATAGAAAAAAAATCGGTATATTGATACCTAGGATACATTGTCGGTTATTGTGAATCCCTGCCAACTCGAATCAACATTCAAACTATTAAGGGTTCTAGCCCTAACATCAGACAATCCGAAAACCATATGATTGTTCTGCCCGTCGAGTTTGTTTGACCGTAGAGATGCATGGTAGTTGAATAGAAAAAATTCGGTATATTGGTATATGGGACACATTGTCGATTATTGTGAATCCCTGCCAACTCGAATCAACATTCAAACCATTAAGGGTTCTAGCCCTAACATCAGGCAATCCGAAAACCATATGACTGTTCTGCCCGTCGAGCTTGTTTGGTCGTGGAGGTGCATGGTAGTTGAATAGAAAAAATTCGGTATATTGATACCTAGGGCACATTGTCGGTTATTGTGAATCCCTGCCAACTCGAATCAACATTCAAACCATTAAGGGTTCTAGCCCTAACATCAGGCAATCCGAAAACCATATGACTGTTCTGCCCGTCGAGCTTGTTTGGCCGTGGAGGTGCATGGTAGTTGAATAGAAAAAATTCGGTATATTGATACCTAGGGCACATTGTCGGTTATTGTGAATCCCTGCCAACTCGAATCAACATTCAAACCATTAAGGGTTCTAGCCCTAACATCAGGCAATTCGAAAACCATATGACTGTTCTGCCCGTCGAGCTTGTTTGGCCGTGGAGGTGCATGGTAGTTGAATAGAAAAAATTCGGTATATTGATACCTAGGGCACATTGTCGGTTATTGTGAATCCCTGCCAACTCGAATCAACATTCAAACCATTAAGGGTTCTAGCCCTAACATCAGGCAATTCGAAAACCATATGACTGTTCTGCCCGTCGAGCTTGTTTGGCCGTGGAGGTGCATGGTAGTTGAATAGAAAAAATCGGTATACTTAGGACACATTGTCGGTTATCGTGAATCCCAGCCAACTCGAATCAACATTCAAACCATTAAGGGTTCTAGCCCTAACATCAGGCAATTCGAAAACCATATGACTGTTCTGCCCGTCGAGCTTGTTTGGCCGTGGAGGTGCATGGTAGTTGAATAGAAAAAAATCGGTATATTGATACCTAGGGCACATTGTCGGTTATTGTGAATCCCTGCCAACTCGAATCAACATTCAAACCATTAAGGATTCTAGCCCTAATATCAGGCAATCCGAAAACCATATGACTGTTCTGCCCGTCGAGCTTGTTTGGCCGTGGAGGTGCATGGTAGTTGAATAGAAAAAATTCGGTATATTGATACCTAGGGCACATTGTCGGTTATTGTGAATCCCTGCCAACTCGAATCAACATTCAAACCATTAAGGGTTCCAGCCCTAGCATCAGGTAATCCGAACACCATATGACTGTTCTGCCCATCGAGCTTGTTTGGCCGTGGAGGTGCATGGTAGTTGAATAGAAAAAATTCGGTATATTGGTATATGGGATACATTGTCGATTATTGTGAATCCCTGCCAACTCGAATCAACATTCAAACCATTAAGGGTTCTAGCCCTAACATCAGGTAATCCGAAAACCATATGATTGTTCTGCCCGTCGAGTTTGTTTGGCCGTGGAGGTGCATGGTAGTTGAATAGAAAAAAAATCGGTATATTGATACCTAGGGCACATTGTTGGTTATTGTGAATCCCTGCCAACTCGAATCAACATTCAAACCATTAAGGGTTCTAGCCCTAACATCAGGCAATCCAAAAACCATATGACTGTTCTGCCCGTCGAGCTTGTTTGGCCGTGGAGGTGCATGGTAGTTGAATAGAAAAAATTCGGTATATTGATACCTAGGGCACATTGTCGGTTATTGTGAATCCCTGCCAACTCGAATCAACATTCAAACCATTAAGGGTTCTAGCCCTAACACAGGCAATTCGAAAACCATATGACTGTTCTGCCCGTCGAGCTTGTTTGGCCGTGGAGGTGCATGGTAGTTGAATAGAAAAAATTCGGTATATTGATACCTAGGGCACATTGTCGGTTATTGTGAATCCCTGCCAACTCGAATCAACATTCAAACCATTAAGGGTTCTAGCCCTAACACAGGCAATTCGAAAACCATATGACTGTTCTGCCCGTCGAGCTTGTTTGGCCGTGGAGGTGCATGGTAGTTGAATAGAAAAAAATCGGTATATTGATACCTAGGGCACATTGTCGGTTATTGTGAATCCCTGCCAACTCGAATCAACATTCAAACCATTAAGGGTTCCAGCCCTACCATCAGGCAATCCGAACACCATATGACTGTTCTGCCCGTCGAGCTTGTTTGGCCGTGGAGGTGCATGGTAGTTGAATAGAAAAAAATCGGTATATTGATACCTAGGGCACATTGTCGGTTATTGTGAATCCCTGCCAACTCGAATCAACATTCAAACCATTAAGGGTTCTAGCCCTAACATCAGGCAATCCGAAAACCATATGATTGTTCTGCGCGTCGAGCTTGTTTGGCCGTGGAGGTGCATGGTAGTTGAATAGAAAAAAAATCGGTATATTGATACCTAGGATACATTGTCGGTTATTGTGAATCCCTGCCAACTCGAATCAACATTCAAACCATTAAGGGTTCTAGCCCTAACATCAGACAATCCGAAAAACATATGATTGTTCTGCCCGTCGAGTTTGTTTGGCCGTAGAGATGCATGGTAGTTGAATAGAAAAAATTCGGTATATTGGTATATGGGACACATTGTCGATTATTGTGAATCCCTGCCAACTCGAATCAACATTCAAACCATTAAGGGTTCTAGCCCTAACATCAGGCAATCCGAAAACCATATGACTGTTCTGCCCGTCGAGCTTGTTTGATCGTGGAGGTGCATGGTAGTTGAATAGAAAAAATTCGATATATTGATTCCTAGGGCTGTTACGTATCGGTTTCGTAACGTTCTTATTGTGGTGGTGGGGCCACACTGTACTCACCAGCTATTAGGGTCGTTTCACTACGGTCTCCTGGAGAAATTCACACTGGGCGGACTTTTCTTCCCACACTATGGTCACTGAGCGAATCGTAATTAATTTTCGGCGGAAACAAGTACCTAAAGGAATGCACTGTAAACAAAATGGACGACACAACTTGTATATAGAGACCTTACACTTTTAATTTATTATTAGTTATTCTTTTGAAAAAGAAACAGAAAATATTTTTTTGAATTTTTACTTGCGCACTTTTATTTGACGAAAACTTTCTCTTGGCGATACCGTTGCGGCCGTGATGATCGTTGGTCGACTTTCTTCATGCTGGATGCGGGATGGGCTTCGAGGGTGGTTCAGGAACAGACGGACGATGGCGACGGGGGACTCCAGATGAAGCAGCAACTCGGCCTATTCGTAGCGGAGGCCTGCGTTTCACTACGGGGCCCGGAGAGTGGTACAATGCGCACTTTATCTTCAACACGAGTGTCTAACACTAAGTCGAGTGGGATTTACAACGTTTTCGGTCTAGTAGAGCCTACCCTCCGGTAACTTGGGTACTGGCATCTACAATGGCGTAAATGACTTGCCAATCACAGACCGTTCTTGCATTCGCGTCGTACTAGTACGTTCACTACACGGAAACCGGTAACCACACTGATCCCACTCGACTGACCGGACAGAACCCTAACGTTCGTGTGGCGGTTCTGAACGGCGAAAACAAGATCCCACGGATCTGCTTATAACACTGCACTTTTTTTACGTTGGAAACGCGCGGTCACTTAATGACGGTGACAATCGCTGCTGCTGGTCTTCACTCCTCCGGGCCGATGAACTATTAGAGACCGCATTCTGTTTTGGCGGTGGATTTTATCATTGCCCTGTCCACTTTCCAACACATACCCTCCGCGCCTCGCACCCTGCCACCCCGCATTTGATGACGATGATGATGCGGTGACAGAACGATGACGGTTGACATTTACAAAATTTTTATCGTTTTGGTTGGTGTCACAAAATATGCTACAATGTATTGACATGCTAAACGTGCGGTACTTGTTTCCTTGATTTTTTTTTATAATGAACAATTATAACGAATATAATAACAAAATGAATAATAAATAAACAAGCAAAATAAATAACAAATATAAATAGATAAATAAATAAATAAATAAATAAATAAATAAATAAATAAATAAATAAATAAATAAATAAATAAATAAATAAATAAATAAATAAATAAATAAATAAGCACATAAATATATAAATAAATAAATAAGTAAATAAATCTCTGAACAAATAAATAACGAAACCTACATTTGACACCAACCAGGGCTATTAAGCAGAACTTAAACGCGACTCAAACATGCAAGCACGGAGTAGTAACGGTTTGACGTTTAAATTCTACTTAGACATTTACGAACAATAATTTCAAAGTATAAACAAAGAACAGGCGTCGTCAAATACACGGGATAGACCGTACACTGTTATTTATTTATACGACAAAAAAATTACAATATTTACAAATATATACAAGCTGGGCTCAGTGACCAAAGCGACGATATTGTGACCTAAGAAATCGCAGGTCACAATTTTCCCCGACTCGGGTAAAAAAAAAACCCAAATGGTTTTTTTTCTCGAATGAATGCCGACTTCAAACGCGACTACTTCTTCCCGAGTGCCAGTTTTAATTCCGTGGAATGATTTTTCCAAAGGCCAGAGGAATCTGTCCCACGAAATTACGTGACTCTGAGGAAGTGAGCCTGTCCGTTTTTAGTCTCGCGCACTCACCGATGTATCTGTCACAATCAGGAACGATTCAATCCATCCATCAATCCCAAAACAACTGTGAAAGTTTCACTGTCGAAATTGCCTATAATGCGTCAGAATAAAAGCCGTTGCTGCATTGGCTGAGTAGAATTATTGATCGGATACGCTTCAAATGGCGGAAAATTACTAGAAAGAAATCAGACGGAATTTGACATTTCTTTCTGCTACCATTACTGTCACAAGGGCTATCCTTGGACAAAACATCTAACACTACCGCTTACATACCGCACACACTCACTCAGAATTCAATTTGCCAGCCTTTCATTCCTCTTCATTTACACTCACATTCATGCCATAAATAACACTAAACACTAACTTTTAATTATGCTAGGGGCCCCTAAATTTAAATTTGTGCTTTACCGGACTCTTTTTCAAGAGTCGGAAAGACTATTACTTTTGTGAAATGGTTAACTCGTTGCGAACTTCTTTTACTCTCTCGACATGCGAGAGAGAAAACTAGCTGAAGTTACGCAGAATTAACCCATTCACACTTAGAGTGTAAAGTCGACTTAAAACTGGCGGCGGGCAAACGTAACCCCGTCGTAACCCAGCACAACCCTGTCGTCAGATTGTCTATTATCCGATCTGTCACAGCTACTCATACTCAGCTGACTAATGTTGATTGTTTATGTAGTGATGGAAAATAGGATGATTCGTGATGTTGGTAAGTATTTTTGATTGCTAATTATGTTTTTTTTTGTTTTGTTTTAGATTGAACGTCGAAGTTTGCACCGTTATCTTTGAGATCGGTGGAGGATACCGGAGGACTCTGAGTGTTGGTAGATAGTGCAGCTGCCTTTTCGTTTTATTTGGACGTGCGAATAAAGTGTTTCAGTTTTCTTTTTTTTGATACTTTTTTTTCCCGAAATCGTACAGCTGCAATGCGGAAATGATGCTAACCAGGTTTTAGATGGGCAGCCGGCCAAATCCCTAAACTTTTGCCCTTCAAATCTTCCAGCTCATAGGAGGACGACCCAATTTTTGCCTTGATGCGGCATGGGAGAAATTGTTGGCCGTACTTGGCATTGTAATTCTGGGCCGCACTTGACGGTTTCATATTTCTCCGATACACCAACTGGCCGTCTACAAACGATTTGGAAAATTTTCTGTGACGTAAGTTGTAGCGATGTTGGGAAGCATTGTGAGCTTTCACCAGATTTTTGCGGACAAGGTCGTAGATTCGCTCAAACATTTTCGATCGTCGTTCTTCCATCTCTTCCGAAGTCAGCTTTACATCGAGACGGGTGAGTAAATGATCGGTGCCAACTTCAGAGTACTCGTGACCGTGATTAATGAAGTATGGTGTGAATCCAGTCGACGAGTGAACACTGGTATTCAAAACCATCTCGATCTCCGACACACGAGTGTCCCAAAGGCGTTGGTCCTCCCTCACGTATGTCCTGATAGCAGCATTGATAGTTCGGTTGACTCTTTCGACCGGGTTTGCCTGTGAGTGATATCGTGAGTTGAGCCAGTGAGCAACTTTGAAACGATCCAACAGCTCCTTGAACTCCTTGGAAATGAAACTGCTTCCGTTGTCAGTGATTATCACTTCAGGAACCGAGTTTCTCAGGAACCATTGGTCTTTCAAAATCGCACACATGGGGGCACTACTGACATTCCTCACAGGCTGAACCATTACCCATTTCGAAAAGTAGTCACAAACTACCAAAATGTGCTGACTACCGCGACGAGTGCGGGGGAGAGGGCCAATGAAATCCGCTGATATGATTTGCCAAGGGCGGGTGGCAATTTTCATGTTTCCCATGGCAGGTGCAACAGGGACGGAAGAAGCTTTGACTTCCTTGCACATTCCACACTGTTGAACGTACCGCCGTATTTCAACTGCCATCTTAGGCCAGTAGAATCTTTGACGGATCCGTGCAAGGGTTCTGTCGTAGCCTGGATGAAAGCAATCGTCGTGGTACTGTCGAAGAATATTTGGAACTTCGGTGGGCGGGGGAATCATTTTCCACTCGAAGCGAGTATCACAGGGATTATCGTTCACGGTGATAAACTTAAAGAGTTTACCATCGTCGATCTTGAAGTCTACAAAATCATCGGGCCGGCGGGCCACTTTGTCGGACATTGACGCGTACCACGACGATTCTTGAACAGCTGCGATGCTTCGCGAGAGGGCGTCCGGAACCACGTTCTCCTTGCCCTTGCGATGCTTGACGGTCATATCGAATTGCTGCAGATTCAACGCCCATCGGCTGCATCGTGACCCGACCTTCCATTTTGTACTGAGTATATGGGTCAGCGCGGAAGAATCGGTTATTAGGGTGAAATGGTAACCCTCAATATACCCACGGAATGCATCGATGGCGAGAATGGCTGCAAGCGCTTCCTTTTCTGCGGCATGGTAGTTCTTCTGGGGCGTTGTCAGTTTATGGGAGTAGAATGAAATGACCCGCTCTACCCCATCCTGTTCTTGTGTGAGAACCCCAGCTACCGCCACGTCACTAGCATCCGTTTGGATACAGAACTCCTTGCTGAAATCAGGACTGCCCAAGACTGGTGAAGATATCAGCCGCTCTTTGATTTCGCAAAATGCCTGTTCGGCGTCATCGTTCCAACGGATGGTTTTTGTTTTGCTTTGCAGAAGGTTTGTGAGTGCAGCGGTCACCCCGCTAAAGTCTAAGATGAAGCGCCGATAGTAATTAGCCATTCCTAGGAATCTCCTTAGTTTTGTTACGGTATTGGGCCGTTCGTATTCTACAATCGGACGAACTTTTTCCGGATTGGCTCGAAGACCGTCTGTATTAAGGAGATATCCCAGGAAGGGAATCTCAGACACTCCAAACTTAGACTTTTCGAGGTTTATGCTTAGGTTTGCTTCCCTTAAGCGACGTGCAATCTCCACTAGAAGGCGTTCATGGTGTTCGAATGTCTCCGTCACCACAACAATGTCGTCGAGATAGACGAAGACGTACGGTTCAAGCATCCCGTGGCCCAGGACATTGTCCATCAGTCGTGCTAACGTAGCAGGACTGTTGATCAACCCAAAAGGCATCCGTGTGTACTGGAATAGCCCTTTGCCCTGTACACAAAAGGCCGTGTACTTCCGCGATTCTTGGTCCAATGGAACCTGGAGAAATGCTTCAGACAGGTCTATCGTGGTCAGGTATTTAGCCTTGGGAAGTTGACCTAAAATTCGACCGGGATGAGGCAACGGATAAGCATCCCGAACAGTCCGCTCGTTAATCTTGCGCGCGTCCAAACAGAGCCGAACTTTGTTGGGCTTGATGACCGGCACGCAGTTAAGCGACCAATCCGAGTTGCTCCGTTCCAAAATCCCTAAACCCAACAATCGTTCCAGCTCGACGGCTACCAGATCCTGCGTCTTCGGAGACATCACGTATGGAAACTGGCGGACTGGTGGTTTATTTTTCCATTCCTCTCCCAACACGATACGATGCTGAGCTTGGTTGGTCAGGGTCAATTTCCCTTCTTGAGCAGGAAGGAAAAGTTTTTTGACATTCTCGATCACCATAATTTCATCATCGGTCAAAATATGTGCAGAACTACGGTGTTCGGTAATAGCTGCCGACGCAGTGGACTCAATCCCTCCACAGTTTTGCATCGCGGGCTGAATTTTGAATTTCCTCCAAAAATCCATTCCGCAGATACAATCTATGGACAGATTTGCAACTACCAAAGTAGGAACTATTTTCACACATCCTTGGAAAGCAAATGGAAGATGAGCCTGACCTTGAATTTGCAGTTCATCTCCACTTGCAGACCGTAGAATCACGTTTTTGGAGGGACGATGCAACTTTTTGTACTTCAATTGCGAAAAAAGGGTTTCGCTAATAAGCGTATGATTGCTACCGCTGTCCAGGAGAGCACGTACCGGGTAACCGTAAATCTTTACGTGTGCGTACGGCCGGTTATCGTGGGGGACAGGGTAGGTAATTTGAAGAATTTCCGTAGACTCTGGGTAAATATCTCTGGTGGCCTGCACCCAGTAAGGGGGAGGCGTACGTTGAAGAAAACGGTCTTGACTTACGCGTTGGGTGTCTGCGAACGACGATTTTGGTTCGCGTTTGGTCCGTTTTTTAAACAAAACGGGCAATAGTTAGTCGGAAAACCGCGAAGACCGCACGTACTGCAAAATATGCCCCGAGGCTGTCTACACATCGCTACGTGATGACCAATCCTCCCGCAATTGTAGCAGGTATTGGCCGGTGGGGGAATGTGCGTGTTTATCAATTCTTCCAACGTGAACTGTGGACGAGAATTGAACCCAGATGGCACCGCGACCGGGTCTGGTCGGGCGGTATTTTGAGACGAATTTTGACTCGTTTGGGTGTTCGGTAAGGATTGGTTGTTTTTGTTGGAAAGTTGATTGGGACGAGACGAATTAGTGGATGTGTGTGAATTGTTTCTATTTTGGTTGACCTGAGATACTGCTGCGGTTTGATCTATCACCTGTTGAGTCTGGGATTGGTTCTTATTTTTTTTCTTCGAATTGTTTTCAGAGCTTTCGACCACTTGGACATTCCTGTCCGTCCCGAAAACCTTGTTGTATGCCGAGAAATTTAATGCATCTAATTTCTGTCCAGCAGCAACAAGTGTTTCAAGGTCGACTATCGGAATAAATGTCATTTGTCGCTTGTAGTCTACTCGCATATTCTGCTGTAGAATCTGTACTTTTTCGTAATCGGGAATCTGAACACTCATGGTTCTGAACAGTTTCTCGATTTCGAAATAGTACTCGTGGAAAGATTCATGTTTTTGTTGACGACGCTGGTAAATTTTCATTTTGATCAACGCGTCCAAATCAGGGTGCATGTAGGTGCGTTTTATTTCAAATACCAAATGCTGCCAATTCATCAATCTACCAGTGGTTCTTTGTGCCATATACCACTTGAGCGCTGAACCAACAAACAAATGCACAGCCGACTCGAAAAGCTCGACCTCCGACACATGCTCAGCTTGGGATAAAGCCTGTACAATTTCCAAAAACTCATTTAGCTTCAGCCCTTGATCGTCACCACTGTATTTAGTTATGTTCCATTTGGACACAGGAAGAGTGTGACGGTTGTGGTACGGTGCGGGGTACGGATTGTGTAGAACACCACTATACATGGGAGGTGAATTTCGTTTAGGGAAAGATGGGATAGCCGAAGCATGGTTGTACATCTCGGGATATGCTCCAGTAGGATTAGAAATTCTCGTCGGATGATAGGGAATATTGTATGTATTGTTGGGAATTGGTATATTGTTAGAATGTGATGTACGATCTGGGATATTTTGAAAATTATGGTAACTAGATGAAGTATCGAATGAATTGGAAGGCTTTGTTGGCGGAAAATTATAGTTTTGAAATGTTCTGAAATTTGTATCGGGGTGTTGTGAATATGAAGTAAATCGAGCATGATCGGGAAGAGTTTGAGTTACAGCATCTTTTACTACTCTTCGTCGAGCTAAATCGGCTTCTAGATCCGTAATTCTCGCTTGCAACGAATGGATCCAATCAAGGTCATCCTGACTAAGAACGGAAACTCTCGGTCTAGGATTTTCATCTGCTTTGTCTGCATCCAACGGAGCTAAAATATCATTTCCCTCTTGCTGATCACTCTGCAAAGACGAAGCAGAACCCCGAAAGAAATGTTCAAGAACCTCCGCTAATTCAACCACCGTATTTTGCAATTGACTGTGCAAGTTGGGCGACCCCCGCGAGTCCCTCAACACAGTCACTAAACGCATACCGACGTGTACCATTCTAGTGGAACAAACCTTCTTTTCATCATCCTCCTGTTCCAAACACGATTTCAACTCGATAAACTTATGCGTACAAACCTCGACTTCCACAGTAGGATCACCCACTACTCTTCGTGGGAATTTTCCCGACGGATCATCCCTTTCCACCTTCAACTGGTCTCGCAGCCACTTGCGTTTTCGTGAGCGATCGAGACCGATAGACAAACTGACAGAACGGGCAGTCAGTTCATAATTCAGTTCATCGTCGGCTAAAAACTCCACACTCATATCAAAATACCAACCTTGGATCAGCTCACTAGCTTGATCGAATGTGAGCTGTGCCATTGCCATTGTATAAAAAGGCAAAAAATAACAAAATTATCACAAACCACAAATAGTTTTAACACCCGCTAGAAAAGTAAACAAAAACCCGACAAGAAACAAATGTAATGGTATTAGTAAATGTCAAATTCAATCCGATCAATGCTACCTGTGTATGAAATATGTTCAAAACAAACGATCAATTTTTCTACTCAAGCACTAGCAAACGACGGCGTGCCAGATATACAATTTTTCATCACTCGCAACAATTCGCAATTCCACTAATCACAATTAAGTTTCAGGATCAACTTCAAGTTTGGATATCGACCCAATGACTTCGCGATTAATGAAGTGAACAATGTGAATTGAATTTCTCCGGGAGACACAACGAAAAAGGGATTTGCTTCTGGTCTTGGAAACAAATCACTTTTTCTTTTATTTTGCGTTGGGCGCCAATTGTTCATGCTGGATGCGGGATGGGCTTCGAGGGTGGTTCAGGAACAGACGGACGATGGCGACGGGGGACTCCAGATGAAGCAGCAACTCGGCCTATTCGTAGCGGAGGCCTGCGTTTCACTACGGGGCCCGGAGAGTGGTACAATGCGCACTTTATCTTCAACACGAGTGTCTAACACTAAGTCGAGTGGGATTTACAACGTTTTCGGTCTAGTAGAGCCTACCCTCCGGTAACTTGGGTACTGGCATCTACAATGGCGTAAATGACTTGCCAATCACAGACCGTTCTTGCACTCGCGTCGTACTAGTACGTTCACTACACGGAAACCGGTAACCACACTGATCCCACTCGACTGACCGGACAGAACCCTAACGTTCGTGTGGCGGTTCTGAACGGCGAAAACAAGATCCCACGGATCTGCTTATAACACTGCACTTTTTTTACGTTGGAAACGCGCGGTCACTTAATGACGGTGACAATCGCTGCTGCTGGTCTTCACTCCTCCGGGCCGATGAACTATTAGAGACCGCATTCTGTTTTGGCGGTGGATTTTATCATTGCCCTGTCCACTTTCCAACACATACCCTCCGCGCCTCGCACCCTGCCACCCCGCATTTGATGACGATGATGATGCGGTGACAGAACGATGACGGTTGACATTTACAAAATTTTTATCGTTTTGGTTGGTGTCACAAAATATGCTACAATGTATTGACATGCTAAACGTGCGGTACTTGTTTCCTTGATTTTTTTTTATAATGAACAATTATAACGAATATAATAACAAAATGAATAATAAATAAACAAGCAAAATAAATAACAAATATAAATAGATAAATAAATAAATAAATAAATAAATAAATAAATAAATAAATAAATAAATAAATAAATAAATAAATAAATAAATAAATAAATAAATAAATAAATAAGCACATAAATATATAAATAAATAAATAAGTAAATAAATCTCTGAACAAATAAATAACGAAACCTACATTTGACACCAACCAGGGCTATTAAGCAGAACTTAAACGCGACTCAAACATGCAAGCACGGAGTAGTAACGGTTTGACGTTTAAATTCTACTTAGACATTTACGAACAATAATTTCAAAGTATAAACAAAGAACAGGCGTCGTCAAATACACGGGATAGACCGTACACTGTTATTTATTTATACGACAAAAAAATTACAATATTTAAAAATATATACAAGCTGGGCTCAGTGACCAAAGCGACGATATTGTGACCTAAGAAATCGCAGGTCACAGGGCACATTGTCGGTTATTGTGAATCCCTGCCAACTCGAATCAACATTCAAACCATTAAGGGTTCTAGCCCTAACATCAGGCAATCCGAAAACCATATGACTGTTCTGCCCGTCGAGCTTGTTTGGCCGTGGAGGTGCATGGTAGTTGAATAGAAAAAAATTCGGTATATTGGTATATGGGATACATTGTCGATTATTGTGAATCCCTGCCAACTCGAATCAACATTCAAACCATTAAGGGCACATTGTTGGTTATTGTGAATCCCTGCCAACTCGAATCATTATTCAAACCATTAAGGGTTCTAGCCCTAACATCAGGCAATCCAAAAACCATATGATTGTTCTGCCCGTCGAGCTTGTTTGGCCATGGAGGTGCATGGTAGTTGAATAGAAAAAATTCGGTATATTGATACCTAGGGCACAATGTCGGTTATTGTGAATCCCTGCCAACTCGAATCAACATTCAAACCATTAAGGGCTCTAGCCCTAACATCAGGTAATCCGAAAACCATATGATTGTTCTGCCCGTCGAGTTTGTTTGGCCGTGGAGGTGCATGGTAGTTGAATAGAAAAAAAATCGGTATATTGATACCTAGGGCACATTGTTGGTTATTGTGAATCCCTGCCAACTCGAATCAACATTCAAACCATTAAGGGTTCTAGCCCTAACATCAGGCAATCCAAAAACCATATGACTGTTCTGCCCGTCGAGCTTGTGTGGCCATGGAGGTGCATGGTAGTTGAATAGAAAAAATTCGGTATATTGATACCTAGGGCACATTGTCGGTTATTGTGAATCCCTGCCAACTCGAATCAACATTCAAACCATTAAGGGTTCTAGCCCTAACATCAGGCAATTCGAAAACCATATGACTGTTCTGCCCGTCGAGCTTGTTTGGCCGTGGAGGTGCATGGTAGTTGAATAGAAAAAATTCGGTATATTGATACCTAGGGCACATTGTCGGTTATTGTGAATCCCTGCCAACTCGAATCAACATTCAAACCATTAAGGGTTCTAGCCCTAACATCAGGCAATCCGAAAACCATATGACTGTTCTGCCCGTCGAGCTTGTTTGGCCGTGGAGGTGCATGGTAGTTGAATAGAAAAAATTCGGTATATTGATACCTAGGGCACATTGTCGGTTATTGTGAATCCCTGCCAACTCGAATCAACATTCAAACCATTAAGGGTTCCAGCCCTAGCATCAGGCAATCTGAACACCATATGACTGTTCTGCCCGTCGAGCTTGTTTGGCCGTGGAGGTGCATAGTAGTTGAATAGAAAAAATTCGGTATATTGATACCTAGGATACATTGTCGATTATTGTGAATCCCTGCCAACTCGAATCAACATTCAAACCATTAAGGGTTCTAGCCCTAACATCAGGTAATCCGAAAACCATATGATTGTTCTGCCCGTCGAGTTTGTTTGGCCGTGGAGGTGCATGGTAGTTGAATAGAAAAAAATCGGTATATTGATACCTAGGGCACATTGTCGGTTATTGTGAATCCCTGCCAACTCGAATCAACATTCAAACCATTAAGGGTTCCAGCCCTAGCATCAGGCAATCCGAACACCATATGACTGTTCTGCCCGTCGAGCTTGTTTGGCCGTGAAGGTGCATGGTAGTTGAATAGAAAAAAATCGGTATATTGATACCTAGGGCACATTGTCGGTTATTGTGAATCCCTGCCAACTCGAATCAACATTCAAACCATTAAGGTTTCTAGCCCTAACATCAGGAAATCCGAAAACCATATGATTGTTCTGCCCGTCGAGCTTGTTTGGCCGTGGAGGTGCATGGTAGTTGAATAGAAAAAAATCGGTATATTGATACCTAGGATACATTGTCGGTTATTGTGAATCCCTGCCAACTCGAATCAACATTCAAACCATTAAGGGTTCTAGCCCTAACATCAGACAATCCGAAAACCATATGATTGTTCTGCCCGTCGAGTTTGTTTGGCCGTGGAGGTGCATGGTAGTTGAATAGAAAAAAATCGGTATATTGATACCTAGGGCACATTGTCGGTTATTGTGAATCCGTTCCAACTCGAATCAACATTCAAACAATAAAGGGTTCCAACCCTAGCATCAGGCAATCCGAAAACCATATGACTGTTCTGCCCGTCGAGCTTGTTTGGCCGTGGAGGTGCATGGTAGTTGAATAGAAAAAAATCGGTATATTGATACCTAGGGCACATTGTCGGTTATTGTGAATCCCTGCCAACTCGAATCAACATTCAAACCATTAAGGGTTCCAGCCCTAGCATCAGGCAATCCGAACACCATATGACTGTTCTGCCCGTCGAGCTTGTTTGGCCGTGGAGGTGCATGGTAGTTGAATAGAAAAAATTAGGTATATTGGTATATGGGATACATTGTCGATTATTGTGAATCCCTGCCAACTCGAATCAACATTCAAACCATTAAGGGTTCTAGCCCTAACATCAGGTAATCCGAAAACCATATGACTGTTCTGCCCGTCGAGTTTGTTTGGCCGTGGAGGTGCATGGTAGTTGAATAGAAAAAAAATCGGTATATTGATACCTAGGGCACATTGTTGGTTATTGTGAATCCCTGCCAACTCGAATCAACATTCAAACCATTAAGGGTTCTAGCCCTAACATCAGGCAATCCAAAAACCATATGATTGTTCTGCCCGTCGAGCTTGTTTGGCCATGGAGGTGCATGGTAGTTGAATAGAAAAAATTCGGTATATTGATACCTAGGGCACATTGTCGGTTATTGTGAATCCCTGCCAACTCGAATCAACATTCAAACCATTAAGGGTTCTAGCCCTAACATCAGGCAATCCGAAAACCATATGACTGTTCTGCCCGTCGAGCTTGTTTGGCCGTGGAGGTGCATGGTAGTTGAATAGAAAAAATTCGGTATATTGATACCTAGGGCACATTGTCGGTTATTGTGAATCCCTGCCAACTCGAATCAACATTCAAACCATTAACTGTTCCAGCCCTAGCATCAGGCAATCCGAACACCATATGACTGTTCTGCCCGTCGAGCTTGTTTGGCCGTGGAGGTGCATGGTAGTTGAATAGAAAAAATTAGGTATATTGGTATATGGGATACATTGTCGATTATTGTGAATCCCTGCCAACTCGAATCAACATTCAAACCATTAAGGGTTCTAGCCCTAACATCAGGTAATCCGAAAACCATATGATTGTTCTGCCCGTCGAGTTTGTTTGGCCGTGGAGGTGCATGGTAGTTGAATAGAAAAAAAAATCGGTATATTGATACCTAGGGCACATTGTTGGTTATTGTGAATCCCTGCCAACTCGAATCAACATTCAAACCATTAAGGGTTCTAGCCCTAACATCAGGCAATCCAAAAACCATATGATTGTTCTGCCCGTCGAGCTTGTTTGGCCATGGAGGTGCATGGTAGTTGAATAGAAAAAATTCGGTATATTGATACCTAGGGCACATTGTCGGTTATTGTGAATCCCTGCCAACTCGAATCAACATTCAAACCATTAAGGGTTCTAGCCCTAACATCAGGCAATTCGAAAACCATATGACTGTTCTGCCCGTCGAGCTTGTTTGGCCGTGGAGGTGCATGGTAGTTGAATAGAAAAAATTCGGTATATTGATACCTAGGGCACATTGTCGGTTATTGTGAATCCCTGCCAACTCGAATCAACATTCAAACCATTAAGGGTTCCAGCCCTAGCATCAGGCAATCCGTACACCATATGACTGTTCTGCCCGTCGAGCTTGTTTGGCCGTGGAGGTGCATGGTAGTTGAATAGAAAAAAATTCGGTATATTGGTATATGGGATACATTGTCGATTATTGTGAATCCCTGCCAACTCGAATCAACATTCAAACCATTAAGGGTTCTAGCCCTAACATCAGACAATCCGAAAACCATATGATTGTTCTGCCCGTCGAGTTTGTTTGGCCGTGGAGGTGCATGGTAGTTGAATAGAAAAAAAAATCGGTATATTGATACCTAGGGCACATTGTTGGTTATTGTGAATCCCTGCCAACTCGAATCAACATTCAAACCATTAAGGGTTCTAGCCCTAACATCAGGCAATTCGAAAACCATATGACTGTTCTGCCCGTCGAGCTTGTTTGGCCGTGGAGGTGCATGGTAGTTGAATAGAAAAAATTCGGTATATTGATACCTAGGGCACATTGTCGGTTATTGTGAATCCCTGCCAACTCGAATCAACATTCAAACCATTAAGGGTTCTAGCCCTAACATCAGGCAATCCGAAAACCATATGACTGTTCTGCCCGTCGAGCTTGTTTGGCCGTGGAGGTGCATGGTAGTTGAATAGAAAAAATTCGGTATATTGATACCTAGGGCACATTGTCGGTTATTGTGAATCCCTGCCAACTCGAATCAACATTCAAACCATTAAGGGTTCCAGCCCTAGCATCAGGCAATCCGAACACCATATGACTGTTCTGCCCGTCGAGCTTGTTTGGCCGTGGAGGTGCATGGTAGTTGAATAGAAAAAATTCGGTATATTGGTATATGGGATACATTGTCGATTATTGTGAATCCCTGCCAACTCGAATCAACATTCAAACCATTAAGGGTTCTAGCCCTAACATCAGGTAATCCGAAAACCATATGATTGTTCTGCCCGTCGAGTTTGTTTGGCCGTGGAGGTGCATGGTAGTTGAATAGAAAAAAAATCGGTATATTGATACCTAGGGCACATTGTTGGTTATTGTGAATCCCTGCCAACTCGAATCAACATTCAAACCATTAAGGGTTCTAGCCCTAACATCAGGCAATCCAAAAACCATATGATTGTTCTGCCCGTCGAGCTTGTTTGGCCATGGAGGTGCATGGTAGTTGAATAGAAAAAATTCGGTATATTGATACCTAGGGCACATTGTCGGTTATTGTGAATCCCTGCCAACTCGAATCAACATTCAAACCATTAAGGGTTCTAGCCCTAACATCAGGCAATTCGAAAACCATATGACTGTTCTGTCCGTCGAGCTTGTTTGGCCGTGGAGGTGCATGGTAGTTGAATAGAAAAAATTCGGTATATTGATACCTAGGGCACATTGTCGGTTATTGTGAATCCCTGCCAACTCGAATCAACATTCAAACCATTAAGGGTTCTAGCCCTAACATCAGTCAATCCGAAAACCATATGACTGTTCTGCCCGTCGAGCTTGTTTGGCCGTGGAGGTGCATGGTAGTTGAATAGAAAAAATTCGGTATATTGATACCTAGGGCACATTGTCGGTTATTGTGAATCCCTGCCAACTCGAATCAACATTCAAACCATTAAGGGTTCCAGCCCTAGCATCAGGCAATCCGAACACCATATGACTGTTCTGCCCGTCGAGCTTGTTTGGCCGTGGAGGTGCATGGTAGTTGAATAGAAAAAAATTCGGTATATTGGTATATGGGATACATTGTCGATTATTGTGAATCCCTGCCAACTCGAATCAACATTCAAACCATTAAGGGTTCTAGCCCTAACATCAGGTAATCCGAAAACCATATGATTGTTCTGCCCGTCGAGTTTGTTTGGCCGTGGAGGTGCATGGTAGTTGAATAGAAAAAAAATCGGTATATTGATACCTAGGGCACATTGTTGGTTATTGTGAATCCCTGCCAACTCGAATCAACATTCAAACCATTAAGGGTTCTAGCCCTAACATCAGGCAATTCGAAAACCATATGACTGTTCTGCCCGTCGAGCTTGTTTGGCCGTGGAGGTGCATGGTAGTTGAATAGAAAAAATTCGGTATATTGATACCTAGGGCACATTGTCGGTTATTGTGAATCCCTGCCAACTCGAATCAACATTCAAACCATTAAGGGTTCTAGCCCTAACATCAGGCAATCCGAAAACCATATGACTGTTCTGCCCGTCGAGCTTGTTTGGCCGTGGAGGTGCATGGTAGTTGAATAGAAAAAATTCGGTATATTGATACCTAGGGCACATTGTCGGTTATTGTGAATCCCTGCCAACTCGAATCAACATTCAAACCATTAAGGGTTCCAGCCCTAGCATCAGGCAATCCGAACACCATATGACTGTTCTGCCCGTCGAGCTTGTTTGGCCGTGGAGGTGCATGGTAGTTGAATAGAAAAAATTCGGTATATTGGTATATGGGATACATTGTCGATTATTGTGAATCCCTGCCAACTCGAATCAACATTCAAACCATTAAGGGTTCTAGCCCTAACATCAGGTAATCCGAAAACCATATGATTGTTCTGCCCGTCGAGTTTGTTTGGCCATGGAGGTGCATGGTAGTTGAATAGAAAAAAAATCGGTATATTGATACCTAGGGCACATTGTTGGTTATTGTGAATCCCTGCCAACTCGAATCAACATTCAAACCATTAAGGGTTCTAGCCCTAACATCAGGCAATCCAAAAACCATATGACTGTTCTGCCCGTCGAGCTTGTTTGGCCATGGAGGTGCATGGTAGTTGAATAGAAAAAAATCGGTATATTGATACCTAGGGCACATTGTCGGTTATTGTGAATCCCTGCCAACTCCAATCAACATTCAAACCATTAAGGGTTCTAGTCCTAACATCAGGTAATCCGAAAACCATATGATTGTTCTGCCCGTCGAGTTTGTTTGGCCGTGGAGGTGCATGGTAGTTGAATAGAAAAAAATTCGGTATATTGATACCTAGGGCACATTGTCGGTGATTGTGAATCCCTGCCAACTCGAATCAACATTCAAACCATTAAGGGTTCTAGCCCTAACATCAGGCAATCCGAAAACCATATGACTGTTCTACCCGTCGAGCTTGTTTGGCCGTGGAGGTGCATGGTAGTTGAATAGGAAAAAATCGGTATATTGGTACCTAGGACACATTGTCGATTATTGTGTATCCCTGCCAACTCGAATCAACATTCAAACCATTAAGGGTTCTAGCCCTACCATCAGGTAATCCGAAAACCATATGACTGTTCTGCCCGTCGAGCTTGTTTGGCCGTGGAGGTGCATGGTAGTTGAATAGAAAAAAATCGGTATACCTAGGACACATTGTCGATAATTGTGAATCCCGGCCAACTCGAATCAACATTCAAACCATTAAGGATTCTAGCGCTAACATCAGGCAATCCGAAAACCATATGATTGTTCTGCCCGTCGAGCTTGTTTGGCCGTGGACGTGCATGGTAGTTGAATAGAAAAAAATTGGTATATTGGTATATGGGACACATTGTCGATTATTGTGAATCCCTGCCAACTCGAATCAACATTCAAACCATTAAGGGTTCTAGCCCTAACATCAGGCAATCCGAAAACCATATGACTGTTCTGCCCGTCTAGCTTGTTTGGCCGTGGAGGTGCATGGTAGTTGAATAGAAAAAATCGGTATACTTAGGACACATTGTCGGTTATCGTGAATCCCTGCCAACTCGAATCAACATTAAAACCATTAAGGGTTCTAGCCCTAACATCAGACAATCCGAAAACCATATGATTGTTCTGCCCGTCGAGCTTGTTTGGCCGTGGAGGTGCATGGTAGTTGAATAGAAAAAAATCGGTATATTGATACCTAGGACACATACGTCTTTTTTCGGCCCCAAGAATCATACGACGCTGCACATAAGGCTTTTTCAGCAAAAGTAGCACTTACGCTGAATATTGAATTTTTTCAAGGTTTTCGAAGAAATGGGCACCGGACTACGAATGTTTTTTTTTGTTATGGTAAATAGTTGATTTAAAAGAAATCTTGAAGAAAAATAATGTGGGAAACTTTAGTTTATATCAAACAACCATTGGCTGGAAATGGTTAAAATCAATAAATGACATGTTACATTTATAGTTACTATATTCATAGGCAGAGACACTGAGCGGAGCTAATTGAACATGTCAAATGCCGGAGCCAAACAATCATGACGTCCATAACATGTTCTCTTCGGATGTTATTGGAAGAGGTATTGTGATTATGGTAATAATTATTTTACTCTTTCTTTGTGTTATCGTGCGTAGAGATACGAAAATAAATTATTATATGTTTTCTGTAGAACCAAGAGATATTAGCACAAGTATGAAACCACATCATATCTCTGCTATTCGTACATGTAAAGTTCTTACTCACGACGTCAACAATGAAACTTTTAGGCTAGAGCTTGAACATTTGCATGGTATGACAGTGTTTTCTTCCTGAAATAAGAGCTGCCAGTTTTCCGGCTTTTGTGTCCGCCTATGAATTTAGTAACTATAGTTACATTGGAATCCAGCTTTTTACGTGCCATAATGGCGGTCTTAATAGTTCAGTTCGTAATACGTTTAATGGCCTTTTTTGACAATAATCGTTTACGTCAACCGCCCAGTGAGATTAAGTCATCCTACGTTAGTCCAATGTGTTGGATGTTTATTTAATGAACGCCCGACATCTTCAACTGTGCGTTGCTGTCAAGCTGGCGTAAACGATTATTGTCAAAAAAGGGCAATTAAACGTATTACGAACTGAACAATTTAGACCATTATGGCACGTAAAAAGCTGGATCAATAAGGTTTTCGATCATAATTTAATTGGTTTTACTTTTCAAATTCAACTTCGAAAAAAGGTCGTATGAACAGAAGAAAATAATTCGTTTTGTTTTGATGCTTAGGACGTTTTTACTAGGTACCTATGGGCAGTGGGAAAATAAAGTGAAATGAATCTTGCGTCGTTTTTGCAAGGCGCCTTTGAACACTTGCAGAAATTTTGAAATATTTCACGCATATGTCTTTTCAATTTAAAAGGTCTCAAGTGCAAAATTTCTAAATATGATCATGAAAATTTTGCTACTGTTTGTATACCGCTTGTTATTTTGATAAATACAGGACATAATGAGTTCTGGTTTTCGGTATTCGTTAGATATGTTATAATCACATGCTGTGCTACAAATAACTCAGTTTGTTTACTTTTGTCACTAATTCACCATTTGAATCAGCACTCTTGATTTATTCTTTTATTAGTATCTAGGATAGAATCCGCCAGCTCTGTCCCCTGTTTTTGAACCAATTCTGAACCAGCTCGTGATTGGTGGAAAGTGACAGACATTCGGCTTGGAAACTAAATATAGAAGTGTTGTCAGACATTGTGATATAAAACGTCCTACTACAAAACATAAAACGACGATTATTTACTATTCTGTTTTTTGTTTTCTCGGGATTTCGCTTTCTGTCCATCTGTAATTTTGAAGTTTTTAATCTGAACAAATTAAGTTTCGTATACAATCGAAATAAAACTAATATTTTGGCAACATTGGTCAGGAGGGGTGTTCGTTTTCAACAGGAATTAGCAAAATATAAGAAGAGATGAAAAAGAAGCCAGCTGGCGGATCCTATCTTAGATTAGTATATAGAGTTCTATGCAAATAATTTCACTCACACTACTTGGGGGTTTTTTTCCTCCAGCTGTCATATGTAAAACTGACAGTCAATTCAAATATTTGAAATAGCATGTCTAAAGTATTTATGATGGTTTTTAAATGCTCTGTGTCACTGTGAAACTTATTCCGGAGACGTACAATACGGGTTGGTCGAGATAAATCATGCAAATCATGCTTCAAGTAGCAAAAACAAATTTTTAAATATTTTGCAATGGAACATACGAGGTATGAACGATCTTAATAAGTTTGACAATATCTTACAAACCCTCGATCACTGTAATAACATGATTGATGTGGTTGTCATCGGTGAAACGTGGGTGAAAGAAATGAAGATATTTTCAAAGTTCGTGGATATAATAGCGTTTTTTCATGGAGAGATCAATCAAACGGTGGATTGGCAATCTATATAAGGAATAATATGTCACATAGAGTAGTAAGTAGCGCTGTCACTGACGGCTTTCATCATATTCATATCGAGTTATGTATCAGCCGAATTTACTATGATATCCACAGTTTATATCGCTCCCCTTCGTATGACATTGGAAACTTTCTAAACAAACTTGAAAATGTCTTGTCCACAACTTCAAATACACATCCATGTTTTATTGTAGGAGATGTTAACATACCAGTAAATCTCCCGAACAATAATGTTGTTACTAGATATTTAACTCTCCTTAAGTCATATGGATTCGCGTGTACGAACACATTTACGACGCGCCCAGCCAGTACTAACATTTTAGATCATGTTGCTTGTAGACTTGAGGATGTTCCACGTTTGCGGAATGACACTGTTTTTACGACAGTTAGTGACCATCTTCAAATATTTTCTTCCTACAAACTAGCAGTAGAAAAAGAACCTGTGAAATTGAAAAAAACCATTGTCAACCATGAAAAGCTTAATAACGATTTCACAAATTTTATAAATGGCTTTCAGGTAACTGATGATGTGGACGCGTGTTTTAATAGTATTATTTCTATGTACAATTCTCTACTAACACAGTGCTCGAAGACAGTCTCCTAAACTATTAAGTGTAAAGGTGCCTACTGCCCATGGATGAATTTTGACCTGTGGACAATGATTAAAATTAAGAGTAATTATCTAAGAAGGGTCAAAAACATTCCTAATGACGAACACCTCAAAGCTCTACTGCGTCATGTCACAAAAAAAGTTGATGTTTTGAAGAAACGCTGTAAAAAAACGTATTTTGAAAATATTTTCACTAACACACCTCATTCGAAGCTCTGGAAAAACATAAATAATTTTTTCGGTCGCTCTAAAGTTAAGAACTCCATCAGCTTGATATGCAATGGTGTTAGAATAGACGAAACTAGCACGGTATGCGAAGTCATGAACGACTACTTCTCCACCGTAGGAAAAAAAACTGGCTGATAATATACCCTCCAGTCCTAGAGCCAATCCGCTTGCCAATATGCTACGCATACGTGAAACGATCTACATGCGTCCTGCAACCGTCAATGAAATTATTTTATTAATCAACGGTCTCAAGAAAATCCATAGCTGTGGATAATGTTCCCCCCAGTATTCTGAAAACTAATTGAACCGCGTTTGCCAACATTCTCACCCAAATTTTCAATATAATACTTGAAACCGGCTGTTATCCAAACTGTTTAAAATTAGCTAAAGTAATCCCCATTTTCAAATCTGGAGACCCTTGCGACTCGTGCAACTATCGTCCGATATCAACAGTCTCAGTTTTCAATAAAGTTCTTGAAAAACTGTTGATCTCTCGATTACTAGAATTTTTAAACAAACACAAGATAATATATAACTTCCAGTACGGCTTTAGACAGGGTTGCAGTACCTTGATTGCATTAACTCAATTAATCGATTCTATTGCAAAAGAAATTGACGAAAAAAAAGTTGTTGGCGCCCTTTTCCTGGAGTTAAAAAAAGCGTTTGATACACTAGATCACTCTATTTTGTTAGGAAAGTTAGAATGTTATGGTATAAGGGGTTTAGCCAATGATCTAATTCGCAGCTATTTGTCGAATAGGGTTCAATGCGTGTCTATTGAAAATGTATCTAGCTCGTATAGAAGCATCAAAATAGGAGTTCCACAGGGCAGTAATATTGGTCCATTGCTATTCTTGCTTTATATAAACGATTTAGGAAGGCTTAAATTAAAAGGTACACCTCGTCTTTTTGCAGATGATACCGCCTTGTTTTATCCAAACACCAGCTGTAGTGGTATTGTGCGAGATATGGAAGATGATTTAAAATTGCTTATAAAATATTTCAACGCTAACCTTCTCCTTAAATTTATCCAAAACCAAATATATGATTTTCCATTCATTTAGAAGATCTATAGCCCAACACCCTGACCCGTGTACTGAAAACTACATGATCGAGGAGACGAAAGTCTACAAATACCTGGGTCTTTGGCTTGATTCCACACTTTCTTGGAACGACCATATAAAATCACTTGAAAAAAAGATCGCTTCATTATGTGGGGCTATGCGCCGGGTTTGTTCTTTTATCCCATAGCACGTGCTATTGAAGTTCTACTATGCGCATATCCATTCCCTTTTAAATTACCTTGTATCACTGTGGGGGCATGCCAGCATATCCAATTTAAAAAAGCTTCAAACACTTCAGAATAGATGCCTTAAAATTATATTCAAGAAATCAATCATGTATCCAACTATCCTGCTTTATACTAATAATTCTCATAACATATTGCCCTTGCTTGGATTGACTGAATTACAAACAATATTGTATGTTTTTAATGCACAGTACAACCATCTAGCACATAATAACATACGGTTTACTACAGGCATTCGTATGTATACCACTAGGCAAGCCAATAATTTACAACGCACCAGGGCTTTCAGCAACCTTGGTCAGAAACGCATTTCCTTTGCCGAGCCAACGATTTTCAATCAGCTTCCTACTGAGTTAAGACATATAACAAATCGCATCCATTTTGAAACAAGCTTAAAACGTTATTTGAAAAATAAAATTAGTGTGTTTTTAATATGAAATTAACATGAACTGCTTAAACTTGATGTTCCCCCAAAAAGCTTTCTTTCTTTTCCTTTTCCATTTTCTTAGAATGTTAATATTAAATTTAAATTTAGTTTAAATAGTTTAGTTTAAAATCCGAATCTATTTAATATTAATACTACAGCGGGCCCCTTAAAAGGAATTATCGTTCCACTGGGTGCTCTTTGTAGCTCTTATTTGTACATTATACTGTAATGTTTGTGCCGGTTACTTTCACGTGTTAATTTTGTCTATTTTTTCGTTCTCAGCGTCTTCGCGAATACCTTTTTTTCATTTTTGTGCTGACCTTTTTTTGTACGCTGAGAACTGATGTGTCCACTACCAGGGGGCTCTCTTTGCGAGCCTTTTGGTGTGGGGGTGAGAGGAGCGCCATTAAAAAAAAATTAAAAAAAATTAATCCGACCGAAAAGCAATTTTCAAATCGTTGAACACACTAACAGAGTCACAGATTGTCAAGTACTCTATACTAATAAAATAACGGTTCTTTGAGCAAAGTTCCGTGGTTTGAGCAGCACTAAAACTTTGCGGAAGCAACCATTTTCTTATCAAATCGACGAGAAAAAGTTTTTTCTGTGTTTTTTTTTAATTTATGCGGAAGCAACCGCGAATTTTTAAATTACGTGTTTTTTATGCGTATCCCCCGTATAAGAAAAAAACCTGAGTGTATTCAGTATGGGTGTTGTATTACTTATTAAAACGATTCCAAACTTTTGGCGGATAGTACATTTCTGCTCAAATAGCGCAAAAAACTAATGATTTTATCAGTAGGGGAGCCCGAGGTTAGTTGGCGGTTGGGGTAAGTTTGCGGAATCCCCTTTTCTCCGTTTCTATTAGACATAAAGCGCTGTCTCTCGTTGTGGACCTCAAGTAACGTGAAATGCATTATCCAATGTGTTTTTGTGGCAAAACATTTTGTTTTGTAGAAGCTGTGTTTTTGAGCATACTTTGTAAATTTTCTTAATTTTAAACATTTTGTGTTATTTAAGGTGTTTTTCAATCTATTCCCCGAATGATAAAATTTTTCGTTTTGCGTGAAAAGAGCTTTCAGTATCCGTATAGATATTACACCTATACATACACAAAAGTAATTTTTAAAGTCTTTTTTTATGAAATGTGCGGTTGGGGTAAGTTGGCGGTGACGCACACGGGGCAAGTGGATGGCACTATTTACAGTGCAAAAATAGTCATCAAATATTTTCATTTCTGAAATTCACTCCAAAGTAAGAGAAACTTACTTCTAGTGTCTCTCGTCAATGCAGGGGACAATTATTTTGGCCAATCGCCTGAAGAATTTCGAAAATTTGCTTTTGAATATGCAGTACGCGTCAAAATCCAAATGACGGGGTATTGAGATTGAAATATAATGAAAAGTGTCGAATACTATACAGTTTTATTGAAAAGACAGTCGGCACATTTCATAAGGACCAAAATAAGGCTTATTTTCTGGCATTCCGCCAACCTACCCCATACATACCGCCAACTTACCCCGGGGCTGGGGTAAGTTGGCGGCTTTTCCGCGTCACACAGTTTTGTCTCTAGAAATGAAGGCAACATATCAAACATTTTCATAAAATTCAGAGATGTTGCCAACAGTCTACTCTTTCATGTAACGTGTTCTATTTTGCAAGATCTACCAAAATCAAAGCGGTAAAAAATTAAAACTGAAAACACCGCCAACTAGCCCCGGTCTCCCCTGCAGCGAAAATCAAACGCATTCAAAGAATGAGACTTATCCAAGCAGAAATTATTGAATCGGAGCCCTTGTGTGTGTGTGTGTGTGTTAACCATCCTATCTCCCACTAGCTGGTAGTGATTTACAGAAAAAAGATGTTTGCATGTATTTAAACATTCATGCAAATAACTTGGTTCACGGATTTAGAAAGGTGTTAGCTCAATTGACTTTCCGATGACCCATTTCGTGTACAGTGCCAGACATGTTCCGAGGTCATCGTTCCATCAACTAGCCCCGCCTTACTGTAATGTTTGTATCAATTGGATTGTAACATTACAGTAAGACTTTCGATTCCATTTAAGCAGGAAATCGACGCGTATTTAGTATATTGGTTCAATTTGTATATATATAACATAACACATGTGTACTAAAAAACTTACCATTGTAGTGTAGTTTGCTACCTTCATTTCTATCTCCCATTTATGTCTCCTTTGACTCTCATCCACATGTCTTGAATTCCTGCTTATTTAAGAAAGAAAAGGGGAAATAATAAAAAAGAACCGATAGACTCCGTGTTTTCCTCAGCCTTTTGTTTCTCTTAGTCTGGTGTCACTGCCTGTTGAACTTGTGTAAGTTGTTCCATTGGAGATCTCCAAGGGGCTGTAATTGGAGGAAGATCTGACTTCTATCCAGAAGTATCAGTTTTTCACATTAATAGATTATATATGTGCACTACAAAACAATCCCGTGTATAATGCAACCATTTTTTGAACATTTATATGTACATATACACACATATACACATACACACACAAACCAAAAAAATAATGAAATTTAAACGACATGTAAATCAATACGAATGTAAACATACATAGATACACACATGTATACATAAAAAATATACACATACATTCATACACACATACATATACAAATACCTACATACATATACGCATTGTAATACATGTATACATACATACACACATATACACAATTACATACATATACTCGAGTTGAAGGAGGACCCCACGATTAACAGCTCAATTATACAAGAGATTTTTACCACATCACTGGGTGAAAAGGCAGAAGTTAAAGCCTTAAGCCATTAGACAGTGATTATGTGTATAGACCAGGATGATATCAGGACTGTGAACGGGCTGAAAGGTGCACTGAAGCTGCATTTTAACCTGGGCGAGTTGCACATGACGATCCGGTTAACTAAGGAGACACGGTACCGTACCGAAATGGTAGGGTATAAACAATAGAGTTCTATGCAAGTCATTTCACACACTAAAACTGTCAGCCAATTTAAAGCATAAGCATAAGCATTAGAGATCGCCCGTGGTTGCTACTCCGTGATTGACCAGAACCAATTTAGATTGCAAAATGTTCATTGGAACAACATGCTGGGGAATAACATGATGAATCACATTGTGCAATCGATATTAATCCCTGCATGCTAATCGATACCGACACCGGCCACGTCCGTATGCAGATCTTCCGGGGAAGGAAGGAATGTTAGTCCGATACATGTTGCTACCAGAGACCGAGGAATCCTCTGCATCTCCACATGTATCACGGGAAGGGAAGATTTGTTAGTAAGTGTGCTAATAGCGTTATCATGCAATAATTGCTCTGGTCAGCCGGCTGCCGAGAATTTGGGGAATTTATCATTTGTTGTATTAGTACGGTAGGCCGAATAAGCAACTTGAACTCCTGATAGCCGACTATGGATATGTTAATAAATCGGTTTCATCCCCTTTTTTATCACGCGACGAATTTTTGGTGGTTTCTGCTGTATCGGTGCTAACTTTACCCGCCGATCGTTTGAAATAAATTCGAAACCATATGCAACAGGTATTTGTGTGTGAGTTACTTTATTGTAGTATTCTTATAGATAGTTGGAATTGCACATGTATAATGGTTTCGTAGCAAAAGTGACTTTTACTAATATTGAACTTCAAAAACGTAGTATGAAAAACTGTGTTATTTCTAAGACAATAGTTCAATAAAATACCGATTCTAAGTAAATAATACAATGTCGATTCGGAGCAATCAATTCCGTGCGCGATTGATTTAACTACTGTATACTTAATCTCTATTGATCTTTTAGCATTCATAAAGTTTTATTTCGCGCACCTCGGCTTGGCAACAAAGTCAACTAGCACACATGATACCAAACACCACACTGTCCCGAAAACGACAAGTTCACATTCCGGTAATGATCCATTTCGATTCGTTACACACAGGCTAGCGAAGCGCTAAAACAGCAGACAAAAATACCGTCAAAGCGCACCAAACTCCCTTCGGCCGCAAGTCCGCAAAGAGCATGTGTAGAAGATCATATCCGCAGAAACCATTCCAAAGAAAATACATAAGGCAACACAAGTAATCATGCGTTCTGTACTCAATTAACGCAGATATTGGATTAATCACTAGAATACTCGAAAATCAATAATCGATTATTAGCCTTGGGAAAATCGAGGAAATCGACTAGCTGACATCCGTTAACTGACACGAAACCCCACAAGGGGGCTGCCACCCCAACCTCGCGAATATCGCGGAACCCAGCGGGCAGACGTCTCCGAAAATACCAAGCGCCTGTCTGGAATTCCCCCCCAAAGCGAACTCCGACAGCACGCCTATCGGCCGTTCACAAAAAACACGCGAGATATTTAGGCACACTCTCACACTCACTCGTTTATTTACACTCGTTCAATCACCATGGCACGTTCGTTGCCGTCACATTTCTACTTTGGGACGATCCATAAATGACGTAGCATTTTTTGAGTGATTTTTAACACCCCCCTCCCCCATCGTAGCATTTCGTCACAAATCTTTAAATACCCCCTGGTAATTACGTAGCTTGACGGTAATTCTCCTCCCCCCCCCCTTGACCTGTAAAATTTAAAAAAATTAAAAACGATGTTAGTTGTTCCCCTTTAAAAAGCTACGTAGCATGACATGACCCCCTACCCCCTGTCGTCATACATCGTCACAAAATACAAAACTCCCCCCTCCCCCATATAATGCTACGTCATTTATGGATGATCCCTTTTGTCGCATACACAGTACCTGTAAGAAAATTAAAAACGCACACAGACATGGACCGAGCGCACCCGAGTAGTTCTGCCGTACGCCTCGCTCGCTTTTACATGTCAATCGTTTACAAATCGCCATCGGAACTCACTAACACTCTATTCTCTGTACAACACAACTTTTGTAAGGCTTCGTCATCGAATAACCGAAAATTTTGAGGAGAACACATTTTTCACTTAAATAGCTAAGTACGAATGCATTATTCCATCATTGAATGATTATTACTGCTCGCACATTTTATTTTTTGCACATGTACACTACCATTATATTTGAGGAACAAATTGAAGGTGCGACGACTGACCGCATACACAAAACACGTCCTCTCACTAGCGCTACCACCAAGCAACTCCCCCGCAACCATCTCATATAGGTCAAGTCAAACTTTCCAATAATGTTGCAGTACATCTCAAAAGACCATGATCTTCACTAGCATACTACAACAGTCAAAAATTAACACAAATGCGACCGAGTTGCTAGCGGAAGAGTAAACAAAGAGTCTGCCAAACGCACCCAGGTCCACCTCAATCAATGTGGCATATACAGGAGTGGCTGAACACACGGCCTGCAAATGTTGCAACCAAAAATATGTGAACAATCCAGAAGCACAACGGGTCGACGTCACAGTGCTCACACAGCTCAATGGGAGCGGAACGAACGGTATGACGAAAGCAAGCCGATCCATTCTGAGATCACTCACACCGCTCATGTACAGTTCATCCCACGAATACCAAAAGACCATCTTGGCCACACCTGAATATAACACATTGTTCCTCAATAAGTTTACCCGACTCAGTCAATAATAAACTCAGCCATTCAGTTTTTTTTTTTTGACGTCTAGGACACCGACACAGTTGCAATGGTTATGGACACGCATGCATGCAAAATAGGAGTGCGCGTTATTTGGCGTTTCTTCACAAATTCCACCCGGTTAAAGCCAAATTCAACCCCACCCCCTCCGACCAGACCCAGCGACGGCCCAGCACGGCGCACGGACACCCGTACTCCCCGACACAATTCAAATGCGAGCACTCACACCTGTCCGGCACGATGACGTACTGCAGAAGTGTGAATGCTCGCATCCAGCCCGCATGAAAGAATACCGGTGCCCGCGCACGGCACCGAAACGCCACTGAAACGGATCGGATAAGTGTAAATATTGCTTTAATCTCAATCTCGCATTAATATTGCATACTTCATTTGTCCTTCACACATTTCTGGAACCAAACATACCTACATTCTCGTGTTTTCTAGTGGAATGAAAAGTAAACACAGCCATGAGAACGCACTCACGCAAGCGAATAGAAAAAATAGTACATATACACATATATGTCGGAACGAACTCACTCTTTTCATGTGTTGAATGTTGCCTTTCTTCCAACTCCTGTTCCAGTTTCATCCATGGAGTGGTATGTGTGCTCTGCGTGTAGCTGGTCGCTAATAAAACCGTCCGATACGATTAATTTTATTCGAATGTTGTATGTAAAAACACACCCGATCATTTCATTTTAATTGGTGCACTCCTGTTGATTACAAGAACCAGAAGTGATACCGATCCACTACGAAACACACTGTACACACGCACGACACCAAAGCAGCAAATTTAGCTTTACACACACTACCAATCCCGACGGTCAAACGTGAACTTTTGCTGCATTGCAATGATGTGACACCAACACAGACAAAAGCGAGAGACGCGGCAGACCGACGTAACTGAATTCACCGGAACCAGCTTCTGAAAAACGGCACTTTCCCCAACTGTGGGACCGAGCAGAAGCCGAACTCAATTCGCCACACGCGTCCCGGACACGGTTTAACCACCTGAAGAGAAAACGGACGCCGGAAACACGTAAAACAAACGAAAAAACGAGAATCAATCGCGGAGTCGAAAATAGCAACTTATCTCGAACAGTGTTACCAGAAAACCTCCGCCAACCTACCCCATACATACCGCCAACTTACCCCGGGGCTGGGGTAAGTTGGCGGCTTTTCCGCGTCACACAGTTTTGTCTCTAGAAATGAAGGCAACATATCAAACATTTTCATAAAATTCAGAGATGTTGCCAACAGTCTACTCTTTCATGTAACGTGTTCTATTTTGCAAGATCTACCAAAATCAAAGCGGTAAAAAATTAAAACTGAAAACACCGCCAACTAGCCCCGGTCTCCCCTGCAGCGAAAATCAAACGCATTCAAAGAATGAGACTTATCCAAGCAGAAATTATTGAATCGGAGCCCTTGCGTTGAAATGTTAGAAGTATTCTATTTCAAAAGATACGCAAAAATTTTAACGGGGAATAATTTTCAGGGGAATGTTATAGAATCGCGCAGCATCGTTTTTATTTTACTGTTTGTATAATTCACATGATTCACAATTTTATTTCAGATTTGGATACCGAATATCATACTTTTAGTGCATGCTTCATACAGTGAAAAGCTTTGACCTTTTCGCATTATTCTTCGTTAGTTATTTATTTTGATATAATTTTTTTTATCTTTTTTTTAATTATCAGTGAATTACGTATTAAAATATAAACATGGCAACAGGAAAAAGAGTTAGACACTCAATAAACAGACCACTTGATTTATCGTCCAACGAATGCAAACAAACTATAATACGCATTTTAAATGAGCATGGTGATGATTTACAGTATTTGCCACTCAAACCAAATTCAGTTATTTTCAAAAAACTTAGAATAGAGTTAGGTATGAATCTTAAAGAATGCAACATACGAATGCAACTAAAGATGTTAAATCACCACGTTGGTCGATTGCTAAAATACATAGAAAATGGTACACCAAAAGAAATTGTATGTAAACTTGATAATGTAAAATCTCATATTAAAAACACTTTGAATTCCTTAAAGACTGAAAATACATTCGAGCAAGCTATACAGTTTATTGATTGCAAACAGGAGACAAATATCAAAAATAAAGAGTTGGTTCATGATAACATTTTCTCAACGAATCCCAATAATGAGATATTTATTAGTCATACTGAAAAAGTAAATTATGACGTGAGTCCCGAGCAAATCACTGATTCGAAAATGATAGAGATCTCAGCGAACTTAGAAACAACTGGATGCTTAATTGAGAACACAATACAAGAGAAAAATAACGACATTAAAAAAGATCTAATCTAATCTGAATAAGAATAATATAAACCCAAATGACCTCGAAAGAGTGTGTCACAATAATTCATTACACGAAATTACAAACGATACCGTAAATGAAGCAAACATTGCTTCAAAATCTAACAATATTAATGAAAATCACTCAGTTGTGGACAAACAAGCAGTTGTAAATTTAAATGTGCATATTGTATGTATTTCAAATGAAATTATAAGCAATCTTGAAAACGAAAAATCTCACATTGAAAATACTTTGAATTTACTCATTCGAGCAAACTAAAGAGCTTATTTCTTGCGAACAGGGGACAAATCTCAAGACAAATACTAAAAATAAAGATTTGGTTCATGATAAAAGTTACTTTACTAGCAACATTGAAAAGATAAATGATTACTTGAATTGTGATCAAATTACTGGTTCTAAAATGATAGATATCTCAGCAAACTTATTAACGACTGAATGCTTAATTGAGAACACAATACAAGAAATCGATATTGATATTGAAAAATATCTAAATAATTTTAAAAAGAATGAGAATAATAAAAAAAATGATCTCTATAACTAAACGACTTTTGACTTACAAAGATTCATTCAAATCTCGAAAAAATATTTCAGCGATGGCTGGATAGGAAGAAGTCACTACCTACCATGACCTAATAATACGAGTGCATCCAACTTGCGTTTGGTATGTAGTAACTAAGAAGGATTTAACTCCATTGATCAAATCTAAAAGAACTATAATCATCCACACTGTGTGTCAAAGCATGCAATGCAAACGATTTATTTGCAAAGCAACATTTGATGTAAATAGATTAGATGATATAGAATTTAATGTTTATCAGGATATAATTGAAATAAATCATCCAAAAATAATGACTGCTCAAACACGTGGCAAAGAGAGAGTTATTGCTCAAATGTCGTTATTAGAAATGTGTCCTATAAATTACAAACGCAATAAAACACTTTTAGTAGATGCAAATATTAATCAATTTAAATCAACAAATGACTTAGGGCAACTAACATCGGATGAAACGATCAGAAAAAATGCATCAGAAGCTAGAGCAATCCTCCGAAAGGATAAGAATGCCTGGGTATCGCTGGAAAAAACAGCTGTTGAAAAGGATACGTTCATAAAATATTTAGACTTTAAACCCTTTACAATGATGTTATTGAGCCGCAAACAAATATCAGTAGTTCTGAAAGCTAGCGATGTATACGGTCCACTTGATTTTTATTTTGATGCCACGGGTGGTGCTTGGTCGGATCCGCGAACATCGTTGAAAGATAAAGTTTTTATGTACAGTTTTGTGACTAGATTTCCATGCGATAAGGATGACAGAGTATTAACCACATTTCCGTTAACAGAAATATTTACAACGGAACACACAACAAGTAACATTGAAAGCTTTATTGCAAAAATTATTAATTCAGTCAAAAAAACTACTACGAGAAATATTCACACTATATTCAGAACCGTTACTTCCGATTTTTCGATGGCAGGCTTAAATGCTCTTATAAAAACTTTTAACGCAATGGATATTGTCAAATATTTACAAACTTGTGCTACTTTAATTGAAAAACTAGAAGTAGAACCCAGTACTAGTATTGATATTGTTGTTATTCGTTTATGCACGTCACATATTTCAAAAGCGTTATTTAATGATATAGATCAATTCTTGCCTGACAAAAATGATCCCAATAGAGATATTTGCAAAAAAACTCTGTCATATAAGGAAATATTCAGAAATTTATTCACTATTACAAGTATTATGGCAATATTTGATAGCTGACAACAGTTCTGAAAAAAAGTAAATACTATCGAAGCTTGACATGTTATATAGAAAATTGCAATAATGTAGATTTACCTGAAAAAATAAGCGGTATCAAGCAAGCAGATACAGAAAATTATAATGGTATAGATGTTGAACAGTTTAAAACAATTTATGAATCTAGTCCTTTTTATCAAAAAGCGCGGTGTGATCTAGATGAAATTATCATAAAAAAATACAAAAGCATTGATATATTCCAAAGCACAATACCATGCACCTCCACGGCCAAAACTCACGAATTCATTACAAAAATTTTACGGAAATATGTTACATATCTACCGCTGCTAACACCAACCCTATCTTACAAAATATATAGTAATAACGAAGAAGATAATAAAACAAAAAATAGATCAAATAATGGCGTAATAGAAGCACATCACAAAAATACAAAAAGAGCTATAAAAAATCAATGAAAGTTGGTAATCCACCAATTAGGTTGGATGATCACATAGAACATATATTCAAACCAGAAATAATACTAAAAATCATTGCTTTCGAACTTGGTCTACCCAATGCACGTGCAACACGAAATGTCAGAAGCAGTGCTAAAAAAACGTCTAAGACCTCTATCAAACGAAAAAGTAAGGTTGGTGATAGTTCCGATACAAAGAATGATAAGGAAGAGCATGTAGACGACTCTATAACATCTTTGAAAAGCTGCCAAAACTTATCAGATATACGCATCTCAGACATTAAAAGGACTAAGGAAACATACAAGAAGCGCAGCATGAAATCTGAAAATAGTGATCATTCCAGTAAAAAAATAAAAATCAGTAGAGAACTGTTCCCAGTTCAAATAATGGAAGTATATTTCTAGAACAAAGAACAGAAAGATAATATTAAATTTATGCCGCCTTTTAATGAAAAAATGCAAAGTGTCTTAAAAACATTAGTATACTAAAGACCCCAGAAATTGATGAGGCTTCTGACGAAAGAACAAAGATAAGGTTATCAACTATAATTGAAGAGGTATCACAATTAAATCAAGACGATCATTCAAATAAAATAAATCAAAGTTTCGAATCTTACGTCAAACCAACAAGTGTAGATAGTTTAGAAAGCATACTATCTTTAATTAGTACTCCAACCCAATCTCATATTTTTGTTGAAAACAATATTAAAAAACCGATGGCTTCGTCAACTCCTTTGCGTAAAAGAATACCCATACCTCGCGAGTGGTTTTATAACCAAATAAACGTAACAAATCCTTCTGAAATAGATTCATTTTGTGATGAAGGAACTAAAACAAGATTATCAACCATATTAGAAGAGGCAACCCAGTCGCCTAGCTGTTTAAGTGAAATCCTTACTTCGAATAAACCAATAGAACTTAATAATGATTTGGGTGTATTGCAATTCCAAAAAGATACCAAAGCGAACATTGTTGAATCTTTTAAGAAAGATAGTTACATACATCTTTTAGAAAGCGATGAGTCATTTTTTGAAGGTTTTCAATCGTCAGTACTTGAGGGATTCAGTTTAATATCGGAAGGTGTCAGAGAAAGTATTATTGAATCTAATGAAAATTACTGTAACATAAACCTATTAGAAAGCAAGGAAGCAATTTTTGAAGGTTTTCAATCGTCAATGCTCAAAGGATTCAGTTTACTAGATGATAAACATACCCCAGTTATAACTTATTATACCAAAAACAGAGATAAAAAATGTGATCCACTTAAAATGGTATTGAAAGACAAAGAATCATTAGAATACGGCGACCTTTCCTCATTATGGAGTGACAATTGGAATTCCTGGTTAACAAATTTCCTCGTGGAGTTTAGTTTGAAATTTATTTGTTCAATGAACCAATTAGTTGCATCCATTTTATTCTGCGATCACAGTCGCGTGTTCTTTGGGTTAACGAAATCAGAATGCCCTGATATAGTACAGTATATTATAAAACAATATTTCAATCAATCTGTAATGTCATGCCCTTGCTGTTGAACCGACATTTTACGGTTGGAGTGATTAAGTTTAAAAATAACGAGTTCTACTATTTCGATTCATTTCAACGTCATTCCCCTGATTTTATGTACAATTCATTGTTGAAAACTGTTAGTAAAGCTGCCAAAAAGCATAGACAAAACAACAAAGATCTTCTAGAACTAACAAATATAAAAAAAATTACAGGTCCAAAATTGTTTAATAAATCTACAGCAAGATGGTGTGCATTGTGGTATTCATGTTATTAACAATATTGAAAATTATTTACTCGGCAAAACAATATTTGATAATAACTTTAATCCAATAGATTGTAGAAAACGACTCCTTGATATTTTAATTTCCAATTCCGATAATATTGAAAATGTTTGTCCGAAATGTAATGCCCATAAAGATGAAAAATACAACAATGTGAAAGATATAGCCACTGAAATCTGGACTCGCTGCATTGCTTGTAGTCGATAGTGGCATATACGATGCGCTAAAATATACACAAAAGAGTTGTCCTTCACTACTTATATATGCGTGATATGTGAATGATGTGAAGTACGATACAATATGCACGAACAAAATACTAACTAGCTGTAAATAACTGAAGTACATATATTAAAGTGGTTAGATCTAACTCTGCCAACCATGATTGTGTAGATTTTTGGAAGTCTTGGCTATTCAAGTTTTCATTAAATCTAACAATGTGATATTTCATTTTTATGATACTTCGTAATTATGAAGTATCATAAAACTATGTATTCATATGCTTTATTGATCATCGTTGCCGGTCTCAAGCCCGAATAAAGAGGAGAGGACCTAACCACTAATAGTAAAACAATGGAGTACACAAGAAAAGTAACTTAACAAGAAGAACCATTATATTAAGCTCAGATTTCTTTTAAAAATAAAGAAATATTCATTACACACTTTTGGGCATTTTCTTGGTTCGAATATGACATTACCCATGTAGATTATTTACGAGAACGCCTTTTCTTGAAGTTCGCACAGTTAACTCAAGTTCCTCACTAACCTGGGAGGATTTTTTTGTCTAGTTCTTTTTCAATTCAATTCAACATTTTTTCGCTAATGCTCATCCCTCCAAAAGCAGAATCTCTACAAGGAGCGTTTTCTTGGCTTGGTGCTTGTCATTAAGAGACACAGATTCCTGATTCGAGTGGGCTTACAATAACCGACAATGTGTCCTAAGTACCATTATATTGAAATTTATTATTCAACTACCTTGCACCTCCACGGCCAAACAAGCTCGACGGGCAGAACAATCATATGGTTTTCGGATTGTCTGATGCTAGAGCTAGAACCCTTAATGGTTTGAATGTTGATTCGAGTTGGCAGGGATTCACAATAATCCACAATGTGTCCTAGGTACCATTATACTGATTTTTTTCTATTCAACTACCATGCACCTCCACCTTTCAAACAAGCTCGACGGGCAGTGCAATTATATGGTTTTCGGATTGTCTGATGCTAGAGCTAGAACCCTTAATGGTTTGAATGTTGATTCGAGTTGGCAGGGATTCACAATAATCGACAATGTGTCCTAGGTACCATTATACTGATTTTTTTCTATTCCACTACCATGCACCTCCACGGCCAAAAAAGCTCGACGGGCAGAACAATCATATGGTTTTCGGATTGTCTGATGTTAGGGCTAGAACCCTTAATGACTTGAATGTTGATTCGAGTTGGCAGGGATTCATAATAATCAACAATGTGTCCTAGGCACCAACATACCGATTTTTTTCTATTCAACTACCATGCACCTCCACGGCCAAACAAGCTTGACGGGCAAAACAATCATACGGTTTTCGGATTGCCTGTTGCTAGGGCTAGAACCCTTAATGGTTTGAATGTAGATTCGAGTTGGCAGGGATTCACAATAATCGACAATGTGTCCTAGGTACCATTATACTGATTTTTTTCTATTCAACTACCATGCACCTCCACGGCTAAACAAGCTCGACGGGCAGAACAATTATATGGTTTTCGGATTGTCTCATGCTAGAGCTAGAACCCTTAATGATTTGAATGTTGATTCGAGTTGGCAGGGATTCATAATAATCGACAATGTGTCCTAGGTATCAATATACCGATTTTTTTCTATTCAACTACCATGCACCTCCACGGCCAAACAAGCTTGACGGGCAGAACAATCATACGGTTTTCGGATTGCCTGTTGTTAGGGCTAGAACCCTTAATGGTTTGAATGTTGATTCGAGTTGGCAGGGAGTCACAATAATCGACAATGTGTCCTAGGTACCATTATACTGATTTTTTTCTATTCAACTATCATGCACCTCCACGGCCAAACAAGCTCGACAGGCAGAACAATCATATGGTTTTCGGATTGCCTGTTGTTAGGGCTAGAACCCTTAATGGTTTGAATGTAGATTCGAGTTGGCAGGGAGTCACAATAATCGACAATGTGTCCTAGGTACCATTATACTGATTTTTTTCTATTCAACTACCATGCACCTCCACGGCCAAACAAGCTCGACGGGCAGAACAATTATATGGTTTTCGGATTGTCTGATGCTAGAGCTAGAACCCTTAATGGTTTGAGTGTTGATTCGAGTTGGCAGGGATTCACAATAATCGACAATGTGTCCTAGGTACCATTATGCTGATTTTTTTTTATTCAACTACCATGCACCTCCACGGTCAAACAAGCTCGACGGGCAGAACAATTATATGGTTTTCTGATTGTCTGATGCTAGAGCTAGAACCCTTAATGGTTTGAATGTTGATTCGAGTTGGCAGGGATTCACAATAATCGACAATGTGTCCTAGGTACCATTATACTGATTTTTTTCTATTCAACTACCATGCACCTCCACGGCCAAACGAGCTCGACGGGCAGAACAATCATATGGTTTTCGGATTGTCTGATGTTAGGGCTAGAATCCTTAATGGTTTGAATGTTGATTCGAGTTGGCAGGGATTCACAATAACCGACAATGTGCCCTAGGTATCAATATACCGAATTTTTTCTATTCAACTACCATGCACCTCCACGGCCAAACAAGCTCGACGGGCAAAACAGTCATATGGTTTTCGAATTGCCTGATGTTAGGGCTAGAACCCTTAATGGTTTGAATGTTGATTCGAGTTGGCAGGGAGTTGCAATAACCGACAATGTATCCTAGGTATCAATATACCGATTTTTTTCTATTCAACTACCATGCACCTCCACGGCCAAACAAACTCGACGGGCAGAACAATCATATGGTTTTCGGATTACCTGATGTTAGGGCTAGAACCCTTAATGGTTTGATTGTTTATTCGAGTTGGCAGGGATTCACAACGACTTCTGTGAACTTACCTACCAAAAAGCTCACGTGCCAAAAAGCTCACCTACCAAAAAGCTCCCCCAATAAAAAGCTCACTGAATACAGACTTCCACCTTAAAAGCGCTTTCTAGATAAAGCTCACAGCCTGGTGGAGGGAATCGGAACTACTGGAGTTGCCATAATTATCGAGCAAATAGTGTTTTTAAATTTTGCATAAGAAACACAAAATGACTAACAACCACATATTGTTTAATCAATTGCCCATACTTTTAGCTATCTCCTGGTGCATTGTTTAATCCAGGTAAAGGCCTAGTACCAAAAAGCTAATCTACCAAAAAGTTAACTTGTCATACTGAATGATATTGGTTCACAGACATGGGGGCGAGAAATTGATTTTAGTTACTAGTATATTATAGTAGAAAAATATACCACCTACCAAAAAGCTTATAGCTACCTACCAAAAAGTTCGTCTGCTAAAAAGCTTCTTTATTAAAATTTTACCTGTATGCTACATGTATCCGCACCCTTGTGACTCAAAGTTAAACATCGCTAATGTAATGATACGCGTGTGAATCAGTTCTCGTCGTTCGTAGGATGGTAGAGTTGGATTTAGATGTCCGATTTTTAGTTAGGTATAATAGAACAACTTGTTTTAATCCACCTAGCGGTGCAATTGTGCCTTTCTCAATCATGAACATGAGAATGTTTGCGTTGTTTATATACATTAAAAGCTTTCAAACGCATGGATTACATTTTATTATTATACATGACAAGTATACAAGAAAAGAAATCATTATTCGAGTTCTAAAATTTCGCATTATTCGAGTTCTAAAATTTCGCTGTTTTAATGCACCTAGCTGTGCAATTGTGCCTTTCTCAATCACGAACACGAGAATGTTTGCGTTGCTTTTATTCATTAAAAGCTTTCAAATGCATATATGTACTGTGCTATCTCCAGTATTCTCTGATATTCACCCTTATTCTTGTTTACGACGAATGTGAGATTCGTTCGAAAGTGGTTTGTATTCCCGTTTACGACAGCAAAATCAAATGGGCTTACCAACGACACGACCAGAAACTCAATGAAATAATCCGAAGAAAAAGTGTTCAATTCGTTTTTAGCCAGTTACCAGTATATAGAGTCACCCCTCGGTAATTATGAAAAATGAATTTCTTGCGCAACACTGCTTCGATTTTCGTATCCCAGTTAATCGATAAAGTTTAACGAAAATAAACAAAACTTTTAGGAAAAGATAAAATAATTATTATGCAAAATATTGAGAGGTGGTTCATTTTGTTAAATAGAGAGTAAATCTAGGAATCAATGAAGTGAAAAGTAATGGGTTGTACAATTAACGTTAACTGTTTCGTGCGCCCTCTTCTAATGCGCGAAAATACCAGGAATGTGATTGTGTTTTCACGGTAATCACTTTCATTCCATCGCATTTACTTTTATTGAGTACAGCAATATTTTCAGTCACTGTCGGAACTTCCATAGAAGAGAAGAATGCACCACACCATCGATGCAACCATTACAAAAATGCTCGACTTTATGCTAGTGGTAATATTACGGCAATTTAAACCTAATGGTCATAATTTCATCGCACCAAAACTAAGCGGAAGCAGCGCGTTTGTCAATCTAATACCCATATGCAGGATCAAATGTATATCAATACCGACTTGGAGGAAAACTCAAGCAAGTAAGTTGAGCTAGACAATCGTGAAACTACCATTCAGTAAAAGCTGATGTATTTCTCGCCTTGACAGACCCTGCTTAACAGGATGTTTTCGAATACAGTCGATAAGATTCACGTAGTGCGTACGTGTGCAGAAGCCAGATGGAATGGCCGTGCAACAACTTGTGGTCGTCACTAACTCCATTATGGATAAGCTCAATACTAATTATTAGTAATGACAACTACTACCAAGAAGCGTCAATACGGACACTCGGAGTCAGCAAGTTATTCAATTTTTTGGTGTGAACTCCGCAACCGTACCTAGCTGCACAGGGACTCGAGTGTCTGGATGTAACACAAGTGTGTCAGTTTCAGTAGGAAGTCGTGTTGCCGTACACAGTTAATCAAATAATGGAATAACATGTCTATTTTTAACTATAAATTTTAAAATGTAAGAATATTCGTTCCTTCAATAATCTAGTTGTGTATCTCAAGTAATGTGTGTAAGTAGTGGTTTGCCCACTACTCGGGTTCTTGTTTGCCCGGCGAACCCTTATTTTCAGGGCGGCTTAGGTGCCTCTACCGGAATTTCGGATTTTCGTAACACTACAAGCTAATAGAACACAAATAAATAAATTTAATTTTACCGTGTTTATTTCCACCAACTCTCCCTTTACTGCTGGTCGATTGTAGATTCACTGCTGCTGGCGATGGCGGGAAGGCGGAGGTTTTTCCCGACCGGTCAGGACAGCAACGGCCGAGTTCTCCTTGTTTACGTTGGCTGCTCTGGCAGCGGTCCTTAACAATTAGCTAGGGAGGTGAGCTTTGCTCCTTTGTCGGAACCTCCCTAGCGACGGTGGTGACGAATCACCGGATTCTTTGCTCCCCGCAAAGAATCCCGGAAGACACCGCAATGTTCTTCCCAGGGGGAGCCGTTGTCCACCCTGCTTCGCCCTCCTTGGCTATTACCTGGGAAGGAGAGCAAGGCTCGTTCGGCTTATCCTTCCCAGCGAGGGCGGATTGGTGCGTCTGGATCCTTTGCGGTTAGCCGGGGAAGCGAAAGCTCCTTGGTAATTAGCTTCCCCGACGGTGATCCAGCACCACACTTACTACTGTGCCCGAACCACGGGCCGGCACTTTTCGACAGGTATTTTATCCGTCGCACGCGCGCACTTCACCTCACTGGTTAAACGTGGCGGGAAACTGTCCCGAGAAAACTTGTTCATGAACGTCTGTTTAACTTCGTGGTTCGTCACTTTCTCTCTCTTTTACGATGGCCGCCCTCCGCACTCGACCACAACAAACACCAACCGCCTCGTCGCACAGCTGTCATCGGTGAGCAGCATAACCAACGCACACTTATTTTGCAAGAGGAGAGCGGTAGCCTACCTAAGCCCTATGCTATTTATTTACAAATACACAACAAAAATTACTACAAATACACAACAAAAATTACTATACCTAGACTAATGACAACGCTCATGGACTATTATTTAAACGAAATTTACATCAAAAACGTGAACGAGCATAATGAACAGCGGTGAGTTATGTTGCAATAACAGTACACTCTACGGAGAGAGTACACACAAATAGGTATATTTGCACCCAGTGCTAAATTGCTACCCTGACGGGTTACATGTGAAACACATTATCCAATGTGTTTTTGTTGCAAAACATTTTGTTTTGTAGAAGTTTTGGGTGATATTGTGTTTTCGAGCACACTTTGTAAATTTACTTAAATTTAAATATTTTGTGTTATTTAAGTTAATTTTCAATCTATTTCCCTAATGATATATTTTTGGATAGCGCGGAAAAAGAGCTCTTAGTATCCTTATAGATATTTCACCTATACATAATCAAGTTATTTTTTAAACTTTTTTTTATAAAATATGCGGTAGGGATAGGTTGGCGGTAACGCACGCAGGGCAAGTTGGCGGTACTATTTACAGTGTAAAAATAGTCATCAAATATTTTCATTTCTGGAATTTACTCCAAAGTAAGAGAATCATTTGGTATTGCCCCTCGTCAATGCAGGGGACATTTATTTCGGCCAATCGCCTGAAGAATTTCGAAAATTTGCTTTTGAATATGGAGTGTGCGTCGAGGTCAAAATGCGGTGTATTGAAACTGAAATATGATGGCAAGTGTCGAATAATATACAGTTTTATCGAATAGACAATCAGCACATTTCATAAGGACCGCTGATGTAATCGAATTTTTATTCAATAACTTATTTTCTGGCATTTTGCAAACTTACCCCATACATACCGCCAACTTAAGCCGCGACTGGGGTAGGTTTTCCGCGTCACATATTTTTGTCGCTAAAAATGGAGACAAACACTTCAATAAAATTCAGAGATGTTGCAAACAGTCTGCCCTTTCATGCAAAGTGTTCAATTTTTGAAAGATCTATATAAATCAAAGCAATAACAAATGAAAACTGAAAATACCGTTAACTAGCCCCGGTCTCCCCTATTCACTCTTTAAATAAATCCGCTTATTCATTAGAAAGCATAAATAGGTTTAAATTTTTCAGTATGCGGTCGGGATGCCTCGACAACGTACAATAAGACGTTAAGACAATGTACATAAGACGTTAACTTATCGCATATTCGTAGCACCTATTGTTATTCACATAGCTTTAATGTAAAGGTTATTAACCAAAAGCGGTCATTCATATCCATGATACATACCATAGACATGTTGAATTGAATACATTAATGTAGAACGAGCTTTCTTAAACAAAGAACTATTTCAGTTTTATATTTTGTTAAGTAGAATGTAGGATCGCACCACTAATACAAAACGAGTGAAATCGACTCTCCCGAACCGAATACTCATGTGAATGATCGACCTGCAGCAGTGATTATTCTATCATAACCATTATATATATTTAAGTTTCACTATGCTTACTACTAGTCCTGCACTACTATAAAATAATCATCCTACTCAAGGGCAGATGAGGTGGCAGTTTTCTAACCTACATATAATATCACTGTTTCTTTAAAAGAAAACAGAGCCGGTGAAATAATTGACTTCATCTCACAACCATTTTATATCAAATTTGCTTTAAGGTGGCAAATTGGGCAGCAGCAGCATGACCATAAGGACGATGTTCTGTTTATTTCGCAATTCGGCCACCATTTGGCGTTTGATTTTAGCTTTCGGCTGATATTTGTCTCCACTTCTTACGACAGGACACCCAGTTCATAGAAGTTTTTTTTTTCCTTGGAACGTTTCCGGGCTGATCTGCAGTGTCGATTTAAAGGTACAAATTAACCGATTCTATTTCGAAAATTCAAGTACACTTACCGTTCCTAAATTATCGAACATCGTCGAACGATACAAGGAGCATTTTTTTCCTTTTCTTTGCCAAACTTATTGCCACCAGGGCTGGAAACGTGACTTTTTTTTATGAACGTCATAAGCTTACAAACTTTCACGCTGCTGCCCGAGCAGGAAAGTCATAGACGAATTTCATGGTTGGTGTACGTATGAATGTCGTTCAATGAATGTAATCTCTTTGGTGTGTGTGAATGCCGCCACACAGCAGTTTTGTTTCCCACCACCAAGGCTGGAAGAAGTCATTTCGAATTTCATTTTAATGCGAAAGTTCGGGAAAAAACCAATACGACAGCACCGGTGCTAGTTTGACTTCGGCTGCTGTGCATGTAAACGGACGAGAGAAAAGCAAAAACGTTCGTGCTGCTGATCGTGCCTGTTACATGTTCGTGAAAGTTCGGTTATTCGGCTTGCTGCCGTAGTTGGGTTTCGTTCGCTAGCTGTTGCGAATGTATGTGAATGGCCCGTGTGTTTTACTTACATCATCCGTTGCGTTGGAACTGTTGCAAATAAATTTCATAGCAGCGGCTCAAAATGAATGTAGTGAACGACATTCATGGCTCATATTTGCAAGATTGGAATGTGCGGCAGTTCGTTTTTCGCTTGCTATAGGAAAGGACTGCAAGCAAAATGTTAGCGGTCACATAGTATCGTTGAAAGGAACGTTGCTGGTCATTGAAAATCTATAGTTTTGTATATTTACAATTCGCTGATGCGTCAAAATGGAAATATTTTCAACTTTTTAGTAATGAGTTTATATTGAAGGAGAAGTTGTTGGCCGTTGAAAATCAGTAGTTTTGTACATTTACAATGCGCAGGGGGTCTGCCGATGCGTGAAAATGGGAATGTTTTCAGCTTTTTGGTAATGAGTTTTATATTGAAGGGGAATTCGTTGGCCGTTGAAAATCAATAGTTTTGACATTTAAAATGCGCAGGGGGGTCCGCCGATGCGTGAAAATGGAAATGTTTTCAGCTTTTTAGTAATGAGTTTTATATTGAAGGGGAATTCGTTGGCCGTTGAAAATCAATAGTTTTGAACATTTACAATGCGTAGGGGGGTCCGCCGATGCGTCAAAATGTAAATGTTTTCAAGTTTTCAGTAATGAGTTTTACATTGAAGGGAAAATTGTTGACCGTTGAAAATCAATAGTTTTGACATTTAAAATGCGCAGGGGGGTCCGCCGATGCGTGAAAATGGAAATGTTTTAAACTTTTTAGTAATAAGTTTTATATTGAAGGGGAATTCGTTGGCCGTTCAAAATCAATAGTTTTGAACATTTACAATGCGCAGGGGGGTCCGCCGATGCGTCAAAATGGAAATGTTTTCAGGTTTTTGGTAATGAGTTTTATATTGAAGGAGAAATTATTGGCCGTTGAAAATCAATAGTTTTGTACATTTCCAATGCGCATGGGAGTTCGCCGATGCGTCAAAATGGAGAAGTTTTAAACTTTTTAGTAATGAGTTTTATATTGAAAGGGAAATTGTTGGCCATTCAAAATCAATAGTTAGGAAATAATAGTTAAATTATGCGTAAATAACCACAAAACTGCTTTTTAGTTGAACAACAGTCTAACTAGTGGAGGTCTAACTAAAACACGGTCCAGTCAAAGAGTTACGAACCAGAGAATAAACCCCAATAAAAAAATTATACACAAACTTTAACCCAGTCCAACGATTCCACATATTGTTTGGATGATACCCTGAACAGGTCGTTAGGCTCTTGGATCATTAGATGTTTATTAGGGAAGACTATACAGATTTTTTTATTAGGATGCACATTTCCAACAAAGCTATCTGACAGCTCTGGAAAATTTTAATATGGAATCAAGATGTAAATGTTAGAAAGGTGTGAACATTGTCGCGTCTGGGTCAGGGTTACCATATTCACAGATTTTTCTGTAATGTCACAGATTTTTTTCACAATTTTTGATAATCTGTGATCAAAAATTGTGAAAAAAATCTGTGACATTACATGACAGATTTTTGGCATTTTGTCATCACAGATGGTAAAAAGATTTTTTCGCCGAAACACAGATGTCAATGTGGCATCCCTGGTCTGGGTGTGTTTCTTGATAGCCAAATTGTTCGATGTTAGGTCAACACTAAGACAAGACGTGACAATCGGCTTCTTATTTTTCCTTCGATATTCTTCTTTTCGCGCATTTTCTTCCTACCATCTTCCGAACAGTGTTGCTATTTTTATTAATGAAAATGAAGGCATGTTAATTTATTTTATGCCGGCAATATTTTGTATCTTGAATCCACTATATTGATGAATGGCACCGTTTTTCTATATCATGGGTGTTTAGTAAGGTTTGATGAAGCCATTTTCTGAAAAATTTTAGATTATATTGTGGTTTCTGTCTTATTTTTGTTAAAGGTAATCAACCACGTATACGGTAAATGCATGATAAATACTTGTTTCACTTTGCCGTACAATTTCTTTTCAATTTAGTCATTTTTTCGTCTTTAACGATAATAATTTTATTTGTCAAAAGTAATGACAATCTTTTCTATAAATATTGCAACACTGCCAAACATCATTTCTACATTCCAAACTAAAAAATAGTTAAACACGAAAACAAGAATAAAATACCACTGAACAGAGAAAAAACAAAAAAAGTAACCAAAGATGAAAAGTTATCGAAACTGTATCACTTAATTTGTATACTATACAGAAATGTAACAAAAATGAAACAATAAATATTTAACGTTAAAAAAACATCATTTCGCTATCTCTGCAGTAACATTGCGTACGGTAAAAAAGTCAGAATCAACCAATCAGGAGCTGGACCATTCTGACGTAAAATTGGAACGAAACGCCCCCCTATTGTCATGTCACGTATTATTGAATCGTGTGAACGCTGTGACATCGAGATATTACAAATTTACATATATTCAGTTTTAAATTTTAGCGAACTCTGTGTTCACGAAGGACTATCCTCCAATGATCATTCTCTTGCATAGACCGTTTACAATATTAAATTATAGTCTCGTCAAACAGCAAGTGGCATAAACCCCAATATGATAACGGATAAGATTTTTACATATGTGACGCCAGTGTTTTGATTTTACATCCGACAGGATTGGGATGGCGTAAATACTACATCATTCTAAAAAACAAATCATTAATTGGAACAAATTGATTTGAATATAACAATTTAGCATTTTCAAGTTTTCTGAGTTTTTCAGAGTTTGCCACCAATAATCTTATTATACACATGCCTACCTTATGATGATTACCTTGAAACGACTTTGTGTTTGTCAAATTGGTCACTCTTCGCACTTTTCTTTTGATACGCAATTCTCACTTCGACATAGAATTTTCATGAGGGCCTAAATCAGTGATGCCGCAAGTCCAGATTTATGTAGAAAGGTACAGATTTCTGAAGCATTTTTGGCACAGATTCTGTACGGTACCCGAATAAACATCTAATGATCCAAGAGCCTAACGACCTGTTCAGGGTATCATTCATACATTATGTGGAATCGTTGGACTATGTGGGTTAAAGTTTGTGTATAATTTTTTTTATTAGGGTACACATTACAGATTTTTGTAAAAAAGTACTGATTGGTACAGATTTTTTACATGACAGCAAGGTAAAATAATTTAACCCTGCGATGCATCCCAGTAAACAGTTGAGTTAGGCAGCAGTGATGGCAAGAATCTGAAGTGGAGCTGGTACTGATTGAGCTTGAACTGAAGCTGACATTATAATGCAATATGCGAGAAACATGCTTCTAGCAAATCAAAGGGATGATGTCTAATAAAAGCTGAGCGAATCTTCTCGGAGTGCACACGTTTACTCTGACGTACTCCATTTTAATTCCTGCAAGCCGGTTTCTCGCATCTTATTGATATTTCCAACCCCATCTCAGCTTCTCGCCGCTACTCTGTTGGCCACCATTGGTTGGTAAACAAAGTGGCAGTGAAAATTTGAGCTGGAGCTGATATTGACATTACCCAGTCAAACTCATCCAGAATTCTAACTGATTTCCCACACTACTTTTACAGTGAACGGCAAGTTACGGCGCCGCCTTTTAGTTTACTGGGTTCTTGCGGAATTCCAGCTCAAATAAAACAACCGAGTCAGAATGTCTGGTTTGATTTCCCCGAATGGAAAAAATGTAGAAGAAAAATGATTTTTTTTAACAACCTCGTTATTGTTTGGGTACATAATCCGGTCCTTCTTTCGATAGAAGAGTGCAGATAGAAAGGATCCCGGTACAGATTTAATTGTGGCAATACTGGCCTAAATCGCCAATGTAAGCAAACCGAGTTTTCGCTACTATGATATTATGCGACTAAAATACTGCAAGGTAGCGGTAAAAATGATCGAAAACATTTCCTTTTGAGATTTCCACTATCGAAATATGCCAAAATGTAATGGTGGATTATGAAAAAAGAATCTTTTTGTTCGTTTAATTGTTTCTTATGTATTGGCACAAAATTATTAATGAAACGATTTATTTTCCTGATGAAAGGAGAAAAATAATGAAAATTTTGTCTTGCAATACCATCATTCTGTAACTTGATTATGCTACTACCGCATAAAAAAGTTTCCATTATGTCACATTGGCGGTTGCCCGTGTGTATTGTAAATGTCCAAAACTATTGATTTTTAACGGCCAACAACTTCTATTCATTTTCAATGGCCAACAATTTCCCCTTCACTATAAAACTCATTACAACAGATAACAGACGTTTAGGCTCGATTTGAATCGTGTGTAAATACCCGCTACTGAAATTCCGAATAAATTAGACGTCTGAAACACGTTTGGCAAACGTTTGCAGATGGCGCAATGATCGATACAATGCAGTTAGAGTGCAGCTGTCAAACACGTGTAGCAAACAGTTGCGCAGATGGCAATAGTGAAACACGGATTTCTAACGTTTATTAATTTGAAAGTTTACACAGGTTTTTGAAGAAATTTTGTTCTAGCCTAAACGTCTGTTATCTGTGTCATTACCAAAAAGTTGAAAACATCTCCATGTTGACGCATCGGCGGACCTCCCTGCGCATTATAAATGTCAAAACTATTGATTTTCAACGGTCAACAATTTCCCCTTCAATATAAAACTCATTACTGAAAACTTGAAAACATTTCCATTTTGACGCATCGGCGGACCCCCCTGCGCATTGGAAATGTACAAAACTATTGATTTTCAACGGCCAACAATTTCTCCTTCAATATAAAACTCATTACCAAAAAGCTGACATTTCCATTTTAACCCCCCCCCCCCCCCCCCTGCGCATTGTAAATGTACAAAACTATTGATTTTCAGCAGCCAACGAATTCCCCTTCAATATGAAACTCATTACTAAAAAGTTTAAAACATTTCCATTTTCACGCATCGGCGGACACCCCTGCGCATTGTAAATGTCAAAACTATTGATTTTCAACGGCCAACAATTTCTCCTTCAATATAAAACTCATTACCAAAAAGCTGAAAACATTTCCTTTTTGACGCATCGGCGGACTCCCCTGCGCATTGTAAATGTTCAAAACTATTGATTTTCAACGGCCAACGAATTCCCCTTCAATATAAAAATCATTACTAAAAAGTTTAAAGCATTTCCATTTTCACGCATCGGTGGACCCCCCTGCGCATTTTAAATGTCAAAACTATTGATTTTCAATGGTCAACAATTTTCCCTTCAATGTGAAACTCATTACTGAAAACTTGAAAACATTTACATTTTGACGCATCGGCGGACCCCCCTACGCATTGTAAATGTTCAAAACTATTGATTTTCAACGGCCAACGAATTCCATTTCAATATAAAACTCATTACTAAAAAGCTGAAAACATTTCCATTTTCACGCATCGGCGGACCCCCCTGCGCATTTTAAATGTCAAAACTATTGATTTTCAACGGCCAACGAATTCCCCTTCAATATAAAACTCATTACCAAAAAGCTGAAAACATTTCCATTTTCACGCATCAGCAGACCCCCTGCGCATTGTAAATGTACAAAACTACTGATTTTCAACGGCCAACAACTTCTCCTTCAATATAAAACTCATTACTAAAAAGTTGAAAATATTTCCATTTTGACGCATCAGCGAATTGTAAATATACAAAACTATAGATTTTCAATGGCCAACAACTTTCCTTTCAACGATACTATGTGACCGCTAACATTTTGCTTGCAGTCCTTTCCTATAGCAAGCGAAAAACGAACTGCCGCACATTCCAATCTTGCAAATATGAGCCATGAATGTCGTTCACTACATTCATTTTGAGCCGCTGCTATGAAATTTATTTGCAACAGTTCCAACGCAACGGATGATGTAAGTAAAACACACGGGCCATTCACATACATTCGCAACAGCTAGCGAACGAAACCCAACTACGGCAGCAAGCCGAATAACCGAAGCTTCACGAACATGTAACAGGCACGATCAGCAGCACGAACGTTTTTGCTTTTCTCTCGTCCGTTTACATGCACAGCAGCCGAAGTCAAACTAGTAGCGGTGCTGTCGTATTGGTTTTTTCCCGAACTTTCGCTTAAAAATGTCATTTGAAATGACTTCTTCCAGCCTTGATTGCCACAACAAACCGTAACCATGGGTTGAAACAGTATGCTGTTTGAAAAAATAACAACAGATTCATCAGCGTTGCTAGTTTTATGAAATTTCTAATCAAAACCCAATTTTGACAGTACCAGTTACCTGAGTCACTGGGGGGTAGTCAGATTTGCGATACACTTTTGAAGTGCCAGTGTCTAGTCGTGTCGTTGCTTACTATTCTTTCGAATCGCTTTCGAACGAATCTCGCATTCGTCATAAACGAGAATAAGGGTGATTGCTTTTTCAAATCGGTCTAAAAGGCCAAGTCTAAGATCCTTGGAGAAATCAAATCCTAATGGAAAAGGTATCGAGCAAAATTTTAATTACAAGTGTAACAACACCGTCATATGTAGTATTAATCCGAGAGAATACACACTCAATGTGTATTTACTGCATTCACTGACGATATAGTTGATGACATGTCCCTGCTGTTATTATTTAGAATCTTAGATCGGAGACGATTTGTGATGGTTGAGTTCAATTTGTATTTCAACCTATTACATTTTTCACCGAACTTGTTTCCTACAGTACGGGAATCCTCCTACACAACCAAATTCTGTAATACACCTTTGTCCAATAGTACCAACGGTTTCTCTTTTGGGCAGTTAGCGAACACCAATATTTCTCACTTCCTAACATTTTCACGAATAAGGCTACGGGACGCTGATTATACATCCACCATTAATAAATGATCACCGTTGATCAGTATTTCTCTTTGCAAGAATTTCAATCTCTTTTCCAGGATCTTTTTAAGATTTTACGGAACGAAAGAACGCTTCTATATTTTTTGGAAAGTTTGTCCTGTCATGATGAAATAGAGGAATTGGGTAGCATAATTTGTTCGGTGAATCATAATGTGGTGAGTGGTGACTCCCCAACAAACATTAGGAGCTGAACTATAAGACTACGTGTTGATTTAAAGCAGATTAAAGTTTATGTAAGCTGAATAAAACTTTCGCTGAATTATTTAAACATTAACAGTTTATTCAGCCTATTTAAAATCCAGTATTCGCCAGTTCCAACTAGGCTGAACTAACTGCTAATAAATGTAATAGCGACAATATTAAAGCTTTTATTCAACCATCTTAATTAGACTGAATTGCGAGTTGAATAAACGATGCTGTTACCAATAGTATTACCTTTAATCATTAAGCTGCACTACATGTCTTCAAAAGGTTGTTTCTACCTTTACATTTGCCTTTATACCACCTTTGACTTTTAGCTGAATTATGTGTTTAACAAAGGTAATTGTAACTACTACCAAAATTGGCGCGATTAGCAAATCATGAGGAATGGCAACCGACCTGGGTTCGAGTCCCAATACACACACAATATTTTTTTTACTATTAAGTGAAGGATTTTTTTTATTATTTCGGTATATTCCAATTGAGATGTTTTGCATATATTACAGTTAAGGAGCAATAGATCAAGAAATGAATAAAGAAATAAAGAAAGTTTATTTAGTTTTTTTATATCTGCTGAGTTCTCACCACGGGAAATACACGATTTACAGTTTTTCAATGTACAAGCTTACCAAATCACACGCGCCCTCGTTTATGTAAATTTACCTTTTAATTCGAAACGGCCTGTTTACTTGTGAAACATGAATATTCTCATATTAAACACAAGAGAAACTTTTTGTTCCAACGTCGCTATAAATTTTTGACACCAGCATTGTTACCATGATTTTTTTCTATCCATCGACTTGCAAACAAAGGTACAATGAAATGATTATTCACGCTGGCGAACTTAGTTGATATAAATAAACTATTGAATTTGAACAGCGACTTCCGCTTACCAAAAAAAAAAAATCACAATGGAAAGAACATCATTTGGCAGGGAGTGGTAATTGAGATTGCCACCTTAGAATTATAAATGACTTCAATCCATCATTCAGTTACCACCACTTTCATATAACACCCATTTTTACTTATCTAAATGTTTTGTGACAACCATAAATCCTCATCTTGGAAACAAAAACGACTATATTCAACATTTTTGAAATAAATAAATTATCTAATTTAAAATTCCCGAATGTTCTAAAAATTATTAATTAAAAAAAAATTGAAATAAAAAAATTATCGTGGGCTGGGATTCGAACCCAAGCCAACTAGGTTCACTCAAATCTATAGAAGGCTACTGTAGCCTTTGTACAGACTCTATTCAGCAGCCTAGACTTGTCGGTACATCGGTGAAATCTTAAGCATTCGATGTATGCAAGATTGGTGCAGACAGTAAGGTAAGTGCTTAGTATTCAACAGGTTGCTGGTTCGGATCCAGGTACGTGATATGATATCCAACAAGGTAATACAATTTTTCTCTAACTGTAACGTAACACTAATAAAAGAATATGGCTTTCAAAGAGATTGATGGCGTGGTGTAACTTGAAATAAACGTCTTTTTTAACAATTTTCCTATGATAATTCTCTCCGCTGAATAGCGGTAACGAAAAGGTTTATTGATAAAGCTGAACTGTGGTTTTCTTCAGGCTGTATACGTGCTGAAGAATTGTTCTTTCATGTGTCTTAATTAGACAAGCTGAATAAATTCTCCAAATCCCGGATGTTTAAGGGTGAAATAAACGATATATGATTACACGTATACTTCCAATGTTCAGCTAGAGCTGAATAAAGCAACTGTTAAAACGTTTATGAAACCACGAAATGTTTGTTGGGTCGTTCGTATGGAACCTTGGCGTATTTAATTTGTATTTGGTATTAGGTTATGAAAAAAAATTATTTTGTAATATCAATCTATTACACATTTATTGTTGCATTTACTCTTGTTCTAATATTTTCTCATTGGCATTTGGGAGTCCAATTGGCTTGGAATCAGAATGATCTTGGTAGCTTTTGATTTTCTAAGGACCCATTATTATCCAGCACTAGGATTATAAATAAACGTTTTCGAGCTAGATAGGACAAAATATTCATCTACCATCAGCTTTTATTTCGATTCACCATGCTGTTCTCGATTCTTAATGATTAGTAGAATATAGCCAATTTGCCAATACTCCAAATACTGCGTCTAATTTAAACTTGTACGAGATTAGTCAAAGTATGGCTATATGGTTGTGCTTCGTTAAAAGCAGGGCGTTTTTCTGAGTTGAAACTGTAGCACATAACGTTTCCAACAACGCAGCATACAACGTGCCGTTCATTCAGCTTATCTATAAGAAAAGAGATGGGGCTGTAGTAAGTGGTTTATCTTTAAACTGACAAGCTACAGTTTTGGAGAAATGACTCCAAAACTGACTGTCATAAACTTCTTGAATCCGAAACAGTGCATTTGGTCAAAATGCAACAATTGAACGAATTAGTACTTCATACTTACTTGGAGTTCAATTCGGCAGTTTTTAAACAGTACGGCTGTTGCTGTTTACAATGCATTGTCGAGCCAAATATGTCATTGGTGGGGCGCCGGGTTGAAAAAAAAAACAAACCGTGAGAGAAAATGTTACACCCATATTGACGCATTTTAGTGCCTCCCTCAACAGGATAATAAAGGTTTGAAATTACCTCCAAGGGCTCTTTTTGTGCTCATTCCAGCTTCAAGCGAGAAAAGATGATTTTATGACAACAAATGAAAATATAAAGCAAACAGCTTACTTTGATCTGAAATTGTTGCCAAGTTCATTTTTTCACAACAATTCTGGATTGGCAAGTCACAACATGAGAATTGGGTAGTTTAATTTATCTGTTGGGTTAGCCAAAAAATGAAGACACTTTTGTATGGGACCTTGGCGTATTTAAGTTGTATTTGCTTCTACTTTTAGCTATCTCCTGGTATAGTGGCTATTCTAGGAAAAGCCACTATACCAGGAGTATTTTAGTAGAAATATAATTTATCTACCAAAAAGCTCATCTACCAAAAAGCTTCCTTACCAAAAAGTTTGCTTGTCATATTGGCTCAAATATTGTTAATTTTGAGTGAGCCACAAAAAATGACCAGTAACCGGATATCGTCTAGTCGATTGCACATACTTTTAGCTATCTCCTGGTATAGTTGGTTATTCCAGGAAAAGCCTGGGTGCTGAGAAATTAATTTTTAGTAGAAATATAATTTATCTACCAAAAAGCTCACCTACCAAAAAGCTCAACTACCAAAAAGTTTGCTTGTCATACTAAATGATATTGACTCAAATATTTTTAATTTTGAGTGAGCCACAAAAATTGACCAGTAACCGGATATCGTCTAGTCGATTCCACATACTTTTAGATATCTCCTGGTATAGTTGGGTATTCCAGGAAAAGCTCGGGTGCTGAGAAATTAATTTTTTAATAGAAATATAATTTATCTACCAAAAAGCTCACCTACCAAAAAGCTCATCTACCAAAAAGTTTGCTTGTCATACTGAATGATATTGGCTCAAATATTTTTAATTTTGAGTGAGCCACAAAAATTGACCAGTAAGCGGATATCGTCTAGTCGATTGCACATACTTTTAGATATCTCCTGGTATAGTTGGTTATTCCAGGAAAAGCCCGGGTGCTGAGAAATTAATTTTTTAGTAGAAATATAATTTATCTACCAAAAAGCTTCCTTACGAAAAAGTTTGCTTGTCATACTGAATGATATTGGCTCAAATATTTTTAATTTTGAGTGAGCCACAAAAATTGACCAGTAAGCGGATATCGTCTAGCCGATTGCACATACTTTTAGCTATCTCCTGGTATAGTTGGTTATTCCAGGAAAAGCCCGGGTGCTGAGAAATTTTTTAGTAGAAATATAATTTATCTACCAAAAAGCTCATCTACCAGAAAGTTTGCTTGTCATACTGAATGATATTGGCTCAAATATTTTTAATTTTGAGTGAGCCACAAAAATTGACCAGTAACCGGATATCGTCTAGTCGATTGTACATACTTTCAGATATCTCCTGGTATAGTTGGTTATTCCAGGAAAAGCCCGGGTGCTGAGAAATTAATTTTTTAATAGAAATATAATTTATCTACCAAAAAGCTCACCTACCAAAAAATTCATCTACCAAAAAGTTTGCTTGTCATACTAAATGATACTGGCTCAAATATTTTTAATTTTGAGTGAACCACAAAAATTGACCAGTAAGCGGATATCGTCTAGTCGATTGCACATACTTTTAGATATCTCCTGGTATAGTTGGTTATTCCAGGAAAAGCCCGGGTGCTGAGAAATTAATTTTTTAGTACAAATATAATTTATCTACCAAAAAGCTCATCTACCAAAAAGTTTGCTTGTCATAGTGAATGATATTGGCTCAAATATTTTTAATTTTGAGTGAGCCACAAAAATTGACCAGTAACCGGATATCGTCTAGTCGATTGCACATACTTTTAGCTATCTCCTGGTATAGTTGGTTATTCCAGGAAAAGCCCGGGTGCTAAGAAATTAATTTTTTAATAGAAATAGAAAATCTACCAAAAAGCTCACCTACCAAAAAGTTTGCTTGTCATACTAAATGATATTGGCTCAAATATTTTTAATTTTGAGTGAACCACAAAAATTGACCAGTAACCGGATATCGTCTAGTCGATTGCACATACTTTCAGCTATCTCCTGGTATAGTTGGTTATTCCAGGAAAAGCCCGGGTGCTGAGAAATTAATTTTTTAGTAGAAATGTAATTAATCTACCAAAAAGCTCATTGTAACGGACTTACTTTCTAGCATCACAAATTATTCCCACAAAACCAATCCCTATATGCACCAATGTGAATCTTTCTCAGGTCACAGGTCATAAAAACCAAATTTAACATATCCTTTAGTCAGGCCACTTGAAACGAGGCCACACTCATATTTTCCCACAGATCGTTAATTACTTGAACGATCGTTTTCAAATCCAACTTGCATAACCAGATGGGCGCATTCCAGTTAAACCATTCTGGGTCGCACCACTTGTTATAGCAACATTCTCACTAGGTCATTATTATGCTGAGGCGACAAATAAACAGCCTTGCGTAACCAAACAAAAGCACCGATAGCAACCAATGCACCCATACTTATTTATTGATTTATTTTCGCTTTTTTACGCTACCCGTACATAATTATGTACTTTGAAATTTTTGATGTACATAGAATAGTTTAAGTCAGGTTAGCTAGGTTAGCTCGTAAGATTTTAAAATGGAATAAATCACATTATGTTAAACAGCCAACAAGGGTACAGGCTAAAAGTTTAAAATATCACGTATCCAAAATGGCGACCGTGAAAAGTAAAGTGAAGGCAGCACAAGTGATAGTGAATTTTTGTCGCTCTCGATTTATTGGATTACTAACTTGCAAAAAGTTCTTCAATTCACCGACACATTTCTTAGACAATAGGCCGTACTAAACAGACAGCTCGTAAATCTACTGGAGGTAAGGCTCCGCGTAAGCAGCTTGCCACCAAAGCTACCTATAAAAGTGCTCCATGCACTGGTGGTGTCAAAAAACACCCCACTGAAGAACTCGAAATATGAAGTGAAAATGGACATCTAACACCCACTAGTAATCGTTAGAACGAACTCAAATTAGTGACAAGAAATCCAGAAGAATTCACACAAATAACAGTTAACTATCCAACCGAATAACACCATGAGGAAGTGAAGCAGCTGTACTGTATACTAGTAAACGTTAGAACGAACTCAAATTAGTGACAAGTGACAAGAAATCCAGAAGAATTCACACAAATAATAGTTATCTATCCACCCGAATAACACCATGAGGAAGTGAAGCAGCTGTACGGCAACAGTTTGGTACCGTTGCCGCCACACCCGCCACAGGCCCACGAGTTGTTGCAAATTAAGCAGTTGTACGGCAACAGTTTGGTACCGATGCCGCCACACTAGCCACAGGCCCACGAGTTGTTACAAATTAATTCGACACGTAGCAGTATCTCAACCTACTCGGACGGTTTGGGTGCATGACTGACGGAGAGTGACGGTGATACTAGCAACAGCAGCAGAGTCCTGAGGTAAGAGTTCGATGAATGCGCATGCAGTAAAAAGTGAAGAGTTTGTACAATAGTGAAAAGAATCGACACAAATAGTGTCTTGTACTGTTCCAATTGTCTTTAAATTAAAATAGAACAAAAACTAACCTGTCAAAGCCAACCAAGTGCAGCTATACAAAGGTTGTTATTTGATTACTATATAGTATTGATTGTCTAGATTTATGCCTCAGTATCATACAATATGATCTACTTAACCAAAACCTAATTTATGCACTACACAATCAAACAGTAAACAGGTTTTAGCTAAAATCTAGGCTAAAATTGTCTATAAAAATAAAATTGTCAACTGAAGTATCCGCCCAATAACCCTAAAAGCATATATCACAGGTGGATATTAAATTATTATATACTGTATATTAAATTTTAATTATTAGATACTAAATTACTATATATTAAATTTCGAAAAAATAGGGTCTAGAACAAGTAAATCCCCGACAGTAAGCGGAGATCCGCAAATAAATATTATCAATAGCTTGGAACAGCACGCAAATTGGCAAGATAACCAAGATACGAAATACTGGTTATTACTGACCATTTGCTCCATACAATTAATATTTACCATTTACCAAACGTACACAAGATACGTCAAGCGCCAAGCGTTTAAGAAGGCAAGGAAATCGCTTGCAAGTCTAGATCAGGTCTAGAATGCACATACATTAGACATAAAACAATAAATTTAACAATACAAAAAAAAAACATATGGAAAAAGCACTAGAAACATTAATAAAGATCGACAATAATTTAAAAAAATCTATCACCAAGAAATTTTCCTATTCCAATTTAATTGAAAAAGAAAAATTATGCAAAGCCAATTACAGGGCAAAACAAGAATATCTACTAATAAATGAGGATACATTAACCTCAGAGAAATTATTTTATTTTAAAAAATCATCGAGAACGTTAAATTTTGATATTACAACTGCAACAAACAAGAGATTGCACAAATTTAAAATAAATTTAGATTAAAAGGGATTAAAAGGGATAAATTTAGCTATCATTTTCACGAATCAGCTAAATAAATTAAAAATTATGGCAAATTTCGACATTAAAACGGCAGCGAAGCTAGCCTCTTTAATTCCACTATACGATGGTAATAAAGAAGGAGCTAAAGGTTTCATAGATGCTGTAAATTTTATAAATACGATCGTGACCGAAGCTCAGAAACCCACGGCGGTACAGCTAGTACTCACCAAGCTCACAGGCAAAGCGAGATACCTTTTTACCTTTTACGGTCCCAGCCAGCCTAGTTGAGATCGCACAGTGGCGGGTCTTCAAACAAAGGTCGGACAAAACCTCAAATGTTACCTAATTTGGCTGAAAATCACAATTTAAGTAAATTTTGAGGTGCTGAGCTCGTTTTTGATGTCAAAAGTCATAAAATATTAAATGCATTTTTCCATACAGTGTCATTGAACCTTTCTTATAACTATGATCCCGTTTTTATGATAGATTTTCCGTTACTGTTCACCAATGTCAGCAATATCATAAAAAATGAAGAACACTGCTTTAAATCCATTGTATAACGTTTTGGTTTACTGTAGATTATCTAACTATTTTACACAAAACACCATGCGCCTCCATATCAGCAACAAAGCTTCGAAATCTCCTTAAAATTTTTTGCGCACCTAGGCGCAGAACGAGACCATGATATTCGAAAAGTAGAGGTTATTTCCCATAGAATGTATACTATGTGACCGTTCCGAAATGATTCCGAAATTTGTACAGAATACATTAGTGAAAAAAGTATTTTTGATCTGACCACCTCAAACATATTTAAACTAAAAAGTCATAGTTCCAAGCAAATTTACCAAATGTATTTTATTCACCAAGCAAATTCTTTCGTTCTTCTACACAATGAAACTAGTTGTGCTAAAATCGGACCAAAATCAAAAGAGCAACATGCATTTGAAGTGAACAGAGCAATGGTAGTTTCGGAAATGAAAATCATTAAAAAGTTCGGACTTTGCTACGTTTAAACTCATGTTAAAAATCGTGTTCTTATCCAATGATAATAAAATTTTGAATATACATCATTCAATACATGAGAAATTTAGAAAAAATATAAAATATGAATATTTCAAAAATAATTTTTTGAGGTTTTGGCCAGCCTCCAGCCACTGTGGATCGCCCTGCAAATTCAATTGAACTGCACAGACAAAAGCAGTTCGGATTCCGCAGAAAACAATTTAAAAAAATATAAAGCATAACAGCGACCCGCGAACTTTTGCTAAAAGCGTCGACGAACTGAGCAATCAGCTCGCCAACGCATACATCCGAGAAGCCTTTCCGGGTGAAGTAGCCAAAAAGAAGGCACAAAAGGGAGGCATACAAGCACTGATAAGCGGCTCACGCCACCCCGAAACTAAAATGATGTTAAGAGTCGGCAAATTTGATACATTAAGGGACGCAATCGACTTAATGGTTGAAAACGAAACTTGTAATGAAAAAGAATCCGCCACCCTACTAAACATAAATAAAAATCGAACAGATGGGACAACCGAGTTAAACGAAACTCTTTCCAAAACCCCCCAAGTTACTATAACACACAGCAGTACTACCGTTCCCAAAGAGGAAACGGGAGGAACGACGCAATTCAGCGAAATTTTAATACCAATCAGCGCTATAACGGTCCACAGCGATCGTATAATAACAATTATACTTATCCACATAGAAACGTGTATAATAACCAACGAGGCCGTGGTCATTACCAACCTCAACAGACTCGATATGGAACAAATCGATTCCCGCAGAATCGACAAAACATGTATTTAGCAAGTACTGAACCGCAATCATGCATGGCTGACCAAGGCCAAGCACCAGCTGTGCCGGTCCCTGCACCGAGCGAACAGCAACAACAACAAATTCAAAACCATTTTTTGGGCCAATGTGTTGACTCTTAATATAAGCGCTTCTAACTTCAGAAAAGTTGGAGTGCGTATGGCCAATTCGATCTGTACGCTGATAATAGATTCTGGTGCAGATATCTCTATTTTTAAGAGTAATAGTGTAATGCCCAAACAATTAGTAAATAAGAATATCAGAGTAAAATTATCTGGAATAAGGGAAGGCGAAATAGAAACAACAGCACTGACCGAAACTGAATTAAATTTCGGAAATAACATAATCATTAAACATAACTTTCATCTAGTTAACGCAGACTTTCCCATTCTAACCGATGACATTTTGGGCAGAGATTTTTTCTCCTCCCATAAATGTATAATCGATTACGAATGTTGGTTATTAAATTTCTCAGTAAATAATACTAACGTGTCCGTACCTATACAAGGCAGCGTAAACAACAATTTCATAATACCGCAGAGATGCGAAGTGATTAGAAAATTAAGTAACAACAATCTTAAGGAAGACATGGTAGTCATCTCTACAGAAATTGCACCTGGAATTTTTGTAGGAAACGCTATCATATCTCCACAAAATCCCTATGTAAAAATAATGAACACAACGAAATCAACTGTAAATATATCCAACTTAGAACTTAAACCTGAAATGGAACCCTTAGCAAACTACAATATAATGAAAATTAACAATAAAGATAAGAATAATATGAGAAATAAAAAAGTTTTAAATGAGATAGACATGAAAAATGTACCAAGCTACGCACAACAAGAATTAAGCAGCCTAATATTAAACTATTCAGACATTTTTGCATTCACTGACGAACCACTGTTGACTAACAATTTTTACAACCAAAACATTAACTTAAAGGACAATACCTCCGTATACATACCCAATTATAAAACAATCTATTCTCAAAATACAGAAATAGAAACTCAAATTACTAAAATGCTAAAAGACGAAATAATAGAACCTTCAATATCATCCTATAACAGTCCAATTTTATTAGTACCAAAGAAATCAAATGATGAAACCAAGAAATGGCGACTAGTAATAGATTTCAGACAACTCAACAAAAAAATCCTGGCAGACAAATTTCCTCTACCTAGAATCGACACAATTTTAGATCAACTTGGCAGAGCCAAATACTTTTCAACATTAGACTTAATGTCTGGTTTTCACCAAATAGCGTTAGAAAATAACTCTAGAAAATTTACCGCTTTCTCAACACAGAGTGGTCATTACCAATTCACAAGCTTACCTTTTGGATTAAATATTAGCCCAAACAGTTTTCAGAGAATGATGACAATCGCAATGGCTGGACTAACACCAGAGTATGCATTCGTCTATATCGATGACATAATTGTTATTGGATGTTCCATCCAACACCACTTGCAAAATCTAGCAAAAGTCTTCGACAGAATCAGAAAATATAATAAAATATAATAAAATTAAATCCCCAAAAATGTAAATTCCTCAATACAGAAGTGACGTATCTAGGACACAAAATTACAGATAATGGAATACTACCAGATAGTTCCAAATTCGACACTATTAACAACTACCCCATACCCAAAAAATAGTGACGACTGTAGACGATTTGTAGCTTTTTGTAACTATTACCGCAAATTTGTGCCAAACTTTGCAACAATAGCACACCCACTAAATCAACTTCTAAAGAAAAATAAACAGTTCGTTTGGACAAATGAATGCCAAAACGCCTTTAACACACTAAAAACACACCTAATCTCACCAAAACTACTTCAATACCCCGACTTTGCTCAATCGTTTATACTAACAACTGACGCATGAGACGTAGGATGCGGAGCAGTTTTATCCCAAATTAAAAACGGAAAAGACCCATAGCTTTCGCGAGCAAAAGCTTCACTCCAGGAGAGAAAAATAAATCGACAATACTAAAAGAACTAACAGGAATACACTGGGGAATAAATTATTTCAAACCTTACATATACGGAAGAAAATTTACGGTCAGAACAGACCATAGACCATTAGTATTTTTATTTAATATGAAAAACCCAACCTCCAAACTCACTAGAATGAGACTAGATTTAGAAGAATTCGACTTTAATATAGAATACATTCCTGGTAAAAGCAACGCTACCTGCCTTATCCAGAATTGTTGCAACCTCAGACGAATTGAAAGCCTTAAACGTACTTACTGTCAACACTAGGTCCTTGACAAAAAAAATAAATAATAGCAATAATAATAATTCCAATATTAATAATAATAATATTAATGATAATATTAACAACAGTAGGGGAGACTGAGGAGACTTGATCCCCTTTTTTATTTTTCAGTCTAACTCCGTGGAATGATAAAAAACTATGTATTTTTTTGTAGTTTTATATTGTTTCTAGGGATGACTAATAATCATAAAAAAATTACATGGAAATATTATACTGGACATGAGCTATGAGCATTTCTGGAAAACAGCAAAAAAATGGAAAATTCTTAGATTAGTGGAGACTCGATCCCTAATTTGGGGACACTTGCTTCCTTTATGAAAACGTGTTTAAAAGAGCATGTAGGGTAATAAGCCTATTTTTGCCCTGTTTCTACTATCATCCTAACCATCTGAAGCCTTTGGTTAGAGCAGCGTCTGCTATCTTTGCTCAACACATTGACTTAAATGGTATTGCGATAATAGGCGTACTCGATTAGAGATTTTGCTGCGCTCAAACAGAAGATTTTCACCATTCTCAAGACAATTTTGTTATTGTATTGGCTCTTAATAAGAGGCGAATGACCTTAACGTTAAAACCTCTATAATCGAAATAAAAAATGGGCCTTAATAACAAATCAAAGAAGCTGAAATGATAAAATTATTATTGTTATAATGTGGTACCCTTCTTAATAGGGCAAAAACGGGTACATTACCCCATTCAATTTTATAAATGGATTGTAGTATTGATTAAATTGTTATGATTAGATATTGTTATTTTTGTTACTACATATTACTACATATTATTATATTATATTATATATCTCTCATCTGATTTTTTTACGAATTCCCCAAATCTCCGTGCAATTATTTGAAAGCTGTCTTTATTATGGTTGAGGAACGTCAAATGTGGGATGAATGGTTACTACGTATACTGTAGTAAACAATTACAGTTATGTTTCTTTACGATGAAGCGTTCATTTTTGACATTTTTTTATGACAACAATGACTTCAATTGTTCTGGTGTGAATTTGGTTATTTTTAGTGGTGTGTATGAAGTATGGCGAAGGGGATCAAATCTCCACGAATTTGAAGGGATCAAGTGAACCCATAGCATCTATTTCAGCAAACTTTAGTAAAAATATAGTTGAACAAAAGAATCAGCTTAATCATAACGAATTCATATAATTGACATTCTCCTGTAATTCTGTATGCAAAAGTAGAGTATGTAGTGGGTGATATTATCAATTTTATAAAAGTTTGAAAATTTAGAAAATAAATCTTCTTCAGTTCTTCTGAGATTTTTTTTTAAATCGGTAAAAATTCGGTTACACAAAAGTCCAATTTCTTTTTTCTGTGTTAATGAAATTTATGTTTAGATAAAACTACGCAACTTTATAGTATATTCGATTAATGTATTCTGATCCGCCTTTGACTTACAATGATGGGATCAAGTCTCCCCGGGGATCAAGTCTCCTCAGTCTCCCCTAATAATATGAACAACAACTATAAATTGCTTAACGACAATGGACAAAAGACGAAAGGTAGAGAGACTGATCACCTCACTATCTATACTACTGAAAACCCGACCGAAACAAGAAACTTACCTAAACTAAGAATAACGGTAGAAAATAACTATTTAATATTCAATATATACAAAGACGCGCAAATGAAAAAAATGATTGCAGTAACTTGTAGTAAGTTACTAAACAATATATGCACCTAAAAGTTGGGAAATTCAGGACGCTCATTCTTGAAATTCATATTTTTGCATAACTACTCTCTTTAGCCAATGGAATCCATTAGGTGAATTCATTGAAGAATTCTGTCACTACGTGGGGCTAGTGTGAATGTTAACGATCAATGCTACGGATAAGATTAAAGGAAGGTGAATGTCGTATGGGTAGTTATTTGCTCAATTTGGAACGTTGTCACCACGGGGCGCTAGTGTACATGAGAAATAATGTCTTGAACAAATTTGAAAAAATTGTACAACTCTGCAACTTCGAAGAATATAAGTAAAAAAACATTTCTGTAATGTAGTTTACGATTGATTGACGAATAAAGAGCATAAAGAGCTATGTGGCGTAGCCACATTAGTTGGAATATTTTATTTAGTTACAAAATAATGTTTATGTGTAGACATGTTTATTCGAATGATTTTGGATTTTTAGGATTATAAAGCTTTGCGATATTTTCCTCGAACACGTCTGATCATGTCCGAGTAAATGGCAAGCTATCGGTCGTGTGAATAAAATATTTTCACTGCTTAATGTGGCTACTCCACATCGCTCTTATAGCGTGGTATAGCCCCTATGTTTGAGTATACCGGGCAAACGAGTGGATCACAGATTTGCTTGCACTTACCACGGAAAGACTACTCCCTCCTCGTCCTGCGTATCCTCAGCGGCTTTGCGCCGTTTCGGACCCTTGGACTCGGTTATGCGGCCGAGCCGAATCACACTAGCTTTGACCCTCACGCCACTTTCTCGAGCACAATAATACAGTTAGTACAGTTACTTGGAACAACTTATTTTTCTAGTTTTCACTACTTGAGAGCTTTCCCCCCGATTTTTTTCATTTGTTGTTGTAAAATAAGTCATTTAGAACCCAAAAAAATGGGTCGGTTTTCAAAAAAGCCGCGATTCGGAACAATTACCCCGCGTTCTGCTGCTGAATGGTGAGCACGGTACCCTGTTTTTTTTATTCATTTCGTTTATTTGATAGGCACAAATGCGTTAGCTTGGCGGTGCCAAATTCTTTTGTTTTTACATTTTGGATATTTTAAAACTAGGAGGTTACAATGTTGAAATATTTTTTTTAAAAAAGAAAAATGTTACAGCTATCTTAAGACTAGAAATAAGATTCTATATACAAGAGAGGGGGCAAAAGATTTTTTTCATGAAAAAAATTTAAAACAAGGAATTCAATAGTAATAATTTTTAGGAAATATTTACAGTTATCTTAAAACTAACAATATAGTTTGGTACACAAAAGGGGGAACAAATATTTATGAGAAAATTCGCAGGTGTTTTAAGACTAGGGATACAATTCTATTTACAAGATGGGGGATAATAGTTTTAACAAAGAGGTAAAATTACAACTATCTTAAAACTAGGAATACAGAATACAAATTTGAACTTTTTTAGCGGAGACTTATGCTTGGTCAAGATATTCAGAGGGGGGCTGTAGAAGCAGTTGTATCAAGGACAGGGGAGAGAAAGCGTAGATGGTGACCGGGAGAGAAGAGCAAAGCTTGCAACTTTCGGGCAAACGGGAGATCAGCGAAAGATTACCGCCTCAGTCTAGTAGGTCGGATTGGCGGATGGTATTCTTCGGACCCGCGGGGAATCCTTCAAAAGTCATCGGACCTTGAGTCGCTCTCGCTTCAGTTTCCGTAGTGGTAAGTGCGACGGCGTTTACATAGTTGCAGTCTGGAGCTGATCGGTCCCACAAGGCAGGAGAAAGCTTCTAAAACGAGAAATAAAAAGAGAGGGGCTAAATTGAGATATTTGTCGTTTTAATGAAAGTATAAATAAGGGACATATAGGGGAAATCACGATTTGCCAGTATATCTCGGACTGGGACATTGGGTGGTCTACCTCGGGCCCGAAGGGATTCCTTTAACTGAGACCTGGCGTCCAAGTACCCGGCGCATACTAAGACAACGTGCTCGATGTCGTGATAGCCCTCGTCACAAGCGCACAGACTACTCTCCGCAAGCCCAATACGCCGCAAATGCGCATCCAAGGTGTAGTGGTTGGACATAAGTCGGGACATTACACGAATAAAATCCCGACCCACATCCATCCCCCTGAACCAAGGCTTCGTTGATACCTTTGGGATAATGGAATGTAGCCATCGTCCAAGTTCACCATTGCTCCACGAGGTTTGCCAACTGTTGAGTGTCCTCTGACGACAAATACTAAAAAATTCGTTGAAGCAGCTTGGTCTTTCGTATATGTCACCATTTAATGCGCCCACCTTTGCTAATGAGTCGGCCTTTTCATTGCCCGGGATAGAGCAATGAGAGGGGACCCAAACAAAGGTAATTTGATAAGATTTTTCAGATAACGTACACAAGGACTCCCGTATCTTCCCCAGGAAATATGGCAATTGCTTTTTGGGCTTCATCGCACGAAGAGCCTCGATGGAGCTGAGGCTGTCCGAAATGATGAAGTAGTGATCTGTGGGCAGAGTATCGATGATCCCAAGGGTGTACTGAATTGCAACTAACTCTGCGACGTAAACTGAAGCGGGATCATTGAGCTTGAATGAAGCGGTGATAGTATTGTTGAAGATACCGAAGCCAGTGGACCCATCGAGATTTGATCCGTCAGTGTAGAACATTTTGTCACAGTCGACTTCTCGGAATTTATTATAAAATATATTGGGGATCACTTGCGGGCGTATTTGGTCCGGCATTCCACGAATCTCTTCCTTCATGGATGTGTCGAAGAATACAGTAGAATCAGAAGTATCTAGGAAACGAACACGGTTGGGAGTATATGAAGAAGGATTAATGCTCTGTGCCATGTAGTCGAAGTACAAGGCCATAAATCGGGTTTGAGAATTAAGCTCGACGAGCCTCTCGAAGTTTTCAATCACCAACGGGTTCAGAATATCGCATCGGATGAGTAATCGATATGAGAGTTCCCAAAATCGATTTTTTAGCGGAAGAACGCCCGCCAGCACTTCGAGACTCATCGTATGGGTCGAGTGCATGCAACCCAAGGCAATGCGCAAGCAACGATACTGGATTCTCTCCAGTTTGATGAAGTGTATGTTCGCAGCGGAGCGGAAACAGAAACACCCGTACTCCATCACCGACAATATCGTTGTTTGGTATAACCTGATCAGGTCTCCTGGGTGAGCACCCCACCATGTTCCAGTTATTGTTCGGAGAAAATTGATCCTTTGTTGGCATTTCTGTTTCAGATACCTAATGTGACATCCCCAGGTACCTTTAGAGTCGAACCATTCCCCGAGATATTTAAATGTGAAAACCTGGTTGATCGTTGCACCCATTAATAGAAGCTGGAGTTGCGCCGGCTCACGCTTCCTAGAAAAAACAACCAACTCAGTTTTCTCCGTGGAGAACTCAATACCCAGCTGAAGAGCCTAAGCAGACAAATTGTCCAAGGTATTTTGTAATGGTCCTTGCAAGTCGGCAGCTTTGGGCCCGGTAACAGAGACCACCCCGTCGTCTGCAAGTTGCCTTAGCGTGCATGAATTGGCAAGACAATCGTCAATGTCATTCACGTAAAAATTGTAGAGCAGGGGACTTAGACATGAGCCCTGGGGAAGACCCATGTAGCTAAATCGCGATGTTGTTAAATCACCATAAGAAAAGTGCATGTGCTTTTCAGACAACAGGTTTAGCAAAAAGTTATTTAAAATTGGCGAAAGACCATGCTGGTGCAGCTTCTCTGACAGAATGTTGATAGAAACTGAGTCAAAAGCCCCCTTAATATCCAAGAAGACTGATGACATCTGCTCTTTGTTAGCATAGGCCGTTTGGATTTCTGTAGAAAGCAACGCAAGGCAATCGTTCGTCCCTTTGCCTTTGTGGAAGCCAAATTGTGTATCTGACAGTAAGCCATTTGCTTCAACCCAATTGTCGAGGCGAAACAAGATCATTTTCTCGAACAACTTCCGAATACAGAGTCCGGACAGATCTTCTTGGCGAAAGCAAATATCCAACGGTTTGAATATTCCACGTTCTCGTTGGTTCTATTACGGTTACGCATACGTCGAGCCGTACCCCAAAGAGTGCTCATCGCTGTTTCTCTCGTTAACCCGTCGACGAACCGGCGCCAATAACTGCGTTTTTTGGCTTTCATTAGACTCTTCATTCGCTTTTCTAACGACGCGTACTGTAGATAGCTAGCGGGTAACCCGTCTTCCCGGAAGGCCTTATATGCAGTGGACTTTTCCGCGTACAGCTTTGAGCACTCTTTATCCCACCACAGGGTGGGAGACCGTCCATGGGTATTCGCGCTGGGTACTGGTTTAGTCTGAGCTTGATTCGCACTGTCGAGAATCAAGCCAGCCAAAAACCTGTACTCTTCCTCCGGAGGAAGTTCTTGAGTGGATTCGATTTTAACGGATATCGCGGTCGCGTAACTCTTCCAATCAATGTTCCGTGTGAGGTCATACGAGACATTGATTGTTTCCGATGGTCTTGAACCGTTAGCAATTGAAATCACGATAGGCAAATGATCGCTACCGTGGGGATCAGGGATCACCTTCCACCTGCAATCTAACTGTAGCGATGTTGAGCATAGTGATAAATCCAACGCGCTTGCGCGTGCTGGTGGTGTAGGAATCCGCGTCATTTCTCCCGTGTTTAAGATGGTCATGTTGAAATTGTCGCAAAGATCTTGGATTAATGTTGATCTATTATCATCAATAAGACAGCCCCACACCGTACCGTGCGAGTTAAAGTCTCCCAGAACTAGCCGCGGAGCCGGTAAGGATTCCGTGATATTACAAAGCGTTCGGTGCCCTACCGAGGCTCTAGGAGGAATGTAGATGGAAGCAATGCAAAGGTCTTTACCTTTGATTAAAACTTGACAAGCGACAATTTCAATGCCTGGTGTCGAAGGGAGGTTAATTCGGTTGAAAGAATAGCACTTTTTGATCCCCAAAAGTACTCCTCCATAAGGGTTTTCTCGATCCAGACGGATTATATTAAAGTCGTGGAAGTTGAGATTTATATCGGAAGTTAACCAAGTTTCACATAATGCGAAAACATCACATTTTAAACTGTTTAGTAAGAATTTGAAGGAATCGATTTTCGGGAGGATACTTCTGCAATTCCACTGTAGGACAGTGATCGAATCAGTGACCTCGTTTGATGACTTAGCCATCGAAGGATACGATCGCTGCAAGGAGGGGCCATTTAGCAGTCAACTGTCAAAAATGTTTGCACCATAGGGAGAAAATGTATCAGAATGCTTTTAAGAGGATCAGTAACATTGAAAGCTGTGAAAATTAAGTCCACTATGTCAGAAAATTTCATTAGTCCGCTACTGGACTGAGTATCTGTTTGAAAAAAGGGAACACTTGGGGTTTTTGGTGTCCCTGGAAGTGGTGGATACTCCTTGTTAGAATTAAAATTTCCAAGTCCTGGAGCAACTTGCTTCGGCTTTAGTGCATCACTTCCATTGGATTTATTGATTGTAATTGGCGCACTCTGAGTGGACGACACCTTGGCACCCTTACGAGGCAATCTAGGGGAGGCTAGATTTTTCCTCTTCCTGGACTCCCCTGAGTTAACCAAAGATGTTCCCTCTTGTGGGTCGTCAGATTCTTGCTCAACGCCAGCCAAACGAGCAAAGGAATTTTCGGAAGGGACAGATGGCGAAGCATTCTTAAGAATTTCTGCATAAGAGCGCTTCGAGCGTTCCTTAAGGGAGCGCTTAATTTTATCCCCGCGCTGTTTGTACGCGGGGCATGATTTAAGATCATGCGGAAGGCCGCCGCAGTAAATACACTTTTCAGTTTCTCCACCGCAAGAGTCATCCTCATGTTCTCCCTCGCATTTGCCGCACCTTTTCTTATTGCCACAATATATTGGGGATCACTTGCGGGCGTATTTGGTCCGGCATTCCACGAATCTCTTCCTTCATGGATGTGTCGAAGAATACAGTAGAATCAGAAGTATCTAGGAAACGAACACGGTTGGGAGTATATGAAGAAGGATTAATGCTCTGTGCCATGTAGTCGAAGTACAAGGCCATAAATCGGGTTTGAGAATTAAGCTCGACGAGCCTCTCGAAGTTTTCAATCACCAACGGGTTCAGAATATCGCATCGGATGAGTAATCGATATGAGAGTTCCCAAAATCGATTTTTTAGCGGAAGAACGCCCGCCAGCACTTCGAGACTCATCGTATGGGTCGAGTGCATGCAACCCAAGGCAATGCGCAAGCAACGATACTGGATTCTCTCCAGTTTGATGAAGTGTATGTTCGCAGCGGAGCGGAAACAGAAACACCCGTACTCCATCACCGACAATATCGTTGTTTGGTATAACCTGATCAGGTCTCCTGGGTGAGCACCCCACCATGTTCCAGTTATTGTTCGGAGAAAATTGATCCTTTGTTGGCATTTCTGTTTCAGATACCTAATGTGACATCCCCAGGTACCTTTAGAGTCGAACCATTCCCCGAGATATTTAAATGTGAAAACCTGGTTGATCGTTGCACCCATTAATAGAAGCTGGAGTTGCGCCGGCTCACGCTTCCTAGAAAAAACAACCAACTCAGTTTTCTCCGTGGAGAACTCAATACCCAGCTGAAGAGCCTAAGCAGACAAATTGTCCAAGGTATTTTGTAATGGTCCTTGCAAGTCGGCAGCTTTGGGCCCGGTAACAGAGACCACCCCGTCGTCTGCAAGTTGCCTTAGCGTGCATGAATTGGCAAGACAATCGTCAATGTCATTCACGTAAAAATTGTAGAGCAGGGGACTTAGACATGAGCCCTGGGGAAGACCCATGTAGCTAAATCGCGATGTTGTTAAATCACCATAAGAAAAGTGCATGTGCTTTTCAGACAACAGGTTTAGCAAAAAGTTATTTAAAATTGGCGAAAGACCATGCTGGTGCAGCTTCTCTGACAGAATGTTGATAGAAACTGAGTCAAAAGCCCCCTTAATATCCAAGAAGACTGATGACATCTGCTCTTTGTTAGCATAGGCCGTTTGGATTTCTGTAGAAAGCAACGCAAGGCAATCGTTCGTCCCTTTGCCTTTGTGGAAGCCAAATTGTGTATCTGACAGTAAGCCATTTGCTTCAACCCAATTGTCGAGGCGAAACAAGATCATTTTCTCGAACAACTTCCGAATACAGAGTCCGGACAGATCTTCTTGGCGAAAGCAAATATCCAACGGTTTGAATATTCCACGTTCTCGTTGGTTCTATTACGGTTACGCATACGTCGAGCCGTACCCCAAAGAGTGCTCATCGCTGTTTCTCTCGTTAACCCGTCGACGAACCGGCGCCAATAACTGCGTTTTTTGGCTTTCATTAGACTCTTCATTCGCTTTTCTAACGACGCGTACTGTAGATAGCTAGCGGGTAACCCGTCTTCCCGGAAGGCCTTATATGCAGTGGACTTTTCCGCGTACAGCTTTGAGCACTCTTTATCCCACCACAGGGTGGGAGACCGTCCATGGGTATTCGCGCTGGGTACTGGTTTAGTCTGAGCTTGATTCGCACTGTCGAGAATCAAGCCAGCCAAAAACCTGTACTCTTCCTCCGGAGGAAGTTCTTGAGTGGATTCGATTTTAACGGATATCGCGGTCGCGTAACTCTTCCAATCAATGTTCCGTGTGAGGTCATACGAGACATTGATTGTTTCCGATGGTCTTGAACCGTTAGCAATTGAAATCACGATAGGCAAATGATCGCTACCGTGGGGATCAGGGATCACCTTCCACCTGCAATCTAACTGTAGCGATGTTGAGCATAGTGATAAATCCAACGCGCTTGCGCGTGCTGGTGGTGTAGGAATCCGCGTCATTTCTCCCGTGTTTAAGATGGTCATGTTGAAATTGTCGCAAAGATCTTGGATTAATGTTGATCTATTATCATCAATAAGACAGCCCCACACCGTACCGTGCGAGTTAAAGTCTCCCAGAACTAGCCGCGGAGCCGGTAAGGATTCCGTGATATTACAAAGCGTTCGGTGCCCTACCGAGGCTCTAGGAGGAATGTAGATGGAAGCAATGCAAAGGTCTTTACCTTTGATTAAAACTTGACAAGCGACAATTTCAATGCCTGGTGTCGAAGGGAGGTTAATTCGGTTGAAAGAATAGCACTTTTTGATCCCCAAAAGTACTCCTCCATAAGGGTTTTCTCGATCCAGACGGATTATATTAAAGTCGTGGAAGTTGAGATTTATATCGGAAGTTAACCAAGTTTCACATAATGCGAAAACATCACATTTTAAACTGTTTAGTAAGAATTTGAAGGAATCGATTTTCGGGAGGATACTTCTGCAATTCCACTGTAGGACAGTGATCGAATCAGTGACCTCGTTTGATGACTTAGCCATCGAAGGATACGATCGCTGCAAGGAGGGGCCATTTAGCAGTCAACTGTCAAAAATGTTTGCACCATAGGGAGAAAATGTATCAGAATGCTTTTAAGAGGATCAGTAACATTGAAAGCTGTGAAAATTAAGTCCACTATGTCAGAAAATTTCATTAGTCCGCTACTGGACTGAGTATCTGTTTGAAAAAAGGGAACACTTGGGGTTTTTGGTGTCCCTGGAAGTGGTGGATACTCCTTGTTAGAATTAAAATTTCCAAGTCCTGGAGCAACTTGCTTCGGCTTTAGTGCATCACTTCCATTGGATTTATTGATTGTAATTGGCGCACTCTGAGTGGACGACACCTTGGCACCCTTACGAGGCAATCTAGGGGAGGCTAGATTTTTCCTCTTCCTGGACTCCCCTGAGTTAACCAAAGATGTTCCCTCTTGTGGGTCGTCAGATTCTTGCTCAACGCCAGCCAAACGAGCAAAGGAATTTTCGGAAGGGACAGATGGCGAAGCATTCTTAAGAATTTCTGCATAAGAGCGCTTCGAGCGTTCCTTAAGGGAGCGCTTAATTTTATCCCCGCGCTGTTTGTACGCGGGGCATGATTTAAGATCATGCGGAAGGCCGCCGCAGTAAATACACTTTTCAGTTTCTCCACCGCAAGAGTCATCCTCATGTTCTCCCTCGCATTTGCCGCACCTTTTCTTATTGCCACAATAGGTGGCTGTATGGCCCAGCTGCTTGCAATTGCTGCAGTTCATTACCCGCGGTACAAACAGGCGAACAGGTAGACGAACCTTATCCAGGAGGAGATAGTTGGGGAGAGAAGACCCGGAGAAAGTCACCCGAAGCGAATCTGACAATGAATAAGTTGTCTTATTATTCTCAGTTCTTGCGGAATACAATTGCTTGCATTCCAGAATCTTCACATGTTCAAGTGAGGGGTCCTTAAAGCAACCAACTCCGTACTTCAACACGTCTTCGCACTTCAAACCCGGTTCGGCGACGACCCCGTCGATCTCCACTGCTAAACAAGGAATATACGCTTTAAATTGCTTTGTAAAACGTTCGCTGCGAGCAATCTGGTTTGCCTGGTCGAGGTCATTCAGTAATATGCGTATCTTATTAGCTCTAACACGTGTTATCTGAGCTACGGCCGGGTAGTTAGCAGTCAGCTCCCGTGAGATTTCTAAAATATTAAGCGATTTCGTGATGGGCCGGAAATAGACCACCCTGGGTCCAGTCGAACTGGCTGGGTATGTTTTAATACGAGGAGGACTCGGGGAATCAGGGGAGGGAGTAACTTCGGGTTTATCCGGTATATCCATGGGAATATCATTCCCATCTAATGTTACTTCGCCCTCGGCCATTTAGGCACGAGGATAGCACGTGGTGTAAACGAGAGATGAAACTTATATTCAGGGGAAACAGATCTAAGAAGTAGCGACCGATCGGGGGAAAGGGAAATGAAAAAAAAAGATACTTAGCTTATTTAGCGGCTTGTCCGGTTATTCCACTATTCACTTCACCAACCTAGGCACCGGCGAACAAAGCCAGCCTCAAACAATGGTTGACCTTCACAATGTATATATAGTGATTTACTCTATGCACAGCACAAGAAAAACGATCTGCTTCGATCGAGAGCTCAGACGATTGTGACGGTACCCTGTTGCTACTGTAGGGTGATATGTATCCGCTGGATCTGTATCTGCTACGGATTGTAAATAAGTATCCGTGAAGGAGCTTACAAAACACGAGTTTCTTAAAAAAAATTTTGAAGGAAAATACTATGAACCGAACCAGGTGTATACTGTTACTTTCAAAATAAAAACGTGTTTAATCCACCTAACAGTGTGATGAGACATTTCTTATAACTCTTATCACTCTCTTCGGATATTATATCGTTTGAGAAAAATTAGAACTTGATGCTTCGCGATGTTTTTGATTATACATACTACATGGGATAGTGGCAGGACTCAGAGAATCGCTCAAATCAGCATAGGACAACATCAGTGCTAGAAATCTCAAACCAAATCAATGGGAAAGCGAAAAAATGGCCCATAAAATAGACATACCAACGAATTATTGTTAATGCTCTGTTAATAAAATATCTATATTGTGGTGGGAAAGCTGAATTTTCCTAAAGGGGTTATATATTGTACTGAGCCAAAAAAAAACGAATGTTTTGTTGAATCGATTTGAAGTTTATACTTTACTCAAATTTCCAACGCGACTTAGAACTAAGAAATCAACGCTTTTTCTTGAAAAGGGCGATAGCAGTGAATATTTCCAGACTTGGTTTTATTTCCTATTTAATAACTATTGTGTTTTTTACATCCTAGATTGCATGATTCAGTGATCGAAACCCAAAACTTCTTAAAGTATTAGAAATTATTAAATTAAAAATTGTTTTTGCTATTCAAATTGACAAAATGATAGTATCGCCCCTTTGGCGATTGTTTACTTTTTCGGTCCCACCTATCAGCATTGAAGTATCGCCCTTACGTTTTTTTACAATAACTACCGTTCTACATCACCGATTTCGTCCGTGTTTTTTCAATTGAGATCATTGTTACTATTTACAGCTGGTATCAACTTGATAATCCTAAAAAAAATACGAAAATAACAGTTTGCTAGCAGAAAAAGTATCGCCCTGTTTGTTTGCATGGAGCGTGGAGGGCGAAACTTTAAATAAACAAACAAAAATACAGTTTCGCCCGTTGTATTTTTTGCTGTAGTTTAAGAAAGCAATATCGTAGAATCAAAATTTTTAGGTTAATTTGTTGCGTTTCAAAGCCCTCATTCGCATGTATGAAAAAAGCCCTATGTTTACATTTGTGAGTATCGCCCTTTTCACAAAAAAGCGTTGATATGAAATCGCAGCTCCTGATATCACGCTATCTCTGAAGTGCATGCGTGCATAGTTTCAAATTTTACATCGACATCGTCTTTTTCTAAAGGTGACTTCCCAGTAGTATCCTTGATTTGAATTATTATCGCTAATCCTAATGCCAAAGAACAAATAAAAACCTTACGAAAACGAACCGTTTGGGAAAATCATCATCATTACTGGAATTTTTTTTCACGAAACTTTTCGATAACCTTCCGTTACTTGCGTTAATGCACTGGGTGCACAGTGCTCTGAAAATCTAACGAAATCGTTTTAGGGCACCAGCGGGTCTGTAAAGAATACTAAAAATTAATTTCTATTCCATAATTTTCAGTTCAGCAATTCGAGAGATCGTGCTCACCGCAAGCCATGAGAAATAGACTACGTTGTGAAGCGATGGTCACTATTTATTAAAAAATCACGGCTAAATAAAAATAAAACTATTAAAAAATTTCAAATAGTTTATAATTTTCACAAACTTATTAGGAAAAATTGTTTAATAAGCTTTCGTAATATTGTGTAGGAAAAAAGCTGAAAATTTCAGTATTTTCTCTATCTGCAACATATAAACCCTTAAGTATACCAATTAATTGGTATACGAATTGGAATAGGTTCGCCAAATTTTGGAAGAATTCTATAAAATAATCCCTTGAAAGCTACCTAAAAATTGTTGTAGTTCGATGCAATAAAAAATCCCCAAAAATGAAATGTACCTATTAATGTGAAACACAGTGAATAATACATACAATAAAGACCCATTTTTATCAGTCTCATTGTGTACTTTAGGCTGACAAAATGGGGACATTGACTAAATCGGGCAATTTTTTTCTTTATAATAAACTGAAGCTGTTAAAATATTCGTCTCGTCCCTTGATGTAATCTGATAACTATTTCTGATTATGATGAACTTTTTATTTTCGCATATTTCGCATATCTTCATGATAAGGGAAACATGCTCAAGAGAGGATTTACTCGAATTCAGTCTTGTTCGTCTGCTAAAGCCCATCAACGAGCGTAGAACGACTTTGTTTCTACTTACTTGAAGTCAGCGGCGTAGCCAGAAATTCGGTTTGGTGGGGCTTTGGTGAAAATCGATCACACTGTCCAAACGGCATAATTCCGAAACCGTAATTTTTGAAGCTTTAAAATCATGCAGAATTAATTTTTCAGAAAATAGTAACAGAGTTCGTGTCTTTAGCGAATTTGTTGAGACTTTATTGTAGTCATGAATATTAACCTGAGAAAATTCACCATACATACTTCTTGGACGATATACCGTCAAAATTATTTTATCAAATGATGCGCTGTTTAACGTTTGTAAAACTCATCGAAGATACTAATCTTTCGAAATTGGCGGTTTCAAAATGATGCTATCTGGACCTTAAATTACTGTTTTTAAACATTTGACCTATACATGTCATTGGTCATACAACAAAAATCAAATGCTCATCAAAATCGATCAGAACCTGCTAGAATCGAATGGAAATCGTCATTTTTCATAAATTTCTCTCTACATTCGGAAAGTGTTATCCTCGTTATTAATCATATTACGTTTTCGTCTCAACTCGACGCATTCCCAAAATAAAAACCTGTTTTAATCCACCTAGTGGTGCAATTGTGCCTGTCTCATTTGTCCAAACTACGATGGTTATGTTCAATAAAATGGTGGAAATGAATATTACATGTTCAGTACGATGTGCACATACATACAATGGATCGACAGCCACGATCTTGAGATACTATGTGATATTGAAACATCGATTGAAACCAGCGGCGGATCATGGAGAAAGATCCGGGAGGTCCAGGTCCTGCCGAAAATTTTCAACTTGTTAAGAAATTTTAAACTAGTTTTAATTTTAAAGTAGCAACCCCTCACTGCATACTCCCACCGGGCCGGTATAATTGACGATTTTTGGAGTGATTGCATATAGAAATGAGAAAGGCAAAAATGTAGCAAAGTCCAAAGAAGTCAATTTTTGTCAAACATCTCAATGTTTCATGCATTTTAAAGTCATTTGGCATCAAAAATACAAATTTGATTTTGAAAATTTTTCATTTCAGTTTATATGGGAATTTGCTGTGTGATTGCACTCTTCAACTCGTTACTTTCATTTGAGACTAACTTTGTGCAAATCGGTCCAGCCATCTCTGAGAAACAGAGGTCACATTTTTTTCCACATACACACATACATACACACACAGACATTTTCCGATCTCGACGAACTCAGTCGATTGGCATATGACACACGGCTCTCCGGGTCGGGATTAGGTTGACGAATTTTAGAGTGAATGAGAAAGGCAAAAACTTTTTTAGCAAATGTTGAAAGTTATGCATTTTTTTGGTGAGCAGTTCTATGTTTCATAGACATTAAATCAATTTTAACTTCGCTTTCTATTGAATAAAGACCCTAATTACAGTACATTTCTACAAAAACGAGCTCAATTTGAAAATAAATCTGAGGATTATGATTGATTACAGAACTCTGGAATTTTCTATTGGAATGTTTTCAGGCAGGAATTTGATATTGATGCTATTGGACAACTGTGAAATCAAGACCAATAGATCAATTACATATCAGGACCTCATTTGGACAATTTATCAAAAGTCCTCATGATGTTTACAACAACAGGTTATCAATCTACGGATCAGATAATTGTTATTGTAATATTGAATTAAATCAGTCTGCATCAATAAATTTTCAACTTCAATCCAATTTTTTTTTGGTGTGGTGGGATGGGGGGGGGGGGGGTTGTATGGTGTTAAACCCCAAAACCTTCTCTTGGCTATGCCGTTGCTTGGAGTTATTTATTTCGCTTTTCATTTTCGGATATGTTTCAGATTGATCCGATGGTTATAAGTTAGAAAAATTGCAGTCAGAAGGTTCGCACAAATGAACATTTTTGTACTGATAAGTTATCAAGTTCCTTCCAGACAACTTGGAAGTGTTCGGTGATTATTTCTAGCTATTGTAGAAAGTAAAATGAAATGCAAAATTCGTTTTATCGAAATAATGTTTAGCTTATTTCAATGGATTATTACTATATTGAACAATAAATAGGCGACAAAGAGTAATCAACAAACAACAAGCCATAACTTTTAAAGTATTCAAAATAGATATTTAAAGTCTTTAGTAAAGTTATTCGCAAAAATAAGAGCTACAAATTTGCTGAAGACATCATTTCGATATAATCACTTCCAAGAAAATTTGTGTGAAATATCTCACTCATAGGGGGATTAATCAGCAAAAGCACAATACCAAAAGAAAGGGCATATTGCCTCCATTAAATTCTCTGAAGATACCATTGACCTAAAATAAGCCGTTTTGGCGTTAATAATAGATTACATCTTTTGGTCATATTTCTGGCAATGGGAAATCTTTCGTCCGCATTTAATGTTAAATATCTCTTTTGATAATAGTCCGATTTCAACAATCTATAGCTTGTTCGAAAGGTATTCGTTAAAGCTGTCTAAAACATATAAATTGTTAATCTATGTTGTCAATTTCGGCAGATAATTCAAAAAAACTGCAATAAACGCCATTTTTACGCATTCAAGTATTCATATCTTGGGAACTAAACATCAGAATCAAAAACAAATTAATAGCGTTCATACTGTTTTGCCTTTCTCAATAGAAAGGTATTGCAATTGCTCTGAAAACCGACTTCTTAACGGAGGCCCGGAGGGCCGAGTGACATATACCATTCGATTCAGTTCGTCGAGTTCGGCAAATGTCTGTGTGTGTATGTATGTGTGTATGTATGTATGTGTGTGTATGTGTGTGTGTGTATGTGTGTGTGTGTATGTGACCAAAAATGTCACTCATTTTTCTCAGAGATGGCTGAACCGATTTTTACAAAAATAGTCTCAAATGAAAGGTACAACGTTCCCATAGGCTGCTATTGAATTTCTAATGGATCCGAATTCCGGTTCCGGAATTACAGGGTGATAAGTACGAACACGCAGAAAATGTCGATTTTAAGAAATTCTGCAATGAATGTATAAAGGTGATTTTTTTTCCAAAATATGACCACAACTGCTTCGATTTGTAGTATTAGGTCACTAACATCCATTCAAAGTCTATTTGGCCACGTTGGCCACCATCCTCGGTTCCGGAAGTCCCGGCGGAAGTATCTAAATTCAGAATAATAGTCACATCGGTTTCTCGGAGATGGCTAGACCGATTCGACTAAACTTGGCCTCAAATGAAAGATGTTGCGTCCCCGTAAATGGTTATTAAATTTTATCCCCAACCGACTTCCGGTTCCGGAGTTACAGGTTGTGGCGTGCGATCACATAGCAAATTGTGATTCAAACCGATACTCCGATGAAAGCAAAAAAGGTAAAAATTTCGCTAAAATGTCTCTCAAACAACTAAAATTTGCTGTTCTAGGTCACCGACGGCCAACCAAACTTTCGTTGACTACATTGACCACCATAGACGGTTCCGGAAGTGACCGGGAAAAGCGGCCATCTTTCAAAATTTACGAATTCACATCAGTTTCCTGGAAATGGTTGGGCCGATTTTCACAAACTCCCAAATGATAGCTATAATATCCCCACAGATGTTTATAAAATTTCGTACGGATCGCTTATATAGGGCCGGAAATATAGACTAAATCGTCCGGTCACATATGAAATTCCCATATAATTTTTTTTTTCAAAGGGGGGACCCCATGAAATTTCAGAGATTGAATTCGTATTTTTGATGCCAAACATCTTTAAAATGCATGAAACGTCGAGATGTCATCCCGAAAATTTTTTTTTATAAATGTCGACTTTTTGGGACCGATTTCGCACCTTTTTTCAGCTCAATATTACCGTGGCTGCTTTTCTTTTTCAAAATTTTAGAACTCGAATAATGATTTATTTTCCTGTATATGTTTGTCATGTGATGTACAATAATAAAATGTAATATATGCATTTAAAAGCTTTTAATGAATATAAACAACGCACACATTCTCGTGATTCATGATTGAGGAATGCAGAATTGCACCGCTAGGTGGATTAAAATAGGTTTTTTAGTTCCTTCATTTAAAATTGGTTTGGATAAGATCGGTTCAGCCATTGCTGAGAAACACGAATGAGAATTTGTCCGTTGCATACACACACAGACACACACAGACACACACACACACAGACATTGTCCCAAATCGTCGATCTGAGTCGATTGGTATATAAGAATATAAACATTGAGTCATCTAAACGGACATAAAATAAACCGGTCTTAATGTGGATGTACAAATCTCGTCGTACATGCACATGTTATACAATTAATCTGGTTCTACGGATAGTTATAAAATTGTGTTTATAGCAGTATATATTGCGCCTTTTCCACCAACCTGGACTCCGTATCTTCAAAGTGCGAGTGATCAAACTGCTACTGAAAACTGCGAGCTGTCAAAGCACAGGTATTTCAAGTGATAGAGATGGTACTTTCATAGACAGACCAGTCGAACTAACCAGTCTATGAGAAGAATTTACTAGAAAAATATTAAGTGCGCAGTGCAATTAGAATCCAGTTTTAGTGCCACAACCAATACACTGATATTTAAAACGAGTTTACCCCGAGTATCAAACCATCAGCAGAAATTATAGACACTCATAGTAATAGACAAGGGAAGGTACTTTTATCGAGCCAAACAAACTGTCCGGAGCCAATCGAGCATGACGTCATACAATGTAAACAAGCAGAACGATGTATTGTTATTCACAGTAGGCTTCACTCTTCATGTCCGTATTAGTATTTAACAATGTTATTAAGAAAGATTGTGTTCTACCTAACTTGTAACTAATTTAGTTACTTGACCCGGCTTGGGCGATTTGCTCCGGAGGAATTGCGGACTATCTTCCCTGACTGCAAAAACCAACGAAAAAACTCGCGAAAAGGGCTCTTGCTATTAAGATAAAAAAAATCGTTTTAAACATGAACAATTAAAGGCCATTTGATTATTAAGAATTTAATTTAGACATATTTGGTTTTATTTAAATGTGGGAAAGGATGAAATAGCACTAGCTTACGGTAATCCATGCGTTCGTTCTTCCATGGCGGCGGCGTTGGTAGCAATCTTGAAGATTTCTAGGCCGGCCGCTTCGACGCTTGGTGGCAGCAGCAACCAGTCCAACAACAACAGCAGCGCGCGTTCGGTTCCGACGCAGGGTAGCGCAGAGTCGGTTCGTTCAAATATCTTGACGACGACGAACCTCGGAGAGATGGCGGGTGTATTGGTGGATTGGTCGAGTTGGGCCAACTTTTGTCGGCGACTTTTATTACGGTGCGATGAATTTTCACCACAGGGTTGCTTAGTTCACTGAACACAATTGACTTTTCTATTCCCGTTAAAAAAGAAAAGGCGCTGAATTATTTCGTGATGAAAACAAAATGTTTTCCACTGCAAAAATCAGTTGAGGTTGGGTATTTCGCGATGAAAATAAAGCAATTTCCTTTGGTTTGACTTTGCATCTGTGCACGCTCGTATAATATAACTCAGCGAATAAAAACCGTAGTTACTCAGAGACTGAGTAGTGAAAATCAGAATAATCGTGGTGATTTCTGACCAATGTCTGATCATTGGTCGGGACATTGAACATTGAACCTTCTGGATACTGGGTTCGCCATAGAGGGCAGCGAGCTCGTGGTTCATCCTTTGCCGCCACACACTGTTCTCCTGCACACCGCCGAAGATCGTCCTTAGCACCCGTCGCTCGAAAACTCCTAGCGCTTGCAGGTCCTCCTCGAACATGGTCCAAGTCTCGTAGCCGTAGAGAACCACCGGTCTTATAAGCGTTTTGTACATGGTGCATTTGGTGCGGGGGTGAATCTTTCTTGACCGCAGTTTCTTCTGGAGCCCATAGTAGGCCCGACTTCCACTGATGATGCGTCTTCGGTTTTCACTGCTCACGTTATTGTCAGCCGTTAATAAGGATCCCAGGTCGACAAAATCCTCCACTACCTCGAAGGTATCCCCGTCGATCGTAACGCTGTTTCCTAGCCGGATCCTGTCGTTTTCGGTTCCGCCTTCCAACATATACTTTGTTTTGGACGCATTTACCACCAGTCCGACCTTCGCTGCTTCGCGTTTCAGGCGGGTGTACAGGTCTGCCACCGTTCCAAATGTTCGGGCGATAATGTCCATATCGTCCGCGAAGCATACAAATTGGCCGGATTTCGTGAAGATCGTGCCCCGGTTGTTGAGTCCGGCTCGTCGCATCATACCTTCCAGAGCGATGTTGAATAGTAGACACGAGAGTCCATCACCTTGTCTCAGTCCCCGTCGAGATTCGAATGGACTGGAAAGTTCACCCGAAATCCTTACGCTGTTTTGTACACCGTTCATCGTTGCTTTGATCAGTCGAGTCAGCTTCCCGGGAAAGCTGTCTTCGTCCATGATTTTCCATAACTCTACGCGGTCGATACTGTCGTATGCCGCATTAAAGTCGATGAACAGGTGATGCGTTGGGACTTGGTATTCACGGCATTTCTGGAGGATTTGCCGTACGGTGAAGATCTGGTCCGTTTTTACCGGCCATCGATGAAGCCGGCTTGATAACTTCCCACGAATTCATTTACTTTAGGTGATATATGACGGAAGATGATCTGGGATAGCACTTTGTAGGCGGCATTCAAAATGGTGATCGCTCGGAAGTTCTCACACTCCAAATGGTCGCCTTTCTTGTGAATGGAGCAGATCACCCCTTCTTTCCACTCCTCCGGTAACTGTTCGGCTTCCCAGATCCTGACTACTAACCGGTGCAGACAAGTGGCCAACTTTTCCGGGTCCAACTTGATGAGTTCTGCTGCGATACCATCTTTGCCAGCTGCTTTGTTGTTCTTGAGCTGTTGGATGGCATCCTTAACTTCCCTCAACGTGGGAGTTGGTTCATTTCCGTCCTCAACTGCACTGACGTAGTCAAATCCTCCGTTGCCTTGGTCATCTGTACCTACATTCTCCTCGCCGTTCAGGTGCTCGTCGAAGTGCTGCTTCCACCTTTCGATCACCTCACGATTGTCCGTCAGCAGGCTCTTGTTCTTATCCCTACATATTTCGGCTTGCGGCACGAAGCCTTTGCGAGATGCGTTGAGCTTCTGGTAGAACTTCCGTGTATTTTGAGAACGGAACAGCAGTTCCATTTCCTCGCACTCCGCTTCTTTTAGGCGGCGTTTTTTCTCCCGGAAGAGGCGTGTCTGCTGCCTCCGCTTCTGTTTATATCGTTCCACATTCTGTCGGGTTCCATGCTGCAGTATGACCGCTCGCGCTGCATTCTTCTCCTCCAAAACCGCTCTGCACTCCTCGTCGAACCAATCGCTCCGTCGTCTCCGTTCCTCGTACCCGACAATGTTCTCAGCTACGTTGTTGATGGCTGCTTTTACTGTTCTCCAGCAATCCTCTAGCGGAGCCACGTCGAGATCTCCCTCGCCCGGCAACGCTGCCTCGAGGTGCTGCGCGTATGCAGTGGCGACATTTGGTTGCTTCAGTAGCTCCAGATCGTACCGAGGCGGTCGTCGGTACCGTACATGAAATATCACAAGGCTGTATGATGTCCTACTCATTCAAACCTATGAGCTTATAACTTGGCTCAGGCCGCTTCTTGGAACTTGATATTTGGCCACGTTGTTGGTAAAGTCCCCGGAACAGTTATGAACTGATTCGAGAGGGTCTAATCTCCGACCCTAGAACAATTTTTTTCAAATTTAAAAATTTATGAAAATATCACAAGGCTGAATGATGTCCTACTCAATCAAACCTATGAGCTTATAACTTGGCTCAGACCGCTTCTTGGAACTTGATATTTGTCCACGTTGTAGCTAAAGGTCCCCGAAACAGGTATGACCTGATTCCAGAGGGTCTTATCTCCGACCCTAAAACAATTCTTTTCAAATTTAAAAATTCATGAAAATATCACAAGGCTGTATGATTTCCTACTCAATCAAACCTATGAGCTTATAACTTGGCTCGGACCGCTTCTTGGAACTTGATATTTGGCCACGTTGTAGCTAAATGTCCCCGGAACAGGTATGACCTGATTCCAGAGGGTCTCATCTCTGACCCTACAACAATTTTTTTCAAATTTAAAAATTTATGAAAATATCACAAGGCTGTATGATATCCTACTCAATCAAACCAATGAGCTTATAACTTGGGTCGGATCGCTTCTTGGAACTTGATATTTGGCCACGTTGTAGCTAAAGGTCCCCGGAACAGGTATGACATGATTCCAGAGGGTCTCATCTCCGACCCTAGAACAATTATTTTCAAATTTAAAAATTTATGAAAATATCACAAGGCTGCATGATTAACTACTCAATCAAACCTATGAGCTTATAACTTGGCTCGGACCACTGCTTGGCACTTGATATTTGGCCACGTTGTAGGTAAAGGTCCCCGGAACAGGTATGACATGATTCCGGAGGGTCTCATCTCCAACCCTTGAACATTTTTTTTCAAATTTTAAAATTTATGAAAATATCACAAGGCTGTATGATGTCCTACTCAATCAAACCTATGAGCTTATAACTTGGCTCAGACCGCTTCTTGGCACTTGATATTAGGCCACGTTGTAGCTAAAGGTCCCCGGAACAGTTATGATCTGATTCCAGAGGGTCTCATCTCCGACCATAGAACAATTTTTTTCAAATTTAAAAATTTATGAAAATATCACAAGGCTGTATGATGTCCTACTCAATCAAACCTATGAGCTTATAACTTGGCTCAGACCGCTTCTTGGAACTTGATATTTGGCCACGTTGTAGCTAAAGATCGCCGGAACAGATATGACCTGATTCAAGAAAGTCTTATCTCCAACCCTAGAACAATTTTTTTCAAATTTAAAAATTTATGAAAATATCACAAGGCTGTATGATATCCTATTCAATCAAACCTATGAACTTATAACTTGGCTCAGACCGCTTCTTGGCACTTGATATTAGGCCACGTTGTAGGATAAGGTCCCCGGAACAGCTATGACCTGATTCCAGAGGGTCTCATCTCCGACCCTAGAGCAATTTTTTTCAAATTTAAAAATTTATGAAAATATCACAAGGCTGTATGATATCCTACTCAATCAAACCTATGAGCTTATAACTTGGCTCAGACCGCTTCTTGGCACTTGATATTAGGCCAAGTTATAGCTAAAGGTCCCAGGAACAGTTATGACCTGATTCCAGAGGGTCTCATCTCCGACCCTAGAACAATTTTTTTTTCAAATTTAAAAATTTATGAAAATATCGCAAGGCTGTATGATGTCCTACTCAATCAAACCTATGAGCTTATAACTTGGCTCAGACCGCTTCTTGGCACTTGATATTAGGCCACGTTATAGCTAAAGGTCCCCGGAACAGGTATGACCTGATTCCAGAGGGTCTCATCTCCGACCCTAGAACAATTTTTTCAGATTTTAAAATTTATAAAAGCATCACAAGGCTGTATGATTACCTATTCAATCAATCCTATGAGCTTCTATCTCGACTTACAACCTCTTCCGAAACCACGTAGTAGCCAATGGTCATTGGAATAGATATTACATTATTGCAGATACCCATGCAATGAAAAATATCTCCTTAGGAACGGTCTTTTTAAAACTATTAACGTTCAAATTTAGTGTATTCTTCTTTCCTTCATTCATAGTAGAAATCTCTAAACATTTTCCTGGCATCGTAGAACTAGATTACGACACATACCTTTCTACAATAACTTAAAAGCCAGAACGATTGTAACTCCCAAGTAGATGGCACAGAGAGCATCATAATATCAGAGTGCCAATAATTATCTGAAATGCTTTGCTAATCTAAGAGGCTTTCCCTTTCATCACTGACATGTGAAATGTACTTCAAAATATATTTATAAAAAAAACTATTGTACACGAAATTCATCAACTTGTGCCGGATCCTCGCGTGCTTTTCTGCCTTTCCAGCAGCTGCGTGCACCTTTGATCCCCGGGTCACCAACAGTATGATAGTTCACCAGCGAACACTGGTTCCTTTTTCTATCTTATGAAAAGCACGTTGTCCGTTTTAAGAACACTAAATTTTATTCTGTCCGATTAATTTTATTTTGTCTCGCGCACTGTCCCTTTTTTCGTTGGATTTTAATTTTGACTGACTGATCTTGCCTATGTCCCTCTACTTTTAAACCTCATATGTACCTTTGTGTTCGTACTGCATGCCGTACTCGTATGTTATATTACATCGCTGTTTTTGTGCTTCCTCGTTGTGTTCTGTGTTAGTGTTCTACAGATTGTGTGTCCCTCTAATTCGATGTTTAATTTATTTGAATACCGCGGTACCAAAATTCACTTCCCTATGCTATGAGTGCGGTCCTACTGTCGCTGTCTGTACCGTGGCTACTCGAACTAGTTTGTCTTCTCCAGGGTGGACAGATACAACTCGTGCTAAGGGCCACCTCTGCGGTGGCTGATTGTCCTCCTTCATGATAACGATGGCTCCTTCTGCGAGGTTCTTCGTTGTGGTGGACCAGCGGTATGTTTTCTAAAGTGACGTCAAGTATTCATGATGCCAGCGTTTCCAAAAATGCTGTGCAATCTGCTGACATCGTTCCCATGCAGCTAATCGATTAGGCGGAGTTGCGGTCAGGTCAGGTTCGGGCAGGGCATTCAAGGGCCTTCCAATGATGAAGTGGCCGGGCGTTAGAGCTTGCAAATCAGATGGGTCGGTGGATAACGGTGTGATCGGTCGCGAGTTCAGGCACGCCTCGACTTCAGCTAATACTGTCTCACAATCTTCCTTGTTCAGCGTGGCGTTTCCGACGATCCGACGTAGATGAAACTTCATTGATTTTACACATGCTTCCCATAGTTCGCCAAACGATGGAGATCGTGGCGGAATGAAGTGAAATCTGATGTTGTCGGGCTCACAAAAGTTGATAACAGCATTCTTGTGACTCTGTGAAATGAAAAGTCGGCGGAGCTCCTCTAGCTGTGTACTGGCTCCACGGAAATTCTTTGCGTTGTCGCAATATATATATTGGCTGGTTTTCCACGACGAGCGACAAATCTCCGAAGAGCTGCCAGGAAGGCAGGCGTGCTCAGGTTCATCACTACCTCCAAGTGCAGTGCCTTTGTGGCAAGGCAGACGAACACTGCGACGTAAGCCTTGATCGTTTGAACTCTGCGAATGCCGGAACGGATGTACATTGGTCCAGCAAAATCTACTCCCACGTTTTCAAAAACGTGGCTGCTAGTGATGCGATCACGAGGAAGGTTTCCCATCAACTGCTCCAAGGTTTGCGGCTTGACTCTTGTGCAGGTGACACATGAATGAACCAAGCGTCGGACCATATCTCGACCGCCTAGTGGCCAGAATCGCTGATGAATTGTAGACAGCAGAAGTTGAGGACCTCCGTGAAGAGTCTTGAAGTGTTTTGCCCTGGCGATTAGTTTCGTTAGATGGTCCTTTCCAGGCAATACCAGGGGATGCTTTGCATCGATTGCGATTTTGGAATGTTGCAAACGACCCCCGACGCGAATGAGCCCGTCTACAAGTCTTGGTTTTAGAAATCGGAGTCTCGATGATCTAGAAACAGGTTTCTGTTTCTGCAGAGCGGCAAATTCCGCAGGAAAGTGTTCCTCCTGTACACGACGCACTAGTTTGATGAGTGCCTCTTGTTTCTCTTCGATTGTTAAGGGCCCTGATCGACGTTTACTTAAAGTAGCACGACAGTTGTATGCAAACCTTAATCCCCATGCGAAAACAGATAGTAGACGATGAAGTGTTGAAAACCTGGAGATCAGATCCACATCTTCCTGAACTGCGATTGTTGGTAATGCCACTGCTTTGCGCGATTCGAATTCCGGCGAGTCTCGGCTGGCTTTATCGGTCACATTAAACTTCGCTGGCCATGGCACATGAGTTGTGATTAGCCACATTGGACCATTCCACCACAACGAGGACTTCAATAGCGCAGTCACGTCCAGCCCGCGAGAAATCAAATCTGCTGGATTATCTTCGCTGGGTACATGAGTTCAAGAAGCGTGTGGCGTCAGTTCCTGAATTTCCGCCACTCGATTGGCCACGAAGGTTTTCCAGGCAGATGGAGTACTTGCGAGCCAGCTCAGTACCACTGTAGAATCTGTCCAGAGATATACAGCAGCCTTAATTCCAATGCTTTCGACAGTTTTTTCCAGAAGATGTGCTAACAGAAGAGCTGCGCATAACTCCAACCGCGGAATGGATTTATTATCGAGCGGGGCAACGCGTGACTTGGAAGTGAGTAGACGAATTGTGCAACATCCGTCGGACGAAATCGATCGAAGATATAAACACGCTCCATATGCTGCTTCCGACGCATCACTAAAGCCATGTAACTCCAAAGAACTAGCCTTATTCAAGGAGAGAACATACCGTGGAACACTTAGTTGCTCTATGTTGTAAATCTGGCACTGAAATTCTCGCCATTCTTCTTGAAAACTCGTAGGAAGGGGTGTGTCCCAGTCAATCTGCAGCTTCCACAGTGTTTGTATGAAGATTTTGGCCTTCGATAGAGCTGGGCCGATGAGTCCTAATGGGTCGAATAAACTTGCTAATTGAGAGAGTACAACACGTTTTGTCAGGGTTTCCGATTCACTCCACTTTGGCTGCTTGAATCGTAACTCATCTGACGTTGTCACCCAACGAAGGCCAAGTGTGGTGGTTGAGCTCTCGTGATCCAGTTCAAGTTCAGTTTTGCTCTCCTGAAACTCGACTGGAATGTTAACTAAAACCTCCGGGCTGTTTGACGACCAGTTGCGTAGAGAAAATCCTGCCGATGATATCATATCAATCACTTGTTTGATCGTTTCGCGCAACCCGCGTACGCTGTCACTCCCAGTTAACATGTCGTCAATATAAAAATCTTTCCGTACTACTGACGCCGCCAATGGATAATTCGGTGCTTCATCCTCTGCTAACTTCTGGAGAACTCTTGTGGCTAAAAATGGGGCGCAGTTAGTTCCATAAGTTACGGTTAACAGTTGATAGATTTTTAGTGGCTCATCGGCTGAAAACCGCCAGAAGATTCTCTGCAACGGCTGGTCGGATGGATCAACCAATATCTGCCGATACATTTTGGTCACGTCCGCTGCCACAACAAACGGATGCATTCTGAAGCGTAGAACTATTGCGACTAGTGAGTCCTGCACGGTCGGTCCCGGCATTAGGACATCGTTGAGAGACAGTCCAGATTTGGATTTACAGGATGCATCAAAAACCGTTCTCAGCTTTGTTGTCGAACTTTCCGGTCTCAGAACCGCATGATGAGGTAGAAAATATTGCGGATTTGTATCCAATTCACCAGAGTCGACTTCTCTCATGTGGCCGAGTTCTTCGTATTCCGTTATGAATTGGTGGTACTGTGCCTTGAGCTCTGCATTTGCTTCCAATCTACGTTCGAGAGGTTCTACTCGTCGTCGTTCCGCGTTGTAACGGTTATCCCTCAGCTGTCCAAAGATATCCTCCCTGCGCGGGAGCTTCACCACATATCGTCCTACTTCGTTACGCACGGTGTTGATGACGAAATGTTTCTCGCAGGCTCGTTCTTCTATCGACCATTCCCTCAGGTCATGAAATGTTTCCAACTGCCAAAATCGTTTGACTAAATCTTCCAGAATTCCCAAATATACAGTGCTGTGAAGTGACACTTGTGGATCCTCATTTCCACATCCACCTGACACAACCCAGCCGAAATGTGTGTTCTGTAAAAGTGGTAAATTTTTTCCCAACTCGATTCGACCGTACTGCAACACGCTGAAAAAGTGCTCTGCCCCAATAATAACATCCACACGGCTGGATTTGTGAAATGTTGGATCTGCCAAACAAATATGACTCGGGACATCTCACTCGGAAGAATCGACATCTTGGATTGGTATCTTTATTGTCACATTGGGAAGAACTAGCATTCGCAAATTTGCTCTAAAGTTTGAATGAAAAGACGAAATCTCGGCAACTACGTAATGGGTGACACTAGCCGACGAGCAACCGATTCCGGAAACGATAATCGGTAATGGAACTCGTTTGCGTGGAAGCTTCAATTTGTTACAAAGATCATTCGAAATAAAATGGCATTGTGACGCGGAATCGAGAACACATCTGGAACGAGTCAGCTTTCCCATTTTATCTTCCACGTTGATGAAGGCTGTTGGAAGCAGAACAATACGATCTTGATGTTTTGTTTGTGTCGCATATGAACACTGTATGGCTGGCGTAGCTGAATAGGTTGACTGCGCTTGTCTCACCACCTGTGACCCAGCTGATTGTGAACCTTGCTGTCGACTTCCCGATTGTTGATTCTGATTTGATGGACCTGCTGAAGTAGATGCTTGCTGGTGCGCGCCAAGTTGATTCTGAGATCCCGATGCCGGTTGCTGATTCTGCTGACCACGCTGCTGATCGGCTCTAGAATCATGCAGTAACGTGTTGTGTTTTTTGCTGCACCGGTTGCAATTTCTAGATGGACAGGATCTCGCCGTATGCTTGGTTGTGCGAAGACAGTTGTTGCACAATCCGTTGCAGTCCACCAATTCATAACGTTGACCGATTGAAAGTTTTCGAAAATCTGGGCACTGATATATGTAATGCTTCTGCCCGCATTGATAACAGCCGGGAATTGACGAAGAAGTCTGGTTTGAATTTGCTGTGAAATGAGAGGCATAACGCACGCTGCTGTTTCCTTTGAAAGGACGTTCACCCTTGCTGGAAGAAACTTGTTTGGATGATGGCAGAACCTTAGCATAGCCTTGTAGAAACCGGATCATGTCGGTGTATGCGGGCATCTCGTCCACTATGTCCTGTGATGCATTTAGAGAATCGTGATCATGCTCCAACGAATCGACAGCGTTGCAATGTCGATCCCATTCCCGCTTTGTGTTCGAGTCTAAGCGCACATACACATGATAGACGAGACTAGAACTCCATCTGTTAACAGGCTCACCTAGACGCTTCAGCTTGGACAAATGCTCCTCAAAACTATCAATCAGACGCAGCAACTCGTCGTTGGACTCCTTTTGCATCGGTGGGGTTTCGTACAAAGCTTGTAAATGACAGAAAACCAGTCGACGTTTGCTCTCATATCTCCGTTTCAGTAGCTGCCATGCCGACTCATATCCCTCCTCGCTAAGCTCTATATGACCGATCAATCTGGCTGCATCGCCCTGAACCAGTCCCTTCAAGTACTGTACCTTGTCGATTTCATGAATTTCCGCCCGGTTGACCACTCCAGTAACAAAACTGTCGCGAAAAGATACCCAATCCTCTGGCCGACCGCTAAATTTGACCAACGGCAGCTCGGAATAACGAATATGTGAGTGAACAATAGCCGATCCAGAAGCAGCTGAACTGGGAGGAAGGGACGGGGGTTCTGATTTTGGTAGTTTCGACAAAAGACCACTTTTTATTGAATAGTATAATGACTCAAACGCAAAACGATCCTTTTTTAGATTGATCGGATACTTGTCCGTCGAATACGATTCTAATTCTGCTGCAACATCCGAAAATTTAACAAAGAATTCCTCCAGCTTCTCTAGCCGAACCTGAACCTGACCTAAATTCTCTTCCGGCTTATATTTTTTAAGAAAGTTTTCCAGAAAAGACGTTGATTCTTGCAGATTCGACAAACGCTGCTGGAGCTTCCCAATATACACCTCTCGATCAATGTCGCTCATTTTTTCGCTTTGTTTGAACGGGTAAATATTAAAAGGCGCTCATATATTGGACAAGAACAGAACTCGCACAGAACAGTGGGCAGGCAATAAAATAACTAAAGATTTTCACCCACCTGTTTCTCGTAAAGCGTTGCGAAGTTAATTCCGTACAATTGCGGCTCAAGCCACGTTTTTTCCGCTTTGCTAGCAGCTTCACCAGCGAAGTATAGCACCGGCTATCCAATCCACCAGTAACCGCAAGGTCTCACCACAACTTTTTCCAGAGGATTAAATTTGCTTCTCGTAAAACGCGGGATCCGGCTCGAAGGACCATTAAATGTATACGAAATTCATCAACTTGTGCCGGATCCTCGCGTGCTTTTCTGCCTTTCCAGCAGCTGCGTGCACCTTTGATCCCCGGGTCACCAACAGTATGATAGTTCACCAGCGAACACTGGTTCCTTTTTCTATCTTATGAAAAGCACGTTGTCCGTTTTAAGAACACTAAATTTTATTCTGTCCGATTAATTTTATTTTGTCTCGCGCACTGTCCCTTTTTTCGTTGGATTTTAATTTCGACTGACTGATCTTGCCTATGTCCCTCTACTTTTAAACCTCATATGTACCTTTGTGTTCGTACTGCATGCCGTACTCGTATGTTATATTACATCGCTGTTTTTGTGCTTCCTCGTTGTGTTCTGTGTTAGTGTTCTACAGATTGTGTGTCCCTCTAATTCGATGTTTAATTTATTTGAATACCGCGGTACCAAAATTCACTTCCCTATGCTATGAGTGCGGTCCTACTAAACAACTATTACTCTGTTCAGTCTGCTGTCTGGGACTTTGCATCTCCTATACATTATTGGAGTATTCGGATGATGTCATTCGTTTAAAATTTTATTTTGTTCAGATTGAACAATAATCAATAACTTTATTGCAAACCATCCGTAGGTGTATTTTGTTAAGATTGTTCAATAATTATTAAATACATACAATTCTATTAATATTTTACTGCAAACCATTCTTAGGTGAAGGGTACATTTCCGCGGTGGTTGTAGTGTTTACTCACTTCCTACCATAACATTAAAACATAACATGTGAAATGAACTATTGTGAATCTATTTAAAAAAACCTATTTTAATCCACCTAGCGGTGCAATTGTGCCTTTCTCAATCATGAATCACGAGAATGTGTGCGTTGTTTATATTCATTAAAAGCTTTTAAATGCATATATTACATTTTATTATTGTACATCACATGACAAACATATACAGGAAAATAAATCATTATTCGAGTTCTAAAATTTTGAAAAAGAAAAAACAGCCACGGTGATATTGAACTGATAAACCTATTTTAATCCACCTAGCGGTGCAATTGTGCCTTTCTCAATCATGAATCACGAGAATGTGTGCGTTGTTTATATTCATTAAAAGCTTTTAAATGCATATATTACATTTTATTATTGTACATCACATGGCAAACATATACAGGAAAATAAATCATTATTCGAGTTCTAAAATTTTGAAAAAGAAAAAACAGCCACGGTAATATTGAACTGAAAAAAGGTGCGAAATCGGCAAAGTCCCAAAAAGTCAACATTTATAAAAAAATTTTTTTCGGTATAACATAAAATCTCGACGTTTCATGCATTTTAAAGAAGTTTGGCATCAAAAATACGAATTCAATCTCTGAAATTTCATGGCGTCCTCCCTTCGAAAAAAAATTATATGGGAATTTCATATGTGACCGGACGATTTAGTCTATATTTTCGGCCCTATATAAGCGATCCGTACGAAATTTTATAAACATCTGTGGGGATATTATAGCTATCATTTGGGACTAAGTTTGTGAAAATCGGCCCAACCATTTCCAGGAAACTGATGTGAGTTCGTAAATTTTGAAAGATGGCCGCTTTTCCCGGGCACTTCCAGAACCGTCTATGGTGGTCAATGTAGTCAACGAAAGTTTGGTTGGCCGTCAGTGACCTAGAACAGCAAATTTAAGTTGTTTGAGAGACATTTTAGCGAAATTTTTACCTTTTTATTACATTTCTTACAAAAGAAATGTATAGGATTCGCTCAAACTTTGAAAACCTTTTCCGAGGCCCGGAGGGCCGAGTCTCATATACCAATCGACTCAGCTCGACAAATTGAGACAATGTCTGTATGTGTGTGTGTGTGTGTATGTGTGTATGTATGTATGTACAAAATGTCATGTAATTATCTCAGCAATGGCTGAACCGATCTTAATGAAACTAGTTTCAAATGAAAGGCCTAACGTTGCCATTTGACACTATTATTTTTGATTTTCGATATGTTGTTTACTTTCTGAGATATGGACGATTTTGTCAAAACACAGCAGGTTTTTCGCAAATAACTTCCGAAAAATATAATATTGTCCCACAAAACATAGACATGCACATAAACAGAAAGCTTGTAAAAATACCTTTCTAACAAGCTACAGATTGTCTAAATCCGTGCACGAGCGGCGGAGATATTAAACATTTTGTATTTTTAGTCCTCGCTTACCAATTTCCACTAACTAAAAATGAGATTGTTTCATACAGAGTGTTGCTTTACTGGTGTTTTAGGGGCAAAACTAAACCGATTTTGAATATCGGGGTATGAAAACATAGCTACGTGATTCAAGGAATTCGATGTTGACATTTTGTGAATTACCTTTATAATAAATTAACTATTTCTTAAAAATCAATATATAAGTTCACTTCAATGACAAAATAATGTGTTGATAAAGAAACAGTGAGTTCAAGTATTTATCCCTTGGATTAGGCATTGCGTTCAATCATGAGGTAAATGTTGGATGGTATATCAATACACAGATCAACAAGTAATTCACCTAATAGTGCGATAAAAGATTTCTCATATAATTATACTCGTGGCGTCACCGAAAGTAAAGTAGTAAGTATGTTTGAAGCCCAAAAATCTAGCAAAAATTTAGCTCTTTTGCAAGACTTAGGTTATACTGGTTATGGCGCAAAAATTACTACTTACATTATTTATGACAAGAATATAAGAAATCAGTATATCATAATAATATACCTATAAAAATAATGTCACTGCATTAACCAACATTTGCCATTCCTCACACGCCCCCCCATCTCTCTCGCTATGTTTCTCTTCTATCGCATCTATCTAGCTATTTCTGTATCCATTTCTAAGTTGTGTGATAAGATCTTCTGCCAATCTGAAATATTTATTAATTGTAATTGCGAAGGTTTGAGAAAACAAAACTATTTTTTGACTGCTGCTACATCAACTCAACTTTAATTCAATTGTATTCAAAGCCTTTATCTACACTATAATTAAGGAAATTCATGGCTAAATCAGAAAAATATTTGGCTTAACTGGGTAATATGAAAGTTTGACATGAAAATTTTCAGAAGAGACATTCCACGTGCGATATTTAAACTATTCGTATCTCTATTAAATTTTGAATGAAACATATGCTCAAAGACTGAAAGCTGAAGCCAGCAGGATTGGACTTGCCATCAACGTTTCGAAGACAAAATACATGAGAGGAAGAGGTTCTAGAGACGACAATGTGAACCTCCCACCCGAGTGCGGATTGACGGTGACGAAATCGAGATGGTCGACAAATTCATTTTTTTGGGCTCACTGGTAACAGACGACAATGATAACAGCAGAGAAATTCAGAGACGGATCTTGGCGGGAAATCGTGCCTACTTTGGACTTCGGAGGACGCTCCGGTCGAACAAAATTCGCCGCCGCACGAAGTTGATTATCTACAAGACGCTGATTAGATCGGTGGTCCTCTGCGGCCACGAGACCTGGACTATGTTCGTTGAGGACCAAAGCGCCCTTGGAGTTTTCGAACGAAAGGTGTTGCGTACCATCTATGGTGGAGTTCAGATGGAAGACGGAACGTGGCACAGGCGAATAAACCATGAGTTGTATCAGCTGCACATTCGTTATATTGGTACGAACTTTCATGAGAAATAACGGATCAAAGACCAAACATATCCACAAATTAGATTCATTTGATTCATTTGTTTCATTTGAATCATTTGATTCATTTGATATATTTGATTCATTTGATTCATTCGATTCATTTGATTCATTTGATTCATTTGATTCATTTGATTCATTTGATTCATTTGATTCATTTGATTCATTTGATTCATTTGATTCATTTGATTCATTTGATTCATTTGATTCATTTGATTCATTTGATTCATTTGATTCATTTGATTCATTTGATTCATTTGATTCATTTGATTCATTTGATTCATTTGATTCATTTGATTCATTTGATTCATTTGATTCATTTGATTCATTTGATTCATTTGATTCATTTGATTCATTTGATTCATTTGATTCATTTGATTCATTTGATTCATTTGATTCATTTGATTCATTTCATTCATTTGATTCATTTGATTCATTTGATTCATTGGATTCATTGGATTCATTTGATTCATTTGATTCATCTGATTCATCTGATTCATTTGATTCATTTGATTCATTTGATTCATTTGATTCATTTGATTCATTTGATTCATTTGATTCATTTGATTCATTTGATTCATTTGATTCATTTGATTCATTTGATTCATTTGATTCATTTGATTCATTTGATTCATTTGATTCATTTGATTCATTTGATTCATTTGATTCATTTGATTCATTTGATTCATTTGATTCATTTGATTCATTTGATTCATGTGATTCATGTGATTCATTTGATTCATTTGATTCATTTGATTCATTTGATTCATTTGATTCATTTGATTCATTTGATTCATTTGATTCATTTGATTCATTTGATTCATTTGATTCATTTGATTCATTTGATTCATTTGATTCATTTGATTCATTTGATTCATTTGATTCATTTGATTCATTTGATTCATTTGATTCATTTGATTCATTTGATTCATTTGATTCATTTGATTCATTTTTTTTATTCATTTCGTTTATTTGATAGGCACAAATGCGTTAGCTTGGCGGTGCCAAATGCTTATGTTTTTACATTTTGGATATCTCAAAACTAGGAGGTTACAATGTTGAAATATTTTTTTTACAAAGGAAAAAAAAAGTTTACAGCTATCTTAAGACTAGAAATAAGATTCAATATACAAGAGAGGGCCAAAAGATTTTTTTATGAAAAAAATTAAAACAAGGGATTCACTTTGATATACAAGAGGGGGAGTAATAGTATTTTACGAAATATTTTACGGTTATCTTAAAACTAACAATATGGTTTAGTACACAAAAGGGGGAACAAATATTTATGAGAACTTCACAGAAATCTTAAAACTAGGGATTCAATTCTATTTACAAGATGGAGGACAAGAGTTTCAATAAAGAGCTTAAAACTAGGAATACAGAATACTAATTTGAATTTTTTAACTAAAACTTATGCTTGGTCAAGATATTCAGAGGGTGGCTTATTTCCGCATCAGTGTAGCAGCAGTTGTATCATGGACGGGGGAGAGACAGGGAAAGAAGAGCAAAACTTGCAACTTTCGCTCGAAAGGGGGGGGGGGGGGTAAGGGGGATCAGCAAAACAAATTTGCGCCTCAGTCTAGTAAGTCGTCGAGTACCGGATTGGCGGATGGTATTCTTCGGACCCGCGGGGAATCCTTCAAAACTCATCGGACCTCGAGTCGCTCTCGCTTCAGTTTCCTTCTATGCAGGCGTAGTGGTAAGGGCGACGGCGGTTACATAGTGGCACTCTGGAGCTGATCGGTTCCACAAGGCAGGAGGAAACTCTAAAAACGAGAAATAAAAGAGAGGGGCTAAATTGGGATATTTATCGTTTTTATGAAGGTATAAATAAGGGACATATAGGGGAAATCACGAGTTGCCAGCATATCTCGGACTGGTACATTGGGTGGTCTACCTCGGGCCCGAAGGGATTCCTTTAACTGAGACCTGGCGTCACAATACCCGGCGCATACCCAGACAACGTGTACGATGTCGTGATAGCCCTCATCACAAGCGCACAGACTACTCTCCGCAAGCCCAATACGCCGCAAATGCGCATCCATGGTGTAGTGATTGGACATAAGTCGGGACATTACGCGAATAAAATCCCGACCCACATCCATCCCCCCGAACCAAGGCTTCGTTGATACCTTTGGGATAATCGAATGTAGCCATCGTCCAAGTTCCCCGTTGCTCCACGAGGTTTGCCAACTGTTGAGTGTCCTCTGACAACAAATACTAAAAAATTCGTTGAAGCAGATTGGTCTTTCGTATATGTCACCATTTAATGCGCCCGCCTTTGCTAATGAGTCGACCTTTTCATTGCCCAGGATAGAACAATGAGAGGGGACCCAAATAAAGGTAATCTGATAAGATTTTTCAGATAACGTACACAAGGACTCCTGTATCATCCCCAGAAAATACGGGAGTTGCTTTTTTGGCTTGACCGCACGAAGAGCCACGATGGAGCTGAGGCTGTCCGAAACGATGAAGTAGTGATCTGTGGGCAGAGTGTCGATGATCCCAAGGGTGTACTGAATTGCAGCTAACTCTGCGACGTAAACTGAAGTGGGATCATTGAGCTTGAATGAAGCGGTGATAGTATTGTTGAAGATACCGAAGCCAGTGGGCCCATCGAGATTTGATCCGTCAGTGTAAAACATTTTGTCGCAGTCGACTTCTCGGAATTTATTATAAAATATATTGGGGATCACCTGCGGGCGTATATGGTCCGGGATTCCACGAATCTCTTCCTTCATGGATGTGTCGAAGAATACAGTAGAATAAGAAGTATCTAGGAAACGAACACGGTTGGGATTGTACGAAGAAGGATTGATGCTCTGTGCTATGTAGTCGAAGTACAAGGACATAAAACGGGTTTGAGAATTAAGCTCGACGAGCCTCTCGATGTTTTGAATTAGCAACGGGTTCAGAATGTCGCATCGGATGAGCAATCGATATGAGAGTTCCCAAAATCGATTTTTTAGCGGAAGAACGCCCGCCAGCACTTCGAGACTCATCGTATGGGTCGAGTGCATGCAACCCAAGGCAATGCGCAAGCAACGGTACTGGATTCTCTCCAGTTTGATGAAGTGTATGTTCGCAGCGGAGCGGAAACAGAAACACCCGTACTCCATCACCGACAATATCGTTGTTTGGTACAACCTGATCAGGTCTCCTGGGTGAGCACCCCACCATGTTCCAGTTATTGTTCGGAGAAAATTGATCCTTTGTTGGCATTTCTGTTTCAGATACCTAATGTGACATCCCCAGGTACCTTTAGAGTCGAACCAGACCCCGAGATACTTAAATGTGAAAACCTGGTTGATCGTTGCACCCATTAATAAAAGCTGGAGTTGCGCCGGCTCACGCTTCCTAGAAAAAACAACCAACTCAGTTTTCTCCGTGGAGAACTCAATACCCAGCTGAAGAGCCCAAGCAGACAAATTGTCCAAGGTATTTTGTAATGGTCCTTGCAAGTCGGCAGCTTTGGGCCCTGTAACAGAGACCACCCCGTCGTCTGCAAGTTGCTTTAGCGTGCATGAATTGGCAAGACAATCGTCAATGTCATTCACGTAGAAATTGTAGAGCAGGGGACTTAGACATGAGCCCTGGGGAAGACCCATGTAGCTAAATCGCGATGTTGTTAAATCGCCATGCGAAAAGTGCATGTGCTTTTCAGACAACAGGTTTAGCAAAAAGTTATTTAAAATTGGCGAAAGACCATGCTGGTGCAGCTTCTCTGACAGAATGTTGATAGAAACTGAGTCAAAAGCCCCCTTAATATCCAAGAAGACTGATGCCATCTGCTCTTTGTTAGCATAGGCCATTTGGATTTCTGTAGAAAGCAAAGCAAGGCAATCGTTCGTCCCTTTGCCTTTGCGGAAGCCAAATTGTGTATCTGACAGTAAGCCATTTGCTTCAACCCAATTGTCGAGGCGAAACAAGATCATTTTCTCGAATAACTTCCGAATACAGGACAGCATTGCAATCGGCCGATACGAGTTGTGGTCGGAGGCTGGTTTTCCTGGTTTTTGGATGGCGATGACCTTCACTTGCCTCCATTCATAAGGGACAATGTTACCCTCAAGAAACTTGTTAAATAAATTCAACAAGCGCCTTTTTGCAGTGTCAGGCAGATTCTTCAGCAAGTTGAATTTAATTCTGTCTAACCCTGGGGCGTTATTGTTGCACGATAAGAGAGCAAGTGAGAACTCCACCATCGAAAACGGTGTTTCGTTCGCGGTATCGTGAGGAGACCCGGCGCGGCACGTTTTCTGTACCGGGACAGAGTCCGGACAGATCTTCTTGGCGAAAGCGAATATCCAACGGTTTGAATATTCCACGTTCTCGTTGGTACTATTACGGTTACGCATACGTCGAGCCGTACCCCAAAGAGTGCTCATCGCTGTTTCTCTCGTTAACCCGTCGACGAACCGGCGCCAATAACTGCGTTTTTTGGCTTTCATTAGACTCTTCATTCGCCTTTCTAACGACGCGTACTGTTGACAGCTAGCGGGTAACCCGTCTTCCCGGAAGGCCTTATATGCAGTGGACTTTTCCGCGTACAGCTTTGAGCACTCTTTATCCCACCACAGGGTGGGAGACCGTCCATGGGTATTCGCGCTGGGTACTGGTTTAGTCTGAGCTTGATTCGCACTGTCGAGAATCAAGCCAGCCAAAAGCCTGTACTCTTCCTCCGGAGGAAGTTCTTGAGTGGATTCGATTTTAGCGGATATCGCGGTCGCGTAACTCTTCCAATCAATGTTCCGTGTGAGGTCATATGAGACATTGATTGTTTCCGATGGTCTTGAACCGTTAGCAATTGAAATCACGATAGGCAAATGATCGCTACCGTGGGGATCAGGGATCACCTTCCACATGCAATCTAACTGTAGCGATGTCGAGCAAAGCGACAAATCCAACGCGCTTGCGCGTGCTGGTGGTGTAGGAATCCGCGTCATTTCTCCCGTGTTTAAGATGGTCATGTTGAAATTATCGCAAAGATCTTGGATTAATGTTGATCTATTATCATCATGAAGACAGCCCCATACCGTACCATGCGAGTTAAAGTCTCCCAGAACTAGCCGCGGTGCCGGTAAGGATTCCGTGATATTACAAAGCGTTCGGTGCCCTGCCGAGGCTCTAGGAGGAATGTAGATGGAAGCAATGCAAAGGTCTTTACCTTTGATTAAAACTTGACAAGCGACATTTTCAATGCCTGGTGTCGGAGGGAGGTTAATTCGGTTGAAAGAATAGCACTTTTTGATCCCCAAAAGTACTCCTCCATAGGGGTTTTCTCGATCCAGACGAATTATATTAAAGTCGTGGAAGTTGAGATTTTTATCGGAAGTTAACCAAGTTTCACATAATGCGAAAGCATCACATTTTAAACTATTTAGTAAAAATTTAAAGGAATCGATTTTCGGGAGGATACTTCTGCAATTCCACTGTAGAACAGTGATCGAATCGGTGACCTCGTTCGATGACTTAGCCATCGAAGGATACGATCGCTGCAAGGAGGGGCCATTTAGTAGTCAACTGTTTCAAAAATGTTTGCACTATAGGGAGAAAACGTATCAGAAGGCTTTTAAGAGGATCAGTAACATTGAAAGCTGTGAAAATTAAGTCCACTATGTCAGAAAATTTCATTAGTCCGCTACTGAACTGAGTATCTGTTTGAAAAAAGGGGACACTTGGGGTTTTGGATGTCCCTGGAAGTGGTGGGTACTCCTTGTTAGAATTAATATTTCCAAGTCCTGGAGCAAATTGCTTCGGCTTTTGAGCATCACTTCCGTTGGATTTATTGGTTGTAGATGGCGCACTCTGAGTGGACGACACCTTGGCACCCTTACGAGGCAATGTAGGGGAGGCTGGATTTCTCCTCTTCCTGGATTCCCCTGGGTTAACCAAAGATGTTCCCTCTCGTGGGTCGTCAGATTCTTGCTCAACGTTAGCCAAACCAGCATAGGGATTTTCGGACAGGACAGATGGCGAAGCATTCTTTAGCATTTCTGCATAAGAACGCCTTGAGCGTTCCTTAAGGGAGCGCTTAATTTTATCCCCGCGCTGCTTGTACGCAGGACATGATTTAAGAGCATGTGAAGGGCCCCCGCAGCAAATACACTTTCCAGTTTCTTTGTTGCAAGAGTCATCCTCATGCTCTCCTTCGCATTTGCCGCATCGTTTCTTATTTCCACAATATGTGGCTGTGTGGCCCAACTGCTTGCAATTGCTGCAGTTCATGACCCGCGGTACGAACAGGCGAACTGGTAGGCGAACCTTGTCAAGGAGGACGTAGGTGGGAAGAGAGGACCCGGCGAATGTCACCCGAATCGAGCCTGATAGAGAGTAGGTAGTCTTACCTCCCTCGGTGTTTGCGGTATACAATTGTTTGCATTCTAAGATCTTAATCTGTTCAAGAGAGGGGTCCTTAAAGCAGCCAACCCCGTGCTCCAACAGTTCTTCGCATTTCAGGCCCGGTTCGGACACTACCCCATCGATTTCACAGGCCACACAAGGCACGTACGCTTTAAATTCCCGCGTAAAGCGCTCACAGCAAGCAATCGCGTTTGCCTGGCCGAGATCACTCACTAGAACACGTATCTTGTTTGCCCGAACACGTGTTATCTGAGTTACGGCCGGGTAATTAGCAGTCAGATCTCGAGAAAGTTTTAATACATTAACCGGTTTCTCTCCGGTCCGAAAATATACCACCCATGGCCCAGAGGAACCTTCTGGGTACTGCTTTATACGGGGAGCAATGCGAGTATTAGGGGGATCAGGGACTTCCATGATTACATCAGATGGTATTTCGCCCTCGGCCATTTAAGCACGAGGGCAGAGCGTTATATAAACGGGAATGTGTCTTATTATTTGATTACAAGGTAGAGTAAAAGTAGGGAAAAGGAAAGAAAGCAAACGAGGAAAAAAATAAAGCAAAACTTATCTGCAAACAACGTCGATTGTTCCGCACCAGCGAAAACAATGTACTGGATTTACTGCCGGCACCAGCAGAATGGCAGCTAACGAACGAACAAAGGATGACCTTGAATCACTGAATTTACACACCGAACACCACTGTGAAATGTAACGATCCGTTCCGTTCAAAGGTTGGGAGACGTATCATTTGATTCATTTGATTCATTTGATTCATTTGATTCATTTGATTCATTTGATTCATTTGATTCATTTGATTCATTTGATTCATTTGATTCATTTGATTCATTTGATTCATTTGATTCATTTGATTCATTTGATTCATTTGATTCATTTGATTCATTTGATTCATTTGATTCATTTGATTCATTTGATTCATTTGATTCATTTGATTCATTTGATTCATTTGATTCATTTGATTCATTTGATTCATTTGATTCATTTGATTCATTTGATTCATTTGATTCATTTGATTCATTTGATTCATTTGATTCATTTGATTCATTTGATTCATTTGATTCATTTGATTCATTTGATTCATTTGATTCATTTGATTCATTTGATTCGTTTGATTCATTTGATTCATTTGATTCATTTGATTCATTTGATTCATTTGATTCATTTGATTCATTTGATTCATTTGATTCATTTGATTCATTTGATTCATTTGATTTATTTGATTCATTTGATTCATGTGATTCATTTGATTCATTTGATTCATTTAATTCGTTTGATTAATTTGATTCATTTGATTTATTTGATTCATTTGATTCATAGGAATCATTTGAATCATTTGATTCATTTAATTCATTTGATTCATTTGATTCGTTTGATTCTTTTGATTCATTTTATTCATATCTTTAATTTTATGCATTTCATGTTCAGTCATTCGTTATATTTAATTCAATTTGTTAGTATGAGTCAATTTATTTTATTAATCTTATAACTATTTCTAAATATAATCTTAATTTTTGTTTAATAACCTAATCTAATTTTATTCGCGTATTTTATAATTTTGATTTATATTAATTTTTCTACTTATTTTATGAATTTAAAAACCAATTATTTCATTTTTTGCTTTACTTTTTTATTTCGGTCGTTTTGTTGATTTCTATAATTTATTCAGTTTATTCGAGATTTTATCCGTGCAAGACTAGAAACTGTTTTCATCCCACCTCTAGTTGGGTGCCTACTTCTCGTGAGTTCTGCAAACTAATCTAATAGTGAAATGTGTAAGAAATGTCTCATCTCACTGCTAGGTGGATTAAATCGGTTTTTGCTTTCATCGGAGTATCGGTTTGAATCACAATTTGCTATGTGATCGCACGCCACAACCTGTAACTCCGGAACCGGAAGTCGGATCGGGATGAAATTAAATAGCCATTTACGGGGACGCAATACCTTTCATTTGAGGCCAAGTTTAGTCGAATCGGTCTTGCCATCTCCGAGAAACCGATGTGACTGTTATTCTGAATTTAGATACTTCCGCCGGGGCTTCCGGAACCGACTTGACTTTGAATGGATGTTAGTGACCTAATACTAAAAATCGAAGCAGTTGTGGTCTTATTTTGGAAAAAAATTCACCTTTATACATTCATTGCAGAATTTATTAAAATCGACATTTTCTGCGTGTTCGTACTTATCTGTAAGTCCGGAACCGGAAGTCGATGGATGGGGCGCAACGACATTGATGGGGTACGAAAACTATAACGCCACTATACGTAAAGTGGACCGGAAAATGAGCGGCGTGAATGCAAACATAACGAAAAGTACTAAACTGGTGCTTTTTGCTATGAAGGGTGCATTCCACATAAAAATTAATATCCGATTTCTTCGAAAAAAATTTCTCACACCCTTTAACAAAAAAGTGTGTCAATTGTTATTTGTTAAGCTTATTATTCAATAAATTGTACATATACCATAATAACCATAATGATAACTCGTAAACTTTACAATATATGGAAAGAAATTAAAATTAAAGTTGGATTTTTTATTGAACTTAACTTAACTCTTAAGAGTTCGGAAATTAGTATAAACAAATTGAATATTTTTATATCTCGATCCATTTTTTACTTTCTAAATATTTAGAATCATGTTGGAAAGATGGTGTAAAAGATTCATATGGGAGTCTGAATACTTCATGAGATATTTCAATAATACCAATAAAGCAAGGCTACTTTATAGTAGACACCCTGTGATAGAAACTTACAAAATGGTTTGTAAATCTGATGTGAATTTTGTTTGGTGATGGCAATGCCCTGTTTTTAAACATACGCCCTAAACGAACCCCCTGGAACTGTTACTGCTGAGGTATTAGGGCGGTAGTCTAGTACATAATATGCTAACTCTTAACATAGGCTTTGTTCAACAAGCTGAGCCACCCTAGGGACTGAAATATACCTCTATGAAGTGGTTATATACAAAGTTGTGGCGAAAAAGTGAGCTAAGTTCGTAATTTTTTTAAAGTGCTTAATGCAAATTAAGCACTTTAAAAAAATCAAAGTTCCCGAGAGATCCGGTAGCGCGGTTATCGTGCATTCTGTTCTTTGTGCAGAATAATGCGGAAATGCCTCTTTTCGAAATCAACAGGCTGTGTAGCGAAAGTATGAAAATATTTGGAACTTCATGTAAAATTGTCTTTGTTCCAGTACCGAGTAAATTGGAAGTACTGAGCAAACAGGGAGAAAGTTATCCCGGAAGTCACTTCTTGTTCTTCCTTTGCTATCGATACAGTTGAATTTTACAGTTTTCAATTGAATCGATCATCGGTGTAAATAGGAGCGTGTATTTTCTACTGCTGTTTTCTCCGAAACGATCACATGTAGTACTGGAACAAACCTATACATTGCTCCAAAACAAAAATTAAACCTTGCAGAAAAGTAGTTTTAGAATATTTAAAATAAATCCGAACAGAGAAGATTATTCTTGTGACAGAGGTTGCTTGACTCAGAAAGCAACTTACAAAAATGAAGAGGCATGAAGATATTTTTCGTAATGTCCAACAACGAATATATATTATTTTGTTTTGCTGTATTCCGATGGAAAAATTTTTATGATCGTTTAAATGTTGATATAAAAACTAAATCTTTGATTTTTCCAGAAGCATGAAATTGGTACATAATATAGATACGGTGTTTCTAAAACCGTTATTAACTAAAAAAATGACCATAAATTTGGCATACGGCATTCGAAAGATACAGTATCCAAGCATCTTCTCAGTGAATTTCAAAATGATCCATCGAGGGATTCGAGAGATATGGCGATTTGAAGTTTTATGATACGTTTCATAAGGCTACCAGCAAACACCCACGGGTTTGGTCCAATCTCTATAAACAAAAAAATATTTGTCTACTTATTTAGTACATGGCATTCGAAAGATATAGTAATCAAGTATATCCCTTGCAAGTTTGAAAATATTTCATTGACGGAATCGAAAGTTATAACGGTTTGGATGTGGTATGCGGTCATAGATGGGTTTTCTACCAGACTTCAAGCGTGAATCCATGTTTGTCCATTGACTATTAAGATCGTTTATACGTGACGCGGGTTTTAAAGGAAACCCTTGCGATTTAATTACATAAATATAATGTACAAATGGTGTTATTTATATGGTGCACTGAAAAAATATGAAAATAGGGTTGTCTACCAAACGTTAAATATAATGTGTAATTCAAAAAATAAAATAAATGAAAGTTGGAATGTACTTCAAAAGGCCATATCTCAATGGTATGTTGACTGATTCTAATTATTTTTTCATTATTGAACAGGTAGACGTTTCATCGTTAATTTTCATCAAGAAGAATATAAAATAGAGTTGGCTACTTCAAACAATAGACAACTTAATTATCCTCAACTATATGTATTATCACTATTTAGTAAATATCTTTATATTCAAAGCGACGACCTATCAATTTCTATACATTAGATGAATGCAACAAACGCAAACTACAAATCATGGAAAAATAAAACCATAAATTCAATATATATATATATATATATATATATATATATATATATATATATATATATATATATATATATATATATATATATATATATATATATATATATATATATATATATATATATATATATATATATATATATATATATATATATATATATATATATATATATATATATATATATATATATATATATATATATATATATATATATATATATATATATATATATATATATATATATATATATATTCAAAAATATAAAGGTATTTGCTGATTCAGATCAATTTATGTTAAGATACGGTTTTTGTTGGAAATTTTGTACAATTGAGATTCGCTGGTTGGGTTGACAGATGTTAAAACTGGGGGATGTTATTAGTAGGGGGATCAAAGGGGATGTTATTAGTACAAGTTCTCATATCTCTAACTATTGTCAGTTTTATTGTCGAATTGAATTTAACATGAGAATTTGACATTCAGATGTCGACAATGGACCAACTAGCGGAGGTACAACTAAAAAAGCGGCTCCTGTTAAAAATTGAGCAACCAGCGAATCACGACTGTGTTAGTTTTAACATTTCATATATCCATAATTTGTAGTAAACAGCAATTGCAATCAACTAGTATATAAAAATTAATAATAAGGCCGCTATTTTTAATACAAAAATAATCACTAAATAATTATAATACATATAGTTGAGACCAATTATATTGTCTATTTATTTACGTAGACAACTCTATTTTATATTCTTCTTGATGAAAATTAACGATGAAACGTCTACCTGTCCAATAATGAAAAAATAATTAGAATCAGTCAACATACCATTGATATATGGCCTTTTGAAGTAAACATTCCAACTTTCATCTATTTTTTTTAATTCACACATTTTTTTTTTTTCAAATCGTTTATTTGATAAGGCACGTTGCGTTAGCTTAAAGGTGCCAATTTTGTTTTGTTTTACATTTTAAATTGCTTAAAACTAGGGGATTACATAATGATTTTTTAAAAATGAAACTAATGCGATTTTATAGCTATCTTATATATCTACACAAGGGGATAATATTATTTTAGTAAGATTAGGGGGGTCATTTAGTTGTTGTGGCAATATGGTTTGACATTTATAATGTTTAACTAAGGGGGACAATTTTTTACGACTTACTTAAAACTAGGAATAACTGGAGGGCATGATTGAATTTTGTAAAGATTCGTAATTATAGTTATTTTTGTGGGTAGTAGAGTTGGGCATTTTCAACGAGATTATATAATATAATAGTTAAAACTAGAAGAGACAAGAAGAGCTAAATGCTTCGTGATGATATTGGGGGGGGGGGGGGGGGGTAGGGGTGTTACTTCTGGGTATAAGAGTCAGGGGAGGGAGGGTAGACAAAGATGGCAGGGAGAGAAAATTATTCCAGTTTCAGGCATCGTGAGATCAACGGATGGATTACAAACTCGGGTGGCCTTCATCAGGGGAATCATGTACTGGGACGCCGGGTGGTCCTCCTCAAGATGGCAGGGGTTTTTCCAGACGATTTCGTAGTACGGCTCAGATGTGGATCGGCTACATTTCGAGTTAAGCGTGTTATGTTCGTGCCGTAGGTCCCGTGTTTGTTGGCTCATTCGATACAGATGCTTTGATACAGGTGGAAGAGGGTTCTGAGAATGATAAGGAAAATAAGAAGGGGCAGTTAAACTTGTATATTGATGGTTTTCACAAAGGTGTATATAAGGGACATATAGAGGACATCGCGGCTTGCCAGCACATCTCGAACCGGGACGTTGGTTGGTCTTCCTCGGGCCCGCAGGGTATCCATTAGCCGAGACCTAGCGGAACTGTACTCGGTGCCCGTCCAGACAATGTGCTCGATGTCGTGATAGCCGTCGCCACAAGCGCAGATACCACTATCCACGAGCCCAATACGCCGGAGATGTGCATCCAGCGTGTAATGGTTTGCCATGAGTCGGGACATCACACGAATGAAGTCACGACCCACATCCATCCCCTTGAACCAAGGTTTCGTCGATACCTTAGGGATTATCGAATGTAGCCACCTTCCCAGCTCTCCACTGCTCCACGAAGTTTGCCAACCTTCGAGGGTTCTCTGATGAATAATACTGAAAAATTCGCTGAAGCAAATTGGTCTTTAGTAAACGTCTCCTTCTAAGGCACCCACCTTAGCTAAGGAGTCTGCCTTCTCATTGCCCGGAATGGAGCAATGAGAAGGGACCCATACCAAGGTAATCTGGAAAGAGTTGTCAGATAAAGCACTCAGTAGCTCCCGTATTTTCCCCAAAAAATACGAGGAGTGCTTTCCATGTTTCATCGAGCGAATAGCGTCAATGGAACTGAGGCTATCCGAAACGATGAAGTAATGGCCTGCGGGTAATGTTTCAATGACTCCAAGGGTATACTGAATGGCAGCTAGTTCTGCGGCGTAAACTGAAGCAGGGTCACTGAGTTTGTAGGAGGCGGTGAACTTTTGATTGAAAATACCGAAGCCAGTGGACCCTTCGAGGTTTGATCCGTCAGTATAAAACATCTTAGAACAGTCGACTTCTCGGAATTTATTATAAAAAATGTTTGGAACCACTTGTCCGGAATTCCACTAATCTCGTCTTTCATGGATGTGTCGAAGAAAACAGTAGATTCAGAAGTATTTATGAAATGCACACGGTTGGGATTGTAAGAAGAAGGGTTAATATTCAGCGTCATGTAGTCAAAGTACAGGGACATGAAACGGATCTGAGAATTGAGCTCAACAAGCCTTTCGAAATTTTCAATCACGACCGGGTTCAAGATATCGCATCGAATGAGCAATCGATATGAGAGTTCCCAAAATCGATTTTTCAACGGGAGAACGCCCGATAGCACTTCGAGACTCATCGTATGGGTCGACTGCATGCACCCTAAGGCGATACGCAAACAACGATACTGAATTCTTTCGAGTTTGATGAAATGTATGTTCACGGCGGAGCGAAAGCAGAAGCATCCGTATTCCATTACCGACAGTATCGTTGTTTGATACAACCTAATTAGGTCTCCTGGGTGGGCACCCCACCATGTTCCGGTTATTGTACGAAGAAAGTTGATCCTTTGCTGGCATTTCTGTTTCAGATACCGAATATGGCATCCCCAAGTACCTTTCGAGTCGAACCAGACCCCTAGATATTTTACTGTGAAGACCTGAGCGATAGTTTGACCCATTAATAGAAGCTGTAGTTGTGCTGGTTCACGCTTCCTTGAAAATACAACTAGCTCAGTTTTCTCCGTGGAGAATTCGATACCCAGCTTAATAGCCCAAGCAGACAAATTGTCCAAGGTATTCTGTAATGGTCCTTGTAGATCGACAGTTTTGGGTCCCGTAACAGACACCACGCCATCGTCTGCAAGTTGCCTTAACGTGCAGGAATTGTCAAGACATTCATCAATGTCGTTGACATAGAAATTGTATAAAAGGGGGCTTAGACATGAGCCCTGGGGAAGGCCCATGTAGCTAAATCGTGATGTCGATAAGTCACCATGCGAAAAATGCATGTGCTTTTCCGACAACAAGTTTAGTAAAAAGTTGTTTAAAGTCGCTGAAAGACCATGCTGGTGCAGCTTCTCTGAAAGAATGTTGATCGAAACTGAATCAAAAGCCCCCTTAATATCTAGGAACACTGATGCCATCTGCTCTTTGCTAGCATAGGCCATTTGAATTTCAGTTGAGAGCAACGCAAGACAATCGTTCGTCCCTTTGCCTTTGCGAAAACCAAATTGTGTATCTGACAGTAAGCCATTTGCTTCGACCCAATTGTCGAGGCGGGATAGGATCATTTTCTCGAACAACTTCCGGATACAGGATAGCATTGCGATCGGACGGTACGAATTGTGGTCGGAGGCTGGTTTTCCTGGTTTTTGGATGGCGATGACCTTCACTTGTCTCCAATCGAGTTGGACAATGTTAGCCTCGAGAAACTTATTAAATAAGTTCAACAAGCGTCTCTTGGCAGAGTCAGGCAGATTCTTCAACAAGTTGAATTTGATTCTGTCTGGCCCCGGAGCTTTATTGTTACACGACAAGAGAGCAAGTGAGAACTCCACCATCGAAAAAGGTGTTTCGTTCGCGCTATCGTGAGGAGACGCGGCGCGGTAAATCTTCTGTGCCGGGGCGGAATCCGGACAAACCTTCTTGGCGAAATCGAATATCCAACGGTTTGAATATTCCACGCTCTCATTAGTACTGTTTCGATTTCGCATACGTCGGGCTGTTCCCCAAAGAGTGCTCATCGATGTTTCTCTCGTTAATCTGTCGACGAACCGGCGCCAATAACCGCGTTTTTTGGCTTTCATCAAACTCTTCATTCGCTTGTCTAACGTCGCGTACTGTCGAAAACTGGCGGGTAACCCGTCGTTCCGGAAGGTCTTAAACGCGGCGGCCTTCTCTGCGTACACGTCTGAGCACTCTTTATCCCACCAGGGATTGGGAGAACGTTTTTGTATGTTCGCGCCGGGTACTGGCCTAGTCTGAGCTTGATTCGCGCTGTCGAGAATCAAGCCAGCCAAAAAGCTGTACTCTTCCTCCGGAGGAAGTTCTTGGGTAGATTCGATGTTGTCGGATATCGCGGCAGCATAGCTCTTCCAATCGATATTTCGTGTGAGGTCATACGAAATATTGATTGATTTCAATGGCCTTGAACCGTTGTGGGGATCAGGAATTACCTTCCACGTGCAATTTAACCGCAGCGATGTTGAGCAAAGGGACAAGTCTAAGGCGCTCGGGCGCGCTGGAGGAGCAGGAATCCGTGTCATTTCACCCGTGTTTAAAATTGTCAAATTGAAGTTATCGCAAAGATCCTGAATTAAGGAAGACCGGTTATCATCATAGAGGCAACCCCACGCTGTACCATGAGAGTTAAAGTCTCCTAAAACTAGTCGCGGTGCTGGCAGGGATTCTAAGATGTCTTGTAGCCGTCGGTGCCCAACCGCGGTGTTGGGGGGAATATATATGGAAGCTATGCAAAGGCTTTTGCCTTTGGTTGTTACTTGACAAGCGACAACTTCAATACCTGTTATCGAGGGAAGGTTAATTCTGTAGAAGGAATAGCACTTTTTGATCCCCAAAAGCACTCCTCCATAGGGGGTGTCTCGATCCAGGCGAATAATATTAAAGTCGTGGAAGTTGAGATCGATGTCGGAAGTTAACCAAGTTTCACATAATGCAAATGCATCGCAACTCAAATTATTTATTAAAATTTTGAAGGAATCGATTTTCGGGATGATACTTCTGCAATTCCACTGTAGAACAGTGATCAAATCCGTGACCTCGTTCGATGAGTTAGCCATCGAAGGATACAATCTCTGAGAGGAGGGGCCATTTAGCAGTCAACTGCTTCAAAAATGTTCTCACTGTAGGGAGAAAAGCTAACATAAGACTTTTAATAGGATCAGTAATATTGAAAGTTTTTATTATCCACTCCACTATGTCCGAGAGTTTTATAATTCCAGTGCTGTGATTACTCTCGAACTGAAACAAAGGAACACTTGGGACTTTTGATGTTCCTGGAAGTGCTGGGAACTCCTTCTCTGAGCTTAATCCTCCGAGACCAGGAGCTAATTGCTTCGGTTTGGTTGCAACACTTCCAATAGATGTGACTTTCGGAGCCCCCTCAAGGGACACCTTCTGGCCTTTACAAGGAACTTTACGAGAGGAAATGTTCCTCCTCTTCCTATAAATTCTAGGCACCCTAGTAGATGTTCCCTCTTGTGGGTTACCAGCCTCGCCCTCGTCAGGAGGCAAGTGAGTATAGATGTTTGCTGAGGATGGTGGCGTAGCATTCTTTAACATTTCTGCGAAAGAATGTTTGGATCGTCCCGCAAGGGAACGTTTCAGTTTATCCCCGCGTAGTTTGTACGCGGGACATGCCGAGATATCATGCAGACTCTCCGCACAGTAAGGACACTTTTCGGCTTGCCTACTGCACGAATCATCTAGATGATTCTCCCCGCATTTTCCACAGCGGGCCTTATTGCTACAATGGGTGGCTGTGTGACCCAGTTGTTTACACTTTGTGCAATTCATGACCCGCGGCACAAACAGACGCACAGGCAGACGAACCCTGTGCAAGAGGACGAAATTTGGCAAAGCGGTACCAGCGAAGGTCACCCGATAAGAGTTTGATTGGGGGTACGTTTTTGAACCATCCCCCGCAACTACTACTGAGTGCAAACGTTTGCACTCAAGTATTTTAACTGGCTGAAGTAAGCGGTCTCTGAATCGGCCAACCCCGTACTTCAGCAGATCCTCGCACGTCAAACTCTCATCGGTTACAACGCCTTCGGATTGTACTCTTACCACCGGAATATACACGTTATAATCCCGCGTAAAGTGCTCACAGCAAGCAATATCGTTGGCCTGCTTTGAGTTGGCTAGCAACACTCTTATCTTGTCCGAGCGGACCTTTGAAATTTCGGTCACAGCCGAGAACCGTTCCGTCAGGTCTCTAGAAATCTGAAGTAGATTCAGTGATTTAGTCTTGGGCCGAAAGAAGACCACAAATGGACCAGTTGAGAGTTCTGGATAGCATTTGGGCCGGGGGGGAGCCTTAGAAGTTGAACCCGATTCAACTTCCATTTGACCATCCGGAGAGGGAACCATAGAAAGCGTCAACGCACGGGGTCAGCGCCCGCGCAGACGGAAGAAAGCAATAAATGTGTTACAAAAGACAAAAACCACTTAGCTTTAAACTGGTGTCCAACGACGAACCGATCCAGCTTATATAGCTGGCTATTGTTTAATCCTCACACGCGAACAAAAGACTGAGGACCGAACCGAACTGGCAAAATAACCTTGAATGCGGATTAACACTATTCTTTATCGCCTCACACAGCACTACGGACTAGAAAAAACAACCTCTGTCTCGATGGAGAGCTCGAAAACGAATGAATTTACACATTATATTTAACGTTTGGTAGACAACCCTATTTTCATATTTTTTCAGTGCACCATATAAATAACACCATTTGTACATTATATTTATGTAATTAAATCGCAAAGGTTTCCTTTAAAAATCGCGACACGTATAAACGATCTAAATAGTCAATGGACAAACATGGATTCACGCTTGAAGTCTGGTAGAAAACCCATCTATCACATCCAAACCGTTATAACTTTCGATTCTGTCAATGAAATATTTTCATACTTGCAAGGGATATACTTAATTACTATATCTTTCGAATGCCATGTACTAAATAAGTAGACAAATATTTTTTTGTTTATAGAGATTGGACCAAACCCGTGGGTGTTTGCTGGTAGCCTTATAAAACGTATCATAAAACTTCAAATCGCCATATCTCTCGAATCCCTCGATGGATCATTTTGAAATTCACTGAGAAGATGCCTCGATACTGTATCTTTCGAATGCCGTATGCCAAATTTACGGTCATTTTTTTAGTTAATAACGGTTTTAGGAACACCGTGATAGAATATTTTATTCAGAACAAATATACGACCGAAACAAAACCAATATTTTGGAAACATTGGTCGAGTGGGGGTATGTCGTTTTCAACAGGGATTAGTAAAATATAAGAAGAAGCCAGCTGGCGGATCCTATCCTAGATAGATACCACAACGGCATCTGCAAGCTGCCCTAGCGTGACGGAATTGACAAGACATTTGTCAATGTCATTCACTTAAAAATTGTAGAGAAGGGGGCTTAGACATGAGCCCTGGGGAAGGTCCACGTAGCTAATTCGTGATGTCGACAAATAACTTTGCGAAAAATACATATGTTTTTCAGACAACAAGCCCTCTGAGTCAGTAAGAAAACTGATGCCATCTGCTCTTTGCTAGCATATGTCATTTGAATTCCTGTTAAGAGCAGCGCAAGGCAATCGTTCGTCTCTTTGCCTTTACGAAAGCCAAATTGTGTATCTGACAGTAAGTTATTTGCTTCGGCCCAATTGTCGAGACAGAACAAGACCATTTTCTCGATTAACTTCCGAATAGAAAAGAGTATTTCAATCCGTCCATACAAGTTGTGATTGGAGGCTGTTCTTCTTGTTTTTTTTGATGGCGTGGACCTTCACTTGCCTCTAGCCATGAGGGACAAGGTTACTCTTAAGAAACATACTAAATTAATTCAACAAACGTCTCTTGGCAGATTCTTTAACAAGTATAATTTCATTATGTCTGGTCCTGGGGCTTTATTGTTGCATTATCGTCCGCGGGGGGAAGCGGCGCGGTAGATCTTCTGTGCCGGGGCGGAATCCGTACAAACCTTCTTGGCGATATCGAATGTCCAACTCTCTCGTCAGTACTGTTTCAGGTTCGGTTTCTCTCATTAATCCGTCAACGAACCAGCGACAGTAAGCGTTTGTTGGCTTTCATAAAAATTTTCATTGGCTCAGGTAAACCGCCATTCCGGTTGATCTTGTACGCCGGTGGCCTTTTTCGCGTACACGTTTCAACACTTTTTATCCCACCACGGGTTGGGAGACCTTCCACGAGAGTTCGCGTTTGGTACACGTTTTCTGAGCTTGAATAGCGGTGTCGAGAATAAAGCCACCTAAGAAGCCGCACTCTTCCTCCGGAGGAAGGTCTTGCATGGACTCGAGTTTACCGGATGCAGGATGCTTAGCTCTTCCAATCACTATTTCGTTTGAGGTCAGACGAAATATTGATTGTACTCGTTGGCCTTAAGCCGTTAGCAATAGTGATTAAAATTGACAGAGGATCGCTGCCGTGTCGATCAGAAATTACCTTCCACATGCAATCTAACCGAGTCGAGCAGAGGGACAAGTCTAAGGAGCTTCGGCGCGCTGGGGGAGCAGGGATCCGTGTCATTTCACCGGTGTTCAAAATTGTCAATGGAGTTATCACAAAGTTTTTGGAGTGAGGTAGATTTCGATGATCATTATCATGAAAGCAATCCCATGCTATGCCGTGGGAGTTAAAATCAACTAAAACTAAGTTCAGTGCGGAAAAGAGTTCTGCAATGTCGCAAGATCTTCAATGCCTGGTGTCGAGGGAAGGTTAATTCTATTGAAAAAAATAGCACGTTTTGATCCCCAGTACTCTTCCGTAAGAGTGTTCTCGATCCAAGCAAATAAAATTAAAATCTATTTCTGAAGTACGTCATGTTTCGCATAATAAATTTTAAAAGGATCGAGTTTCGGGATAATGTTTTTTTAATGCTACTGTTAAACAGTGATCAAATCCGTGACCTCGTTCGAATTAGCTATCGAAGGATACAATCGCTGAAAGGAGGGGCTATTTTGCAGTCAACTGCATTAAGAATGTTTTTATTGCAGTGAGAAAGCTTACCAGGATGCTTTTAAGAGGGTGTTCTGTAACAATACGGTCCACAGTGCTGGGAACTTCTTTTCTGAGCTCAGATTTCGGAGACCAGGAGCTGTTTGCTTCGGTTTTGCACCAGTAAGTACTGTTATTTTGGAGGACATTGAAGAGACACCTTCTGAACATTACAACGAATCTTAGGAGAGGAAAAGTTCCTCCTTTTTCTATTGCTTATAGATGTTCCCTCCTGGTGTTCATCAGAGTCACCATCGCCAGTAGACAAGCCAGTATAGATTTTTGTAGAAACTTGTGGCTTAGCTATTTAAAGCAGCATTTCTGCGAAAGAACCCTTAGAGCGTCCCTGAAGGGAACTCGTCAGTTTCTCTCCGCACTGTATCATCATGTCGGGAGATTATGTTGATTTCCCCCACTGTAAAGATACTTTTCGACACCCCTCCCCCAGGAGTCATCCACATGATTCTCATCGCATTTCCCACAACGAACCTTGTTGCTACAATGGGAGGCTGTGTGTCCTGATTGTTTACAATTTTTGCATTTCATTACCCGTGGCACAAAAAGGCGAACAAGTAGACGATCATTGTCAAAGAGGAGGAGGTAGAGCAAAACCGACGAAGGTCACTCGATAAGAGTCTAAGTTGACGTATGGCGTATTCCTGTCAGCTGCCACTGATGTTGAATGCAAACATCCTATATCTTCCCTGACTGAAGCATGGGGTCTTTAACCCTTGATAAGGCCGAGAGTTTGGGGCTAATAATGAATGTTATATTAATGGAAACACGGTTCTTTAACTTAGTTTAGAATCTACATTTATTTCGTAATAAAAACTGTTTTGAAAAAGGTGGCGATATAGTTGCCACCGCCCGGTAAACACGTTTTATTAAACTCTATTTCTTAAGGATAGTATAGGAAGAAATCCAAACGAAAGCTTAAGCTAGCTACCGTTATGCCCGTTTTTATGTAACCATTTTTTTTATTGCTAGATTCACTGTTTTTACCTCCATCTTTGTTAAGGCCAGTGCTCAGGACATTTTTAAGGGGGTTGGTTTTATTCGTTTCTTACAAAAGAAGGGTATAGCAACTCTCAAACTTTGAAGATCTTTTCTCAGGTCTGGAGGCCCTATTCTTTTGTATCAATCGACTCAGCTCAACAAATTGGGACAATGTCTGTTATCGAGAAGGAATCTTGAACCGACAGTGCTGCCTATGGCTCGTGGCAGTGCGGATTACTGCAGTGATTTGTAGTAAGCTTACCGACTAAACCTAAACCTCTTGTTCCTTCCAGCCTTCAACTTACGCAGTCACCGTTAGGTATTACCTCAGTAGGGATTATGTGTTTACTCTTTTTATATTGTGTTATTTGTTCGTAGATTTCCCATTGCTGTTGTTTTTTGCTTGCTGTCCAACTTTCGCGCTATATCTAACTTGCTGATGTCTACTGTAAATATCGTCACCTGCCGAGACGCGAAACGATCCAGAGGTGCTGACCTTAATGACCGACATATCTTTACAACTACCTTTCTTGGCGCTAGTCGTTTCGAATTATCCTATTTAGCTGGTGCTGAGCGGGGTACTCTCACAGGAATAGGAATTTTTGCTTACCGATTCCCGTTTTCGTAAACCATTTAGCTCTCAGGCACTAGGACAGACCACAGGCGGTGGTATTTTTTTGGATGATCTTATCCCGATTTCTCTGTCTTCGTGTTGTTTGTTTGTTGTTTTTCATCCATAGCTGATGTTGCAAGCTCAGAAAGAAGGGAAACATTTCAAAAGTAATTCAAAGCCTTCATTGGAATGGGTTTTAGACAACTACATTGCCACCTATTTAGATTCATTTTATTTTGATCTTTGTATTTTTTGCAACTCAAGAACCGCGTTTTCGGATAAAAAAATACTTGTTTTTACAAATTTTGATCACCAACTTATAGGGTGTAGAGTATTTTATTCAAAATCGAGTTAATTGTATTGTCCATGCAGGAAAAGAAAAGGTGACAATATAGTTGCCACTGTCTTATAAAGGGGTAAAACAGCTAACATGAGGACGACCGCGTCACATTCAACCCGATTAGATGGTACATATACACTATACTCCTTTGCAAAAGGCCCGTAGCCAGCAATATAATTTGCGTGCTTCAAATTATTTTCCTCCACCAGAAGCTTATCAGGGCTAATTATTGATGTTTCTGTCACCGCCAAATATTGCTTCATCAGAACTCGAAAAATCTGCAATAGATCCAAACATTTCTTGTCTTCGGTCCGGAAAAGTTTACAAATGGCCCGGTTGCGGAGGGTGGGTTCATTTTTAGTCGGGGAGGTGATTTTATTGCGACATCAACTCGCCTTGAGGCAAACCATTATCAACGAAAGCCGTTTTTGCACGGGTTGTATTATAGTCATGAATGAGGAATATACAGTCGTGATTCACTGGTTGGCCCACAGCCTATGTCCAACTAACGAATTTGATTCGCTAGTTGGACCAACTGACAAATGTAAAAAACTCTCCAAAGAAGACGTTAGTAGTGTAAAAGATTAATAAATAGATTGTCAAAGCAAATTTGACATGAGATTTTGGCGTTCAGATGTTTTTCAGTTGGACAAAGGTCCAACGGCATGGCACGAAATATTATCTGTCATTCTGCCCGAGACTTGCGCGCTATTCATTCAACTTTCAGCCAAAATATCGTATGAAGGTTGCAATGATGTTCGGAAGGATTATTTGAAAACATCCATACCATGAAAAAATCATATAGGATGAAATACTCTTGCTTATAACACTAAACTTTTGCACTCTCTTCCTTTTACTACGTGATGAAGCTACAATATGCACATATTTGTATCACATATACTTATCTATACATCACACTTACTTTCACTTTGAACACACGTACATATTACATTTTCAATGATAAAGTGCAGCGAAAATTATTTTTTATTAAATTTTTTTTGAGGACCTCACAAAAATAAGTCTTGCCAAGAACCTTCCAAACAAGTATTCTAAACAAAAATATAATTTTATTGGTTTTGTGACAACTCAGAAAAGGTATCTAAAGCTTTTGGTATCGGTTTTAATCATACTTCTCCTACAGGTTAAACCATTTAAAATTTTATTAGCCAGAAAATTACTATGAGATGTTGTTCCTCTGTCATAATAATAATTTTATAATGAGAGGTTGGTTAACTTGTTTGCAATATCAGTCAGGGTATTCAGATAAATTCAATTTTCTTGAACGATATAGACACTGTGGGTATACAGAATAACTTTTGAACCAGAAGTCGTAGCCTATTACTTTTCTTGGAAAAGTTGTACACTGTAGGGTAAAAAAGGTATTTTGGCCCACTTTAGGACATAGTTTTTAAAATTTTGCGAATAAGACATAAAGACTGCAAAGGTTGGTAAATATACTCATACACAACATCGGCTTACATCTGACCATCAATATAGATCCCTTAAAAACATATAATTTACTAAGAAATCAATAAAAGTTGTATTTTTCATAAAATGCTTTTTTTTCTATTTCCGCCACCCAAATTTCATTTTGGGAGATACTTTTATGATTCGATCATTTTCGGCACAGTTTACTGCCTCCCGGTTATCAAAAGTGTTAATAACAGTGCAATTCAATGATTATATAAAGTGAAGTGGCTTATAAAAGCATTTTCGGCATATTTTCAACAGACGCGAGTGGTGACAGTTTGTGAAAATCGAATTCCGGCAAATGAAAAAATATCTGTTCCTCGCATTACGGGCCGTCGATTCCCGATGCAAGGACAATAAAAGTGCACAGAAAACATCTAGAAACACAGTGTACATTGTAAAAATAGTGCAAAATGGTTTTTCAGAGAAAAAAATTCGATCCGAAAAGTGAAAAAATATGACAATAAGAAGAAATGACATATTCAAACAATTGGCGTTTCACCAGCGACTACCAGGTGTCGCCCCAAAATTCTTCGTCCGAAAAATAGGTGGCAAACCAGCCGGTCGGTGCTCAGCTAATTTCGTCCGCGTCCCTTGTCACCTATTTTTTTTTATTGGGTGTTTCATCGGCGGTGCTATCTTTGAAAATGAGCCGTCTTGGATATTCAACTGTTTTTTTTACTTTCTTATTTTATTGCAAATGAGTAGAGGTTTTGATTCTTTTATATTCAGGATTGCAGATATTTTGTCGCATGTAAATTTTGGGTGTTCGTTGATGTGATGGCGCTGTAAGGGAACACGTCTCTGCCGGTCGGCCAACTTTTCTTTGGACTGAGCAAACTAATTTCTATGTTTGTTTAGGCTTTGCTTTACCAACGGGGGAACTGATCCACATAGCATTCAATGTGCTTAGGGAAAACACATGGCCTTATTTGAGTGGAATGATGACTTCAATCGTGTATAAGGTTTGAGAATTTACAATTCGCGAGAGGGATCGGGGACCGGTTGGCAATTACCTTCAGTTATGTCAGCACGAAGAATAAGCGTTTTGCTGTCATTTTCGTTGGTTAGCTTTCAATTCTATCTCATGCCTCCACGCGAGTCTGTCTATTGATGACATTTGGTCCTTAGACCGGCAACGACTGGGAGCTATCAGCCTTCTACCGATAGTAGCCGAATGAGAGTGTGCGAACAGATCTAGCCGAGAAAATGATACCGTAAAAGTTGTTCGGAAAGCAGCTCCAATAAGACTTTAATTTGACTAGTATCGATGATCGCGGGTCAATACGTACTGAAAATTCGCCGCGTCTGTTTTAATGAATCTAATTTCAAGTTCGGTTATTGGTAACAAGCCCGTGCATCAGGTTAACGATCCTTTGTATTTTTCATCGATGTTCGATATAATCGTACGTATACGTGTATTTCACAAACAATCCGATATTAGAAATAGGAAATACTTTCGTTGATTTATAACATCTAGAGCTATCATAACTCTTTGTATAACGTGTTATCACTCGGTAGTGTTCAACCCAATAAATATATCGTCGAGAAGGAATAGTGAAATTTGTCAGAATACTGTCGCAATAAATAGTGATCCGGCCCATTATGCAGATAAGATTGGCTTTTCTAGGCAATATTCCCACGATCGGCTGTGTGGATGTGAAATTGCTTTTGTTTAGAAAACATAGGATGCTCTCGGTAGCCGGCTGCCCCGATTTTAAAAGAACCAAAAACTAAACAAGATCTTATTTTTCGAGCGAACTTCTTGAAAACCAACTGAACTACTACCTAATAAACTGTGCTTTGCAGGTCGCATCGCTTGCTTGGAGCGAATCCTAGACCCTATTCCCTTCCAAACCACCAACTCCGCGATACCTATGGAAGAGTCTGATGAACATTCTGTATAAGATTCCTCATTTTATTCAAGCGATCGCCGGGTAAAATCAGCACTGACACGATAGAAACCACGAAAAATTCGTCGCGTGATTGAATATTATTAAACAATATAAGCAGTGCTCCTTATAGCCGCTATCCGGAGTTCAAGTTGCTTATTTTGCTAATCGTATTAATACAACAAATGATAAATTTCCCGAATTCTCGGCAGCCGGCTGCCCAGAGCAATTATTACATGATAATGCTATTGGCACACTTACTAACAACTGTCCCCTTCCCGTGATACATGTGGAGATGCAGAGGATTCCTCGGTCTCTAGTAGCAACATGTATCGGACTAACATTCCTTCCTTTCCCAGAAGATCTGCATTCGGACGTGGCCGGCGTCGGTATTGATCAGCATGCAGGGATCAGAATAGATTGTACAATGTGGCTCATCATGTTATTCCCAAGCATGTTGTTCCAATGAACATTTTGCAACCTAATTTGGTTCTGGTCAATAACGGAGTAGCAACTACGGGCGATCTCTTATGCTTATGCTTATGCTTATTTCCGCCACCCAAATTTCATTTTGGCCCGTGGCGGAAATATATTTTGGCCATGGGAACAATTTTGCAAACATATTGTCGCCCAGTTCGTGTATACTCGCAGTAATTTAATATTGGTGTAGTAAACTACCGTCACAGAAATAAACAATAGAGAATTATCAAATTCTATTTTTATTCCAGCTTTCTCTTTTGATTCATCCATGTTATTCCTATTAATGTGACTGAATCTCTGAATAATGACTCGCCATCTCAATCATTTACCATGTATCTGTCAAGTCATTCCAATCGCATAACATACCATGGGGCCATTGGCGCGTCTCGTTCTCGATTGGAATGACACTGTTAGGTAAATGGTAAACAAACAATTGAAATGACAAGTCGTCATACTAGAGATTCAACGTCTTTATTTCTATGGACCATTGCAAGATGACGTCAACTGAATAAAAATACTCGTGTCTAATATGTACATATGGTTATTTTTCTCGTAGAAGGCTATTTGCACAAATTTAGTTGATTTCTAAATCTTGCGTCAGTTTCAACTACTGGTCTACTATAGAAAATGTCAGGGTGAACATCCATCTCGAGCTATTGATTTGAGTAAGATCGAATGGATTATTCAAAAGTACTGCCTTTTGACTGTACACCCAAAACGCGACCCGTATGATTCACATACTAATACGCATGATTCGAATGCAAATACTGCATTATAACTGGTATAATGCATAAAAAGCGTCATTGCCCCGGGACAAAAACGCATGATGCAACTAGTCCTCGGAAGAAACACATACCACCCTATTATTGATAATGTATTGGTGGATTCAACATTGTAAATGTATTCGTGCTGAAATGAAACCAGAACCAATACATAGAGAGAGCGCAGTCACTCACACCAGTGCATTCGCGTGTATGACTGTATGAGTGAGGTTAGTTTTCATAATACTCACACATGCTTACGGGATCAATTCTCAATGATCAAGATGAAAGTCAATAAGAATGGAATGTAATGTTTGTTTTATTTAATTTTATTGCACATTTCAAAGCATTTTCATAAAAGCCAGTTCAAATTTCTTGCTAGGCTATTCGGTAGAATTTCAATTCTCATTTAAATCAGTTACCAACGCAACAACGTTGGGATCAAAGCGCTGCCCCTGATAGGTTAAATTGTAGAAAAAAAAAAAGCTGAATAAAACTGAGCACACTTTCGAATTCTTTTGCATATTGTGGAATACGGTGTGCAACTTAAATAGCAAGTCAACTGCTGCTATTGTTGATTTACATTTAAACATCATATTATCTAACACTACAAAATAACTACTAATATGTTCGATCGATCCAACAGCTATGATGAATGGTTGTACAGTTATTTGATGATCAGCGGCTTCCTTCCTGCGGTGCCCGATGGTCTCAGTGATTTTTGCTTCAGTCTGGAATATCAAGAAAACAAGCATTTTTTTAGTATTACTTAAAATGTGTACACTGTAAGGCATAATCTATAATTATAATTACCTCAATCACTGTTATGAACGTTAATCGACTTTGATACAACGTGGGCTAGCTCCTCTCCTTGCCTTTGATTATAAAATTCGGGCGCAGTATTAATGGCGGTGTCAGAAATGCAATGAATATGCACTTTTCTACAGAACAAATGGAAAAGTATGCATAAAAATAATAATTGAATGATCGATATGAAAATACCTGAAATTTCAAAACCATCAACGAATGTTGACAATATGGCTGCTGTCAATAGTTTATCTTCGTCAACCAGAACTTTATGTGATGTATACACATCCTTAAATTTTCCAATGAATTGTGGTATCTTCGCATGGATGGAGTTGTGATTATCCGCATGTATTGTAGCGAAGTCGTAAGACACCTGAAATAATAAATGTGAAAATTAATATATTATTTAATTATTTGTTATAATTATTTTGCATCGTAGTTACCAAATCAAGGGTTTCTCCAAAATGGTCCAGTACATCCCAATCTAAAAATTTCAATTTTCCAGATACAGCTTCATATCGCCGTAATGGAAAACTTGTTTTCCATGCTGATACGATTTCGGCAGTGTTATTGTATCCGATGTCCTTCAGTCTCAGTTTGGCAGCTAAAATCATAAATTTAAAGAATATTACTTTTCATCCAGACAAGACAGCGTCAGATAAAATTCTGTTCTAAAATAGCTTTAATTGTAACCGTGTTTGTTCTTTGTAAAAATATATTTCTACTATATCTCAATGTCTTTATCGTCGAAAGGATAATTAATGTGAAGTAAATGTGTACTTACAAAGGCAGTGATTCTGATCCTCGTTTGAAAGTGTGTCCCACGCTTTCGTGAACTGCTCAGCTACTGTCGTAGAGTGCGAAATTAAACGTTTCTTCTCCTTTCTATAGCGTAGATCGTGTTGTTGCAGGTACCGACACCGAGAATATAACAATCCTCCAGAAGCAGTGCCCATCGAGGCAGCAGAATACCAAATTTGATCATGTTCTTCAGGAAGTTCTTGCTTGATCAAATTTAACATTTCAACGAAGTTTTGATGAGAAATATGACCTTTTCCAGATCGATAAAAATGTTCAACAACTGTCACTTTAATAAACTTCCGACATGCGGGTTGAAAAAGCTTAGTCCCATCTTTTTGCACATACATCGCCAAAAACATCTTGCCGGAATCGTAACGCTTGCAAATTTGAAGTGTCTGAAAGGGTAAATTCTCTAATTTAAAATTTGAGACAGAGTCAATAAAAAAGATGTGCGAGTTGAACCAAAATTGATTTTACAACCAAAGACAATGTTTTAAACATAAAGACACGCGGAGAGGAAAAAAGCAAATTTGGTGGAAAATGTCATGGTTATGACCAGTCTGGTGACTGGTCGCATGTTTGCTCGTGACATGTACAAGTTGCGGATTCTTGCGACATGTAACACAAGCGCGTGTACTATGACACGATACATTTTCCCCGTGACATGGCATAAAATTTGTACATGTTTCAAAATAAAACTGGTTTGTCAAGCAGCTGTACATTTACTGAACTGTGACAATAGAAAAACAGGTTTGCTTGTTATGTGACATGTCGACAAAGAACCGGTTTTGAAAATGGGTAAAATATTAAATACTGTACTTTGGCGGATAATTGGAAAATATAGCAATATAGAAAATATATTTCTTTCAGCATTTCACAGATAAATATTGTTTGTTATTGCGAGTTCGAAGGTTGAAAATCAATAGTTTCAGACATTTTAAACGCACAATGGGAAGTAAATGCGTCAAAATCGAAAATTTTTCTTCTTTCACAGATAAATATTGTTTGTTATTGCGAATTACGAAGTGTTGAAAATCAATAGTTTTAGACATTTTAAACGCACACTGGGAAGTAAATGCGTCAAAATCGAAAAAAAATCAACTTTTCACAGATAAATATTGTTTGTTATTGCGAGTTACGAGGTGTTGAAAATCAACGTACTTTGGGAGGTAAATGCGTCAAAATCAAAACAATTTTCAACTTTTTATAGATAAATATTGTTTGTTATTGCGAGTTACGAGGTGTTGAAAATCAATAATTGTAAACATTTTAAACGCACACTGGGAAGTAAATGCGTCAAGATCGAAAAAATTCAACTTTTCAACTAGCAAACCAAGACCAAATGTTCTTCTTTGTACAGATTCGTAAACTTTGTGACTGGTATCAGCTTGCGTGCGACAGGTAAATTATCCTCATGACCAGCCTCAAGACCAATGGCGCATTTAGATTCCATGACAGGTCACGAGACCAACCATCGAGGCTTAGTACATAAGTTCCAACTATGTGTATGGTACTTACTAGAGTCTGTGGTATTATAGAGTCCCGTACAGAGGAATGCGCAACACTGCATAAAATGATGCCAACTTCTTTATTTCTGGCACCCACAGTTTTTGCTGTAATTGTAATTTTTAATGTAAATAAATCGCTTCGTAATTTTTAAAGCGTTTAATATTACTTGTATTTTATTTTTATCATAAAAGTTATTTAATGTATGTGTATGAAATTTCGCTTTGTAAACATAATTAATTATTTCAATACTCCCTATTCGTTGCTTCCCAAGTATTCATTTACAATGCTCAATTTGAACCGTTGTTTAATTGGGTCATGAAGCTATATATAGTTTTCCGTTCCATTCGATAAATTTTAGGTCCAATATACATAATATAACTTCATTTCAAAAAAAAATCGTAATGCGTAAAAACGATTTTTTTGTTTTTAAAATAAATCTTATGTAAACATAGACAACCATACATAGAAAAACTGCAGTTGTTTACATCCCGCCTATCAAGACAACACGCAAAATGAAAAAAATATATATACATTGCATGGTGTGTTTGTCAAATACAAATAACCCTACGAGAAAACATGTATTCATTTTTCTGATAGGGCATCATTTGTCGTGAAATTGGATATGTCAAACACTTCTGATAGTGTCAAATTCAGACTGTCAACATATTTCTTTATTTTAAATTTAAATTTTATTTTTATGTTTCCTGTGTTGGAAAAAGCTTTTTTGTAATCACGATTTTCGAGGTACAATTATTTTCAGCAATTGCGAAAAGCATACAAAAGGAATCTGGCAACGATGAACGCTTGTTGTCTTTAGATTTACTGCCGGGCCTAGTCGGGAAAATCAAGAAGAGCAAGAAGCCTGTTGTCGTCTCTTCTCTTAGTATGATAGGTATACGTCGGAAATCAATTTGGTTCCAAATCGGCGCCACTCTGTTATATACTCTGGGATTATATTTATGAAAAATTACCGAAGACGATGTTTTAAATATAGACACGCGGAGAAAAAAATAAATTTGGCTGCAGTGTTTACAAAAAAAATGAGAAAAATTATTATTCCTTAAATATGGTTGAAACTGTTTTGTTGTTTTTACTTGAAGTGAAACTAAGCTAGGTTCTAACCACATCTGTTGCTCTAATGTATGAAATGACAGCGATTGGGGTTGTAACCTGACTCAGTTTTGGGGCATTAGTTCATATCACGAACTAACCGTTCCTTTTTATATATTTTTTAGTTGGGGTTTTAATCACATTTGCAATGATGGCGCCACTGAAACGGAACATTGCAAGATGACGTCTGAGTAAAAATGCACGAAAAAATGGCAGTTCAGCGAATTAGTTCAGTTCAGAATTTTAAAACAATTTGAACCACTTTCTTGTTCTGGGAGGAATCAAAAATTTTCTAAATCCAACTAAACAAGCTGTCAGAAAAGTTAGGTTGAACATTTTAATGCAATATGCTACGTGCAGAAGTATGCGAGGGATAGACCATTAGGGGAATCTGTGTTTCGATATAAAAAAACTTTTCACACTTCACTGAGTTAAATTCCAAAAAATCTGTGAAAAATTGCAACGTTTCCAAACATCTGTGGAAATTTTCATCAAAATGCTAAAAATATGCTATCTGTCACCAAAGATTGTGAAATAAATCTGTGAGATTGCAGAAATTTCTATGAATATGGTAACATTATTCTTATAACAGATGGTGCTAGTATTAAGGGAAAATTGGCAGATCGAGATTTATTGTAGAAATTTGCTCATATCGTTATGTCCGTTAGTCTATGTTTATATTCCATTTGAAACGAGGAGCATAATGAGCAACGTTAATTGCGTGTAAAATGCACGTCTCATCATTTTACTTTCTGAGATTATAAATTGAATCTCGTAGTCGCATAATGTAATATTTGCGAAAACTCTGCTGCCATTTATTATATAGATTCTAATGACAGAATCTCGAATTATCCATCTGTCAACATTGGAAATCTCTTGTGGTTAAATTTAAGTTAAATATAAAATTTCGAAAAAAAGAACATTAAAACTAAAAATATTTAACCAAAACTGAAAAAATAATCCATAACTTAAAAAATCGCCAGTTTTAAAGTGCTACTGGGGATGAGTTTTCCAAAATGTTAGTGTTATAATAAAAACCAGGAATACTCGATATATTTTCCAAATGTCTTCACATTCAATAATAAATATCCTCATATGTTGTATGTGACTAATACTCCGAATCGGTTATTTCTGTTGAGCAAAAATTATTTCAGTAACTGTCTAAATCCTGAATTCTCAAAACAATCGCCGAATTTCTCAAAATCTAGGACGGGACTTACGGATAGATGTTTTCTTATTTTATAGTAATTTTATTTTTCCTCTTGCATAGTTTCACATATTTTAAACGGACTGACCACATTTGACAGTTCCCACTGGTTGAATTTGATATTAATATCGTTTTTGCTTAAAGTAAAACAGAGTCGTGTTCTAATCCCAACCCATCTCAAAATGTAGGAACTGACTCAGTTTCGGGGCCAAGTAAAAACGTTATAAGTTTTTTGTATCCGTGAGTTCTATTCCAGTTCAAAATATCTTCAAAATGTAAAAGTATTGATATCTTCAAAATGTAAAAGCATTGATTTCCAATGACTTAAAAAATGATGTCTTCGTGAGCCCTCACACGAGCATAAAAAGTGTCATTGCTAAGTAATAACATTTCTAGAATTGTGGTAATTCTGTCATTAGTTGCATCACACGATCATTAAAAGTGACATTACTGCTCAGTATTGATATTACTAACGCTTCGTGTAAGGGCACTTTTCTTCTCTGGCATCCCTGATCAAAGTAAAGGGAGTGTTTGGTTGATTTTCAACAGTCGTCTCTCTTCGTATTCTCTCTGGCACTGAAATATTGACAATGTCTATTTGACATGACTAAAATAATAAACATATAGCTTTGAGATGTGAAGTTTACTCGGTTTATTCAGCATCTTCAAGCAGCTGCAGTTTTTGTTTTGTATACGTCAATAGGTCATAATCTGATACGCTTAGGTCGCTAAAATGACCAGCATAAAACTGGAAGGTTTATTTAAACGTTTTCGTGCTGTACACATGTGTTGGATTGTCTGGATCCTTTGCAATCGGCACTTTGAACGTCGATGAGTTGTATACTCTGAACGTATCCGTAGTCCCCAACCTGCCAACGAATTGTGTTTTACAGGTAGGTACAAAAGAGATTATAACTACTAGAGGTCGCATGCCGCTTTTAGCACTGATGGTTTATTATCTCGCTCTTACATATGCTAGGCCTATACATACATTTCAAAGTAATGGGATAAAGTACGCTAGAGCGAGACCCCATGCTTCAGTTCGTGAATACATGGAGACAGTAGCGCTTTGCTCCCTCTAGTAGTTATAATCTCTTTTGTAGGTACTTGAACATTTCCTTACGAACCGAAGTTTATTTAAGGATATAAAGATGGATTAGCATATTGGCATGGATGAAAATCGCTCACACAAAGCAGTGTATGCTATGTTACAATGTTAAAAGTAATTATGACAAATAAAGGACATAAACAGCTAAGAGCACTATTCGGAACATTATCTTACTTTTACTGTTGGAAGATTATTCCAACATTTGCTCGCCCTGGCTACACACTTTTTAAATAAATTGTTAACAACATGCTAAAACTAAACAGATTGTTCTGCCAGTAATTTTGTGGAGTTAGTATCGCATTGGGTCCTCTGTAGGATATAATTTTTTCCATCACTTCACTTCGTGTTAGTCATAAAAACCATGCACAAGTTAACATGATCCACAACAAATTAACAGATTTAATTAAACTTCTGGCCGATAGGAAACGTTTACTGAACTCTACTGTGTTTTACATTTCTTATGATTTTAAGTTCTTTTAAAAGTTGTTTCTCTGCGTATCACACTGTTGCTATACGGTTCAAAACGGTTTACTTTTAGAGCATAGCCGAATCGCTGTTGTATGAAGTATGCAAATATTCTGCAGATTAATGTCACATTTGCTTTAGGCTCAATTTCATGGTTTAGAACAATAACTTTGACAGTGTTAATAGTTCATAATTGACTCATTTCAACTTTAAACAAATATCACGCACACCAAGTCGAAATTCGGCACATTTTAACCTTCTTCGCAGTAAATTATTAGTGTAGAATGGTACCTATTATCTGTACAATTAAACCAGGACTACATGTAGCTATCAATAATTACCTTCGGCTTAAATTTTAGTCCGGCTATATTACTGACAATGGGCCGAACATGTATCGCATAATTACTATAGAGCTGCAAGACTGTTTTGATTGATGAAAAATAACATACCTCTCGAGGATCAAACGGACGGTCAAGATTAACCTGCGTTTCTTTATCGCTGACACGTTTTTTTAAACTGTTGACAAAGTCGATGCGATCTCGAAGTATGGGCACAAACTGTTGTAGCTCGGCTGTATTTTGCCTCAAATACTCAAAGTCGTCTAAAGTTATATTGGCATCTTTGAATGGATTAATTAGGTGAATCAGATGATTTTGTCGCAGAAACTCTTCCGTCGCCTGATTAGCCATTCCAAAAACTGGAATATAGAAAATATATGTAATGCCAAGTACGGAAATGAAGTTTCAAGTAGTCCGCCATATTGCATTTTTTGCACAAGTTTTTCGTAAATTTTCGCAATATTTTCATACTTTAGTAATTCAATGTTATCCTTACCTTTATTTTCGCGGATAAGAATTAGAACAGCACTTATTAGAAAGGCAGCACAGATTAATGACTATTTAAATAAATTATTATCCAAGTGAACCGTCCGCCATTCGTGAGGTTATTTTAATGAAATCATAGCGCATATTTCACGCATACACACACTTGAGAATTCGAGAAAACTATAGGCTTGTTGCAATGGAGCAGTATACGAACGAAGAAGCTTCACTATGAAATATGACAGATGTCACACATATACATATAGGGTGAACTTGTATAAAATACTCCTTTTTGTTGTTTGGTTCAGAAAACAGAATCAACTAACACATTCACAAGTGCGTTGATTACACTGTATCGCGTATTCCGTTTTCGTTTGTTTCATCGTGTATTAGGTTGTGTTTGTATAATGCAGTAGCTAAGCTTGGTTCGTAATGGCGATAATGCATGATTCTAATTCGGAATATGATCGAAATGTAGCAATGCATTTTTCGCTTCAGGGAAATGTTTTGGGTGTATTGACAGCTTATACCGCTAGTTTGGAATATACTGGTACGGCAGTGTTTCAACGGAATTTCATTCAATTGTTTACGGAAGTATTTTATACATATTTTCTCGAATATGGAAGTCTATTATATGCAACAACAGTATTTATTCAAATGAGCTGAATAATGCCGCGAGCAGCAACAAACACGAGATCAACAACGATCAGGCCCAGTACCACTAAACAAACAGCCATTACCAAGAGTGAAGTAACAATGATAACACCAAATGCCTCCAAACTAACAACCAACACCATCAATAAGCTTCAGTCTATTCTCAACCACCAAAGGCATCAGTCACAATACCAGTGTGCTCTCTGCTGCTACCCAAGCCAGCGCAAGCAGATGCTTTTTTCTTGTGTGCTTTGTCTGAAGAACAAAGGGAACCGTTACTATTATTCAATCAAGATGACTGAGTGTCGACAACAAAATGTGATTCTTCGGGCCAATACGGTGGCCATTGACTTCCGGTCTTTCCGCATAAGACCGAGTATTGGTGATGTGGAACATTTGCTGAAGGATAAAATGCAGCTTCGGTTTTCAGACGTCAGTTTCATTCAGTTGGAGCACGTCAGACACGCGGTGCTGATAACGTTCAACAAATTCGCCCAGGCAAAAAAATCATTTCGCAAAACAACTTGAAACACGTTCTGGATTGTGACACCGCAAAAATCAAGATCCCTGTGTATATGGATAACGAAAAACGTGGAAGTTAAATTACATGATTTGGTACCACGTACTTGCAAAGTGGCCATTAAAAGATTCATGTCGTATTTCGGAGAAGTGGAATCAATCACGGAGGATATGTGGAGGAACTACTTTCCAGGCATTTCAAATGGTGTTTTTGTGGTGAGAATGCGGGTAGACCAACCCATTCCCTCTTACCTTACCCTGCAGTACACAACAGAAGGGGTGATACCATTATACAGCAAACTCTATGTACATATCAAGGACAAACTAACACGTGCCAATTCTGTGAACAAACGGCACATTACGGACAACCCTGCCCAGAAACCGCTAAGAAAAGCTCATCTACAGAAAGAAATACCAACACTCAGTCTCCAATATCATTCCATGAGCCACAAACGGTTGCCAAATTTGTGGCTGCTGTTCAAGCAATAATGACAACTGCGAAAGCCGCTTCAAGTACCACAAACTCAACAGTTAATTCCAGCAACGAGGAAGCTACTAGCAATGGCGGAGGGTTCACGGTCGTAACCCGAAAGGGAAAGAAGTTAGGAACAACACCTGATCGCGAACATCAAGGCAGTAACCCCGATGATGACCCGGACAAGTACGAAGACGACAAAGATACAAATGACCCCCTTGATATAGTTGACGTGAATGCAAGGATTTCCCCGACACGAAAACGGATCTCCGCGCGCAATGGCAAGTCGCGCGGACGGCATCGATCTTAGCATTAATTGTTTGTTATTTTTATTGTTTACATCATGTAAATATATAAAAGACCCACGGCTCCGTGAAGCTAACGCCGTGACCCGTGCCAAATAAACGAATTAAAAAAAAACACCATCAATAAAGAATCAAATGCCGATGGAAACGGATTAACAAAAGCGAGTTATATGTTCAAGAAGCAAATAAAAACATGCGACTGTTAGCATCATGAATGCAGTACCGAAGACGACATGGACGTGAGCAAAAACGCGTGACAAGACGGAACGAATCCATAATCCGGGCGACAACACAGAATGTTTCACAGCCAAGGAAGAGAATCTCAACACGCAGCGTCGAGCTGTGGCAACAAGACCCGATAGGCAGGCATTTAGAAAGTTACTTTTAATTTTTACATGGTATAACAATCAAAAAAGTCCCACGACTCATTTATGCTAACACATCGAGCCGTGTCAAATAAACAAGAAGGAAAAATATGCGAAACAACAAGCTTTGCCGCCTACATTCTTCATTGAGTAGCAATAACGTCAAGAAACGGATGAAAAGGTAAATTGCAGAAGATATGGCAGAAATGTGTTTTATCCCTAAATCGTACAATATATTGTGGTCATAGCTTATTGTATGATCTGCGATGTAATTTTTCGTATAATTTACGCAATTTTACTTTCGTCAATTAATTATGATTACAGTAACATGATTTGTTCAACAAAAAATGACGTATTTTAATAACAATATGTTTTGAAAGTAGTTCGCAACATTGCTACTTCCTCCAGTTTTTCCATCATTCCTGTATAGAGGTTGATGAGTTTCAATTTTGCGATTTATAATGGTAATATGTATCTGCAACAATAATGTTGGTATAAAATAACTGTAATAAGAGTTTTTTAAGAAAACTGCGACTAGATTTTCAAAATTTTATGTAAATTCGTTTAATAAACATAAAAAAGTGATTGGGTGGGCCAAAATATGTGAGGTGGCCAAAATACCTCTGTTACCCTACTAGTATCTGCCGGAGTTAGTATTGTACATTTTTTAGAACACATAGGAAACTGTCTACACAAATTTAAATATGAAAATTTGTGCCACCCTAGTAGTCATATGTTTGTTAAACATGTATGTGAAAATAGTTAAAACTGACGAAGCTACGGTATTTATCTTGAAATGTATCCAGTGAAAATGTAATCGTGCACAGAGCATTCGCACGACTGATTTGTTTAGAAATATTTCCTAAATTATGAACGAAGGGTTTTGCATACAAAGATGAATAACTTTTATTAGCATAAAACATTATTTTCATCCTAATTATTAGCGAATTTCCTCAAAATTCCACGCGGCCTTTCCCGATTGAAAGGAACGGCCGCGCTCCATGATACGCCGCGCTTAGCCCATCTGTCATAATATCGCGATTTTGCATAACGAAGGGCTAAATGAACCAGGTCTGTACCACAAAAGGAGAAGGGCTAAAGGATAACACATATTGTTCCAGAAAACAGCACTGTGTTATGCAACGTTTTGTGCAGGTTGATTATACCAGGTGCAAGTGGTGCCAAATTCACAACGTTCATTCCGAATTGAAAAGTCCTTTTAGATTACAGAATTGATAAAATTGGTTAGATGAGATAAACTAATCAATCAAATTCTGTTTTAAAAATTGTCCTTGCGTTTAAAACAAAATGGGAGACTTATTATTACCGCTACATACTAAATATCAAGCGCAAATAGCAAATACAATTGCTAGTTACACCAAAAGCTTACTGGCAACCTTACAGCAGCATTTAAGAAGCAGTTGGTGCGGCGTGTACGTTTCAGTGAATCTCTCAATAAAAATTCCAACGTATAGGACGAACTTGTTAATAATTATTGGAGTATACCAAATATCAAACGTAGTTAATTTAATCGTGCGTGCAAACGCGAAAAAGACGGGAGCGGACTTGCTGGGCACAATGTCAGAACCACCACAACGAATTCTCTAGACTATAAATGGTATTGGTTTTAAATTTCAAAGCAAAAACGTGATTGGAACACTTCAGCGAACCACCTGTTTTTTTTTTCTTTTTTCCAATGCGGGGGGAAGGGCATGTCATGTTTGTTCTTAAACGACTTTTTTCTTCGCTCCAAAGAGTGTTGCAGTAGTTCTGTGTAAAAGTTTGAGCTTAGAGATGCAAAGAGGCATGAGTTTCGGGCTTCTGAGTTTTGTTTTTTTTCATGAGCTGTATAAGTATAGTCAAACATGAAATTTCAGAAACAACTAACATACCGCGTAGTAGCACAGCACCGGCTGGCTGGCTGGCTTGATTGCAGAGGGGAAGGAGCTATCTGACCAAGAACTTATTTCTCATAACAGTTCGATATGGCTTAAAGCCGCAGGCAAATTACTCTTACGTATGTGTTGGTGACCATACTGACATAAAAAGAAATTCGCGTTAAAATAATTTACCCAAGAGACTTGAACCGACAATCATTGTCTCACCGAAGATACCCCTTTACTAACTGAGCTAACGCGATACATAACAGCGTGATGGCTAAGTGGCATACATAAGTTTCGCTTGAGCGTGAACGATCTAAGCGCAGAGCTTCTGCTCGTGCATGCATGGGTATGGGACATTGCAAGATGACGTCGTATGAGTAAAAATGCTCGAAAAAATGACAGCTCAGCGAGCTTGTTTACATGGACTTCGAAATTTTTTTATTCCGATTCAGTACAAGTGAGCGTGTCATATCTTCGAGCATTTTTACTCATATGACGTCAACTTGCAATGTCCCATACCCATGCCATGCACGGGCCGCAGCTCAATACGCTTGAATCGTTCACGCTCAAGCGAAACTTATGTATGTCACTTTGCGAAGACACTGTCATGTATCGCTATAGCGCAGTTAGTAAAGGAGTTTCTTTGGTGAGATATTGATTGTCGGTTCAAGTCTTGGTAATTGTTTAATGCGAATTTATTTTTAAGCATACGTAAGAGTTATTTGCCTGCGACGTCAAGCCATACCGAACTTTTGAATGAGAATGAAGTTCCGGGCCAGAGCGCTCCTTTCCCCTCTGCAATCAAGCCAGCCAACCAGCCAGTTGTGCTACTAACGGTAGGGGAGACCGGGGCTAGTTGGCGGTGTTTTCAGTTTTCATTTTTTACTGCTTTGACATGGGTAGATCTTGCAAAATAGAACACGTTGCATGAAATAATAGACTGTTGACAACATCTCTGAATTTTATTAAAATGTTTGATAACGTCTTCATTTCTAGAGACAAAAAAAGTAACGCGGAAAAGCCGCCAACTTACCCCAGCCTCGGGGTAAGTTGGCGGTATGCATGGGGTAAGTTGGCGGACTGCCAGAAAATAAGCAATTCATTAGGAATACAATCACATAAGTGGTCCATATGGAATGTGCCGATTGTCTTTTCAATAAAACTGTATAGTATTCGGCATATCTCATTATATTTCAGTTTCAATACTCTGTCATTTTGACTTCGACGCGTACTCCATATTCAAAAGCAAATTTACGAAATTCTTCAGGCGTTTGGCTGAAATAATTGTCCATTTCATTGACGAGAGACACAAGAAAAAGTTTCTCTTACTTTGGAGTGAATTCCAGAAATAAAAATAAATGATGACTATTTTTGCACTATCAATAGTACCGCCTATTTACCCCGTGTGCGTTACCGCCAACTTACCCCAACCGCATATTTTATAAAAAAGGATTTAAAAAATTACTTTTGGGTATGAATAGGCATAATATCTATACGGATGCTGAAGCCTCTTTTCACGCACTACCGAAAAATATAATGGTTCGGGACCTTAAATTACACAAAATGTTTAAAATTAAGAAAATTTACAAATTATGCTCAAAAACACAATTTCGTCCACAGCTTCTACAAAGCATAATGTTTCGCAACAAAAACACATTGGATAATGCGTTTCACATTACTTAAGGTACACAACGAGAGACAACGCTTTATGTCTAATAGAAACGGAGAAAAAGGGGTTTCGCCAACTAGCCCCGGGCTCCCCTATATTATTTGTTTCAGAAATTCTATGTTTGACATATAAGCTGATGAAAGAAATATTAACAAAACTCGGAGGAGCGAGAACTCATGCCTCTTTTTATCTCTAAACCCCAACCCTTACACAGAACTACTGCAACGCTCTAAGGAACGAAGAAAACAGTTGTTTAGGGACAATTCATAAATTACATAACGCTTTTAGGGGGGAGGGGGTACGACAAGTTGTGACATGTTGTGACATAGGGGGAGGGGGAGTAAGCTAGATCGTTACGTAATATGTTTTCACCGAAGAAAAAAAAATTTCAATGAATAACATAATAGAAGAGGGGGGATGGAGACATTTGTGACAATTTGTTATATGGGGGGAGTCAATTTTGGGCAATTTTTACGTTACGTAATTTATTAATGGCCCTTATCCACAAGCATGACATGCCCGGCGCATGTGCACCGTATTGTCTAAAAGAAAAAAGAGAAGAAACAGGTGGTTCACTGAAGTGTTCCAATCACGTTTGTGCTTGGAAATTTAAAGCCAATGCCATTCTCAATTATAGGTAAGGGACCATTCATAAATTACGTAACGCAAAACTTGCCCAAAATTGACTCCTTCCTCCTCCCATGCAACAAGTTGTCATAAATTTCTCTATCCCCCTCCCCTATTACGTAACAAATTCCTCGAAAAAAAATTGTTTCGTAACGATCTGGCTTACTCCCTCTCCCCCATATGTCACAACTTTTCGTACCCCCCTAAACGCGTTACGTAATTTATGAATGGTCCCTAATCACCAGATGGAACTTTCTAAATGGAGCCTAACTTTGCAGGGATGATTGCTTTCGACGATAGCATGTTTTTGTTACAGCTCAGCAAAACAAAAAAAAAGTAAAATGCTACAGGCTACCCAAAAAAAAAATTTGTTGTTAAAATTTCCAAAAATAGTAAAAATTTGTTTAATGAAGATTACCACTAAACACAAAATAGTTTTTTTTTTCCACGTTTTCATCGAATTTTCAACTTTGAGCTTCAATTTCCTTTAACAGAAAGCTACGATTATTCAAACAATGTGTGTGTATGAAAGGTGTGAGCGTTGGGAAGAAATACTAGTGCGGATGACAACAGACAATCATGTTTTAGTAGTTTTATTTAGATTTTTAAAGAGACCGCCTAGAGGCGGTGTTGGGAACTAGAGGGTTAATTTGATTGAAACCATAACATCCACCAGCAAAATCTAACATCCGGACGATTAACATTGCTGTCGTTTGTTTTGTTTTTAGTGACATTTGACGTACTAATGAAAGTTTAATTTGTCTTCAAATGCTGTACATAATCATATACAAATAATAACCTGTCATAATAAAATGAAGAAAAAATTTATTTATGGAAAAAGTCGCAGGGGATCGGTTTTATTCGTAATTCCCCTAAAATTACTAGTCGTAACTCGGTGAACTTATGGCACTCAGAAGAAGTTCATGTATGTTATATTTCAACCAAGTGACTGTCTGTTGGTACGGTATGGTTCGAAAACGCGCTACGGAGTAAACAAATGGTTGGTGGTAATTGGCCGGTTCAAGCCCATTCCGCTACCTCCCTGTTTTTTCTGGTTCTTTTTTTTTTCTTATTACGATATGATGTTCCTATCGTGATGTTATATTTGAAAGATGCTTTTTGTTAGATATATTTGAACGACACGTTTTACTACATCAGATTCAATGAAAGGGTTTCTTTTAAATTGTTGTAAAATGACTGATGCAACTAGCATAGCAACATAAGTGGCCTTGATGTTCAGATGTTATCGTCATAAACAGCCAGATTTGAAGGGTATTAGTTTTGGCTCTTGATTTTTTTGCTGCCTGTAAGCGGAATCGATAGTATTAATTAATAAGGGAAAGTTCCCGGTTATGGCATATCTGTTATTTCTGGAGTGTTGCACGCTTTATTGCATTTTTGACAAAGTTATATTCTAAGCTTTTAGGTTTATGATGGTATTACCAAATACAAATATGTTTTGTGAATTTGTATTTGGTATTACTATCATTATCGCTGGATGCTCCGTTCAAACATTTTTGGGTTCAATCAAAATGCGCTCCAGGTCCGCAGACTCTGTCTTTCTGGTGTTTAATGACAGATATCGCCAAACTTACTCACCTGCAATATACTGCTCATGATCACATATTTGTCATATATTTGGGATTATTAATTTTTATCTAAATGATTTGTGATCATGGGCAGTAGAACTTGCTGCAGTTTGGCTGAATTTTCTATTGAATACTCATTAGCTCTGAGATACTTACTATATCTGAAATTTTAAGCAGAATAATATTTTTTCGAAATTGCTTATGGTAAACGAAATTGTAAACTTTTGGTTGGTTAGTGAACATAAACAGTGTTGAGTTTTAAAATGTTATTTTGTGCTCTGTATTAATAGCGTCTAAACCATTGGTTTTGCGGTTAGTTCGGAAAATTTTCGTTATTTCCAAACGCGTTTTTTCGATTCCAAACAAATTCAAATAGAGACTTACTCTATTCAGTAAAGTTGTAGCTAATTCTAATACCAACAAAAGAATTTGTTGAGAACACTTGTAAAATCATGAAGAGGCTGATCATGGTATGTTGATGTCGAGATTCTATGTATGAATAAATGTTGGGTTAACCAAATCGGTTAAAATATTGTCATGATTTAATCACTGTAGTGTAGTGAGCAGCGTAATGTTTTGTTTGATTAGAAGCACAAGTTCCAGTTTTCTAGCTCCCACTCCCTCAGACCACCAAAGCTTTAGGGCTTTATGACAAAATTCAATATTCAAACCGCAAGTCAATATATTAATGTGATGTTATGTAATATATTTTTGCATTTGCGAAATTGTTTATTAATTACAAATACCTTCAAACTGATCTAATTGACTGACATTGTACTTTAAGGAATCTAATTTTTCGAATTTGCCCAGTATTCTTTTTGTTAACTTCTAATTTTATCAGATTGTCATATCACAATAATTAGTCTACAGCATCGAAATAGTAGGCCTAGGTCGTATTTAATATTCCAAATAACAATTGGCTTATTAAATAGAATCAGTCACTAAAAATGATTTTATGGAACCATGATTTTGTGAGGCTAAAAAAGTCACCTTTCTCCTAACGTTACTAGAGGCAAACACTGATTGTCTACCTTTTGAGATACTGCGCGCCATTTGTGGAATTCTGCAGAAACGGTTAGAGATACGATCAAACCGACTAAAAATTGACCCTTTAGGGTAACAAAATTGCCTATTCACCCTGAAAAAAAATTAAATTAAAATTTTTTTTGTTGGTCGTTATTGGGATTCAATCGCCCTCACCTTTATAATTTTAGCGCGAACATAGCGTTGCTGTCTCTAATATGTACTGTTCGAACCGTTCTATCCCGCTCCAACGCCCCGTGACCCATACCATTAACTTATAGGGTAATGAGCTTATTTTCACCATGTTTCTATTTGCCATCTTTGTTCAACGCATTGGGCGACAATTGAGGCACTAAATCCGAATTTTCGTTGCGCTCAAACACGAGCATTTCATTGTTTTCAGGGCATTTGTGTTATTAGATTGATTCTAATCAACGAAGCAAAGCTCTTGATGCCAATTCATACGCATTCCATCGATTGTAGGCCGAGTAATTAATGAATTAGTGAGGTACCCTCCTTAATAGGGTGAAAATAGGCAATTTACCCTTTGTAAAAGTAATGGTAGTGGGCCTTCTTGTAGATGGATATACTGGATATATTTTTCCTAGAATTCATTTTACATTCAATATGTTGAACACCCAGAATTGGAACTTAAAATCGCAACGAAAGACGTTGTAACAATGGAAAAAATTGACAAGTGCTATAAGCATCAGATGCTCGAGAAAACATGAAAACCGAGTGACTGTCGATCGAACCAGTAAGAGACAAAACTATTCTGTAAGAACAACATTGCTGCATTGCCTTACAAGTTGTAAGTTACAATATTACATCATCACAAAGTGTTAGGAAGTTGATAGAACTGCTGATCATCGGCAATTGTCGCGTCTTCGCGTTTGAATAACTAGATACTTCAATGGTTATCAAAGTTGCTAAACTTTCGTATTCTTTAGTTGCTGTTATTATTCAGCTCTCCCTTGCCGAACACCTGAAATGAATGAATGATAAAATACTTTCATACTTTACTTGATGGGCTATATTGTGTCGATTTCGAAATGTATATATAGTTTATTTAGTAACGTTATAGCAGATCAACTTAAAGGACGTGAGTTCAAATCTATGTTTTCTCTCGTTTTTTTTATATTGCGATTTTTTTAAAGCTAAAATAGCTCAAGCCAGTTTACTGTGCATCTCTCCTTTTTTATGTGTTCATTACAGCAAATTAAGTTTTCAAGTGCCGCCCACGCATCATTGTGCAGTCTATTTTTTCTTTGGACGGTCTTAATCCTCAAAAAGGCAAGCTAAAATCGTGGCTTCAACAATTCCATCATTTCTGTTCATAATTACAAGTTTATTCAAATTAGAGGATAATTATTGTAACCAGCCGTGCCTCTGAGACCACTTGCCTTTCTGAGGGTTAAAGAATATTATTAATACATATATTTTAAACATGGTATACAACACAAAAATGATATGATAGAACGTTTGACAGATGAGTAATTATTGTATTCATCATTAAAGTTGTTTTGAAAAAGGGATATTTTGAAATCAGTGTATCAGTGATTATGCAATGAGAGCAGATGCGTGCCTTAAGAGACATGATCTTCTACAATTAACAAAAAAATTAAAGCTTTTTGAGCGATTTAGTGGAGGGGCTAAGACATGGTCTTTATTAATCACATAATAAAGGTTCAAGTAAATTTTATTAATACCTCGGCATGCAAAAAATGGATTGCGTTAAAATCGTTATCAATATGATGGTTTCATTCGTCAGTACAGTATTAAAATTCGCACAAAAAACGGGTGTTACACGCAAGCCAATGATTAAATGTTAAAAGCATTTATAGTATGTTTATAAAAATGCACGACAAACCTACATGATGGTTGAATCAGTTTATTTGTACCCTGCGTGTTTGGTTAGCGTATCGTCTACTGCCCCCACAAACATTCAAACTATTCACTATGAACACCATGAAAGCACCTAACAAGAATTCTTTTTAATCAGAAAAAGAAAATAGAAAATATACCACAGAAATACGCCATATGCACCTCAGAGAGCTTGGAAGCGCCCTACGAGTTAGGATAGACTATCCACTACCATCTCATGAGCTCAAATACTCATACCAACGCCCCAAAGAGATACAGTATATGCGCCCCAGAAAATCTGAAAGCGCCCGGCCAGTTAGGATAGACTATTCGCATAACGCCCCATGAGCATACTACCTACCCGTTAGCTCAACATACTCATACTACTGACCCATAGAGCCTGAAAACGCCCTGCAACTTAGGATAGATTATTACCGCCTCATAAGCTTAAATACTCATTTATATGCGCCCCAAAGATACTGAAACCGGTTGAAAGCGCCTTGTAAGTTTGGAAAGTTTATTGCCCACCTATCTAATTGCCAGACGAGCCATGGGAATATCATACTACGTCTCCAGCGAGTGTGGAAGTGCTCTGCAATATATGGGAAATTCATACTAGCGCCCAATACAGTCTCGGAGTGCCGTGCGAACTATGAGAATATCGGACTTGCGCCCTAGGTAGTTTAAGAGAGCCCTGCGACCTATGCGAATATCAAACTGGTGTCCGAGAGACTCTGAGAGCGCCCTGCGAGCAATATGAATATCATGCTGGCGTCCCATATAGTCGCTAGCGCCCCAGAGAATTTGTAAGCGCCCAGTAAACTAAGAGAACATCAGACTAGTAACCTAGAGAGTTTGAATGCGCCCTGCGAGCTATGGGAATATCATACTAGTGTCCCAGAGAATCGAAGAGCGCCCAGCGAGATATGTGAATATCATACTAGCGCCCCATAGAGTCTCGGAGCGCCGTGCGAACTATGAGAATATCGGACTTGCGCCCTAGGGAGTTAAAGAGAGCCCTGCGACCTATGCGAATATTAAACTGGTGCCCGAGAGACTGAGAGCGCCCTGCGAGCAATGTGAATATCATGCTGGCGCCTCATAGGGTCATATTAGCACCATAGGGAGCTTTAGAGCACCCTGTGAGCTATGAGAAGCACCACAGCGAGTGCGGAAGCGCTCTCCGAGCTATGGGAATATCATACTAGCGCTCTAGAAAATCTTAGAGTCTCGGAGCGCCGTGCGAACTATGAGAATATCGGACTTGCGCCCTAGGGAGTTTAAGACAGCCCTGCGACCTATGCGAATATCAAACTGATGCCCGAGATACTCTGAAAGCGCCCTGCGAGCAATGTGAATATCATACTGGCGCCCCATAGAGTCATATTAGCGCCCTGTGAGCTGTGAAAAGCACCCCATCGAGTGCGGAAGCGCTCTCCGAGCTATGGGAATATTATACTAGCGCTCCAGAGAATCTTAGAGCGCCCTACGAACTATGAGAATATTAGAATAGCGAGTTTGAGAGCGCCCTGCGAATTATGTGAATATCGTAAAAACGCTCGAGAGAATCTAAGAGCGCCCTGCAATCTATGAGAATATTAGACTAGCGCCCCAGAGAATTTGTAAGCGCCCGGCAAATTAAGATAACATCAGACTAGTAACATAGAGAGTTTTGTGAATATCATCTTAGCGCCCTGAAGAGCTTGAGAGCGCCCTGTGAGCTATGGTACTACGTATCACACTGAGGCCCTAGCGAGCATGGAACCACTCTTCGAACTATGGAAATATGATACTGGTACCCCAGAGAATCTGAGAGCACCCTACGAACTATGGGAATGTCAGATTAGCGCCCTAGCGAGTTTGGGAGCGCCCTGCGAGCTATGGAAATATTATACTGGCGCCAGAGAGAATCTGAGAGCGCCATGCGAGCGCTGAGAATATAAAGCTAATCTAGAGAGTTTGAGAGCGCCTAGCGTGCTATGAGAATGTTATGCTGGCGCTCGAGAGAATCAAAGAGCGCCCTACGAGCTATGTGAATATCATACTTGCGCCCTATAGAGTCATACTAGCGCCCTAGATAGCCTGAGAGCGTCCAGCGAGCTATGAGAATATCATTATAACACCCCAGCGTGGAAGCGCTCTCCAAGCTATGTGGATATCACAATAGCACCCCATGTGGTCTCGGAGCGTACTGCGGGCTATGAGAATATCAGACTAGCGCCAATGTGAGTTTTAAAGTACCCGGCGAGCTATGGGAATATCACACTGGCGCCCCAAAGAATCTGAGAGCGCCCTGCAAACTATGAGAATATCAGACTACCCTATAGAGTTTGAGAGCACCCTGCGAGCGATGGGAATATCATGCTGGCGCCCCAGATAATCCGAGAGCGCACTACGAACTATAGGAATATTAGACTAACGCCCCAAAGAAGCTGTGAGCGCCCTGCGAACTATGAAAATATCGAACTACCGCCTGAAGAGTTTGGGCGCGCTCTGCAAGCTATTGGAATATCATACTGACGCTCGAGAGAATCTGAGAGCGCCCTGCGAGCTATGGGAATACCATACTAGCTCCCCATACAGTTATACTAGCGCCCTAGAGAGCTATGAGAATATCGAACTAGCACCCTAGTGAGTTTGAGAGTGCTTATGCTAGCGCTCCAGAAAATTCGTGAGCGCCCTGCAAACTAAGAGAATATCGAACTAGCGCCCAAGAGAGTTCGAGAGCGTCCTGCGAGCTATGGGAATATCATGTTGGCGCTCGAGTGAATCTGAGAGCGCCTCGCGAGCTATGTTAATATTTTATTAGCGTCCCATAATCATATTAGCGCCCTAGAAAGCTTGAAATCGATCTGCGAGCTATGAGAATATTATACTAGCGCCCCAGTGACCAAGGATGCGCTCTCCGAGTATCATGTAGCGCCCCAGAGAGTCCGAAAGAGAAGAATCTGAGAGCGCCCTGCGGACGATGAGAGTTTCATAATATCCTAGAGAGTTTGAGAGCGCCCTGCGAGGAATATCATGCTGGTGCTCAAGGGATTCTGAGAGCGCCCTGCGAGCTCTGTGAATTTCATACTAGCGCCCTGAAGAGCTTGAAAGCGCCTTGTGAGCTATAATATTATATATCATACTGGGGCCCTAGCGAGTATGAAAGCATTCTCCGAGCTATGGGAATATCATACTGGCACCCTAGAGAATCTGAAAGCGCCCTACGAACTGTGGGAATGTCAGATTAGCGCCCTGCGAGCTATGGAAATATCATACTGGCGCCAGAGAGAATTTGAGAGCGCCCTGCGAGCGATGAGAATATAAGGCTACCCTAGAGAGTTTGAGAGCACCCAGCGTGCTATGGGAATGTTATGCTGGCGCTCTAGAGAACCTGAGAGCGCCCTGCGAGCTATGTGAATACCATACTTGCGCCCCATAGAGTCATACTAGCGCCCTGGACTGAGAGCGCCCAGCGAGCTATGAGAATATCGTAATAGCACCCCAGCGAGTGTGAAAGCGCTCTCCGAGCTATGTGGATATCACAATAGCACCCCATAGGGTCTCGGAGCGCCCTGCGAGCTTTGAAAATGACAAACTAGTGCCCTTGCGAGTCTGAGAGCACCCTGCGAATATCATACTGGCGCCCCATAGAGTCATATTAGCGCCCTGTGAGCTGTGAAAAGCACCCCAGCGATTGCGGAAGCGCTCTCCGAGCTATGGTAATATTATACTAGCGCTCCAGAGAATCTTAGAGCGCCCTACGAACTATGAGAATATTAGAATAGCGAGTTTGAGAGCGCCCTGCGAATTACGTGAATATCGTAAAAGCGCTCGAGAGAATCTAAGAGCGCCCTGCAATCTATGAGAATATTAGACTAGCGCCCCAGAGAATTTGTAAGCGCCCGGCAAATTAAGATAACATATTAGAGAGTTTTGTGAATATCATACTAGCACTCTGAAGAGCTTGAGAGCACCTTGAGAGCTTTGAAAATGACAAACTAGTGCCCCTGCGAGTCTGAGAGCACCCTGCGAGCTATCGGAATATCATACTAGCGTCCTATGAGTTTTGCAAATATCATATTGGCGCCCCAGAGAGTGTGGAAACGCCCTGCAAGCGATGGGAACATCAGACTATCGTCCGAGAGAATCTGAGAGCGCCTTGCATGACTTGTAAGTATCAAACTAATGTTGAAACGCTCTGCGAGGTGTGGGAATATCATACTAGTGCTTTCAAGTATCTGAGAGTATCCTATGAGCATATCATACCAGTGCCCCATACAGTCTGGGATCGCCATGTGAGTTATGAAAATATCATACTAGCGCGGCAGGGAGTTTGACAATACCCTACGAGTTTGAATAGATTCACAAAATTCCAATTAGCTGGGATCATTAAATTTGCCTTCCAGAATGATAAGGCCAACGGAATTTTTTTTTGGCTCAAAAAATATTTTTTTTCGGTTCCAGGAGCTGGTTAGTCGCCGACTAACCGTGACTAACCGCAACTACAGCACTGAATAGCAGCCTATGGGAACGTTGCACCCTTCATTTGAGACTAAGTTTGCCAAAATCGGTTCAGCCATCTCTGAGAAAAATGAGTGACATTTTTGGTCACATACACACACACATACACACACATACATACATACACAATACATTACACCCATAGTGATCATTTAGCAATCCGCTTTAAGATCAACTATGGTGTGCAGCATCCGAGGGCGGGAGATCCCTGTCAGGTACGCGGGTGGAAGTCCAATCACTTCGACAGCGAAGCTTTCACCGCGGCCCTGGGACTGGAGGCCAACACCGACAGTCTAAGCGGGGATGCGCTGGTAGCTGTTCTATCACGCGCGTGCGACGCCACTATGCCGAGAAAAACACAGCCAAGAAACGGTAGATGCCCGGTATACTGGTGGAGTGCCGAGATTGCAGCTCTACGGTCAGCCTGTCTCAGAGCTAGACGTAGGATGCAAAGAGCTCGCACCGAGGATGCAAGAGAGAACCGCCGTGAAGTGTTTCGAGCTGCGAAATTAGCCCTTAACAAGGCTATTAAAAGCAGCAAGAGAGCGTGTTTCGACAACCTGTGCGAGAGTGCCAACGCGAATCCGTGGGGTGACGCCTACCGGATTGTGATGGCCAAGACCAAAGGGGGCTCCTCACCCCCAGAACGGTCTCCGGACCGGTTGGCAACGATTATCGAAGTACTCTTCCCGTCTCGAGCCACAAGCCCCTGGCCACCTGCACTACGAGACAGTGCGGGCACGGTCGAAATGGTGGCTCCAGTGACGAATGAAGAACTACTCGCAGTGGCTAAATCCCTAGCAATGAACAAAGCTCCAGGGCCGGATGGAGTTCCAAACAACGCTCTCAAGGCAGCGATCATAGCGAACCCGAACATGTTCAGGCTAGCTATGCAGAGATGCCTTGACGAGTGCCGTTTCCCCGATAGATGGAAAAGGCAGAAACTGGTGCTGTTGCCGAAGCCCGGGAAGCCGCCAGGCGACCCATCGGCGTACAGACCAATCTGTCTGATAGACACGACTGGCAAACTGCTTGAGAGGATCATCCTCAACAGGCTCACCCCGTACGCGGAAGGTACGGACGGTCTGTCAAGCAACCAGTTTGGCTTTCGGAAGGGTAAGTCCACAGTGGACGCTCTCAACTCAGTGATAAATACTGCCGAGATAGCGATCCAACGAAAAAGGCGAGGTATTCGATACTGTGCGTTAGTGACACTTGACGTGAAGAACGCATTCAACAGCGCAAGCTGGGATGCCATCGCGCTCTCGTTACACCGGCTTAGCCTACCGGTGGGTCTGTACCGGATCCTGGAAAGTTACTTCCAAAACCGCGTACTGATATACGAGACCGATGCCGGTCAGAAAAGGGTTCCGATTACCGCCGGAGTCCCGCAGGGCTCGATCCTAGGCCCGGTGCTATGGAACCTCATGTATGACGGGGTTCTGAGACTGAAGTTCCCTCCTGGGGTCAAGATCGTCGGCTTTGCTGACGACGTAACCTTGGAGGTCTACGGGGAGTCAATTCCTGAGGTAGAACTAACCGCAGAACACGCGATTAGCACGGTGGAGGAATGGATGAGCGCGAGAGGCCTGGAGCTCGCTCATCATAAGACGGAGGTAGTTATCGTCAACAACCGCAAGTCGGCACAACATGCAGTTATCCATGTGGGAGAAGTCGCGATCACTTCACAGCGAAGTCTGAAGTCTCTCGAAGTCATTATAGACGACAAGCTGACCTTCGGCAGCCATGTCGACTATATGTGCAAGAGAGCGTCGACTGCTGTTGCGGCACTATCGAGAATGATGTCCAACAGCTCAAAGGTGTGCGCCAGTAGACGTAGGTTACTGGCAGGCGTTGCCGTATCTATCCTCAGGTACGGCGGCCCGTCATGGTCAAGAGCACTGAGGGTAACCAGTTACCTACAGAAACTGGAGAGCACCTACCGCGTGATGTGCCTCAGAGTGATATCTGCCTACCGCACGGTATCACACGATGCATCCTGCGTGATAGCGAGCATGATGCCAGTCGGGCTGGTCATTCGGGAAGATGAGGAGTGCTTTGAGCTACGTGGAAATAGGGGAGCCCGCGAGCGCACCAGGGTGACCTCGGTCGCCAGATGGCAGCGTGAGTGGGACAACTCTTCGAAAGGTAGGTGGACCCATCGGCTGATACCTAGCATATCGAGCTGGGTGGGAAGACCCCATGGGGAAGTTCACTTCCACCTGACACAATTCCTGTCAGGCCATGGCTGTTTCCGTCAGTACCTCCACAGGTTCGGGCACGCGGAGGTCCCAGTCTGCCCGGACTGCCCAGGTGTAGATGAAACTGCCGAACACATACTGTTCGTATGTCATCGGTTCGACGTCGAAAGAAGAGCAATGCTTGACGTCTGTGGCTGGGACACAACCCCGGATACCCTTATCCAGCGGATGTGTCAAACGGTGGAGAAGTGGAACGCAGTCTCGGCTGCTACCATCCAGATTGCCAGTAGGCTACAGGTAATCTGGCGAACCGAGCAACAGACGGCGGGCACGGCTAACTAGTGATTGGTTAGCTGGAGCGAAAAAGGCCAAGCGCAAAATAAGAGAGTGAATGGTCTGTTCATGCCGAGGTAGGTTGGCGCAGCGAATGGCAACCGCGTAAGGGGTAAACCCAGCCACCCCGAAGCAAGACAGAAGAGTGAGTGTATAGGCGTATAAGTGGACTGCCTCATGCCAAGACGGGAGGGTCGTAGCATAGTATGTTGGAACTAAGCTATCGATGCCTCATGGCGTGGCAGAGGAGTGAAAGGGTGAGCATCCAAGTCAGTCTCACATTGCATGTTAAGGGTGAGCATAAAAGTCAGCCTCACAGGTTGGTAGAGGCTAGCACAAAAGTCAGCCTAGCAAGGAATGAAAAAGGTGAGCACAAAAGTCAGCCTCGCATGGTATGTCAGAAGTGGGGCCTAAGAAAAATGTCCCACATGGGATGCCAGAGGGAGTGACAAAGGTACAATAGAGTGGCACGATTGAGAGTGAATCAGGTGATAGGGTGAGCACCCAAGTCAGCCTCACATGGATGGGTAGGGCGAGCACAAAAGTAAGCCTAGCAAGGAATGAGTAAGGTGAGCACACAAGTCAGCCTCGCATGGAACGTAAAAGGTGAGCACAAAAGTCAGCCTCATGTGGGAGTGTTTGAGAGTGAATCAAAGTGTGATTGAGAGAGCACCCAAGTAAGCCTCATACAGGATGTATGATCGCGCGAGTGAGAGTGAATGAGTACATTGAGTACAGCCATCCCCCCAGAAGTAATACCGAGAGGTAGTTCCTGGGAGGAATGATGGCGGAGCCCAATGGAGTTTAGTCGGTATTAATGGCTGGTCACCATTCGAGTCCGACACGCCCCCAGTGCACCCCGTGTGGTAGATTGGACCCTACCGTTAGCACGTGTACTGGGCTAGGACATAAAGGTCTTCTCCATTGTAAAAAAAAAAAAAAATACGCAATACATACACACACAGACATTTGCCGAACTCGACGAACTGAATCGAATGGTATATGTCACTCGGCCCTCCGGGCCTCCGTTAAAAAGTCGGTTTTCAGAGCAATTGCAGTACCTTTCTATTGAGAAATTGGCAAAGTCCCAAAAAGTCGATTTTTATAAAAAAAAATTTTCGAGATAACATAAAATCTCGACGTTTCATGCATTTTAAAGATGTTTGGCATCAAAAATACGAATTCGATTTCTGAAATTTCATGAGGTCCTCCCTTTGAAAAAAAAATTGAGTTCCGGCTTATATGGGAATTTCATATGTGACCGGACGGTTTAGTCTATATTTCCGTAACCATATAAGCGATCCGTACGAAATTTTATAGACATCTATGGGGATATTATAGCTATCATTTGGGACTAAGTTTGTGAAAATCGGCCCAACCATTTCCGGGAAACTGATGTGAGTTCGTAAATTTTGAAAGATGGCCGCTTTTCCCAGGCACTTCCGGAACCGTCTATGGTGGTCAATGTAGTCAACGAAAGTTTGGTTGGCCGTCGGTGACCTAGAACAGCAAATTTAAGTTGTTTGAGAGACATTTTAGCGAAATTTTTACCGTTTTTGCTTTCATCGGAGTATCGGTTTGAATCACAATTTGCTATGAGATCGCATGCCACAATCTGTAACTCCGAAACCGGAAGTCGGATCGAGATGAAATTAAATAGCCGTTTACGGGGACGCAATACCTTTCATTTGAGGCCAAGTTTAGTCGAATCGGTTGCCATCTCCGAGAAACCGATGTGACTGTTATTCTGAATTTAGATACTTCCGCCGGGGCTTCCGGAACCGAGGATGGTGGCCAATGTGGCTTTGAATGGATGTTATTGACCTAATAATACAAATCGAAGCAGTTGTGGTCATATTTTGGAAAAATTTTCACCTTTATACATTCATTGCAGAATTTATTAAAATCGACATTTTCTGCGTGTTCGTACTTATCACCCTGTAATTCCGGAACCGGAAGTCGGATCCATTAGAAATTTCATAGCAGCCTATGGGAACATTGCACCTTTCATTTGAGACTAGGTTTGTCAAAATCGGTTCAGCCATCTCTGAGAAAAAAGAGTGACATTTTTGGTCACATACATAAACACATACACACACACACATACATACATACACACATACATACACACACAGACATTTGCCGAACTCGACGAACTGAATCGAATGGTATATGTCATTCGGCCCTCCGGGCCTCCGTTAAATAGTCGGTTTTCAGAGCAATTGCAATACCTTTCTATTGAGAAAGGCAAAAATTATTTATTACTCGGTTCAGCCTACTCTCTGGGACTTGAAATCTCTTGTAAATTATTGTTTGTAGATTATACAATTATTATTATTAGAAGGTTGGGTTTTTACGCGCATTTGAGGATTGCTGCTAATCCTCAAATGGGCTTTTCCCAATCCAACCAGTTCATGTAGACCATATCAGGTCGGATGACATTTAATCAAATAAATAAATACATACAATTATATTAAAATTTTAGTGCATAACATCCTTAGGTGTAGGGGGCATTTCCGCGGTGGTTGCAGTGTTCACCGCTAGGTGGCGCATTGTTGCGTGTATTTTTCTCCGCTTGGTGGTTGGTGTCTTCGCTTGGTGGGTCAACTTACTGTAGGGGGGAATTCACGACGGTTAAAAACATACCAAACCGTTCTGCTGGCGAACGGTATTCATTTTTATCCGATCCGATAGATCCCCTGAAATGCGTTGGTAGTATTTTCGATTCGATTTTCAATACATCGTCCGATTCTTTGGAAACAACAAACGACTTTCAACCAGCCAAACGTAAATATTTTTCATACAATGTATGTATGAGATTATGTAATTACTACTTATTATTTCAGGGCCAAACTAGTTGACACTGGTTCTCGTGACAATATACAACGCAATAAAAAACACCTGATGATGGACAGAAGAATTATAACAGACACATTGTATCTATCTTCAGTTGCTGTGCAGTGTAATGTTAGTATTAAAAATAAGGGAACCCAAACTTTTCCACAGCATATATCGTTGAGGACAATCCCATTCACACTGACTTCTTGCGTTGAAAATTCAGGAGGATACACCGTACGAACAAGCGTTTATTCACCAAGTCGAGAAAGTTTAAACGATTACTCTGTAGGGGAATTATGGTTAAAACCGACACCTTAAGCTTAACACTTTTTCTAAGTTGCCACAAAACCAATAAAATTATAATTTTAATGCACAATTCTTCTTCAGAAAATTCTTAACAAGACTTAATTTTTTCAGCGCTTCGAAAAATTAATTTCATTAAAAATTATTGGTTGTAAAACTTGGAAAACAAAGTGACTTTTTGTAGGCACTGCGGGTAAAACCAACACCCTATAGGGGTAAGATCGACACCCCCTTTAATTTATTTTCTCTCCACTTTATTAAAATCTTTATCTTTATTAAAAATTAGATATATGCGTGATTAATAAAGTGTTAGTATGTAGTGAGGGGAAGATATTTCGAAAGCGTAGTACTAGAAATAAGAGTATTTTATGCTATAGGATTATTTATTGATATGAGTATTTCCAAATAATCCTTGCGCACATCATTGCAACTTCCAGTGTCATTTTATTTCGTAAGAGAAGATTTGCAAGCGTTCTACGTTCTGCTAATTGGATTCATTCACTTATAAGTGACACACACACATTTCTTAGTAAAACTATCTTTTTCAGATTTGATTTTTCGGACTCTGATTATCAACGATCTATTGGCGTATACATAATATCATTGTCTCATTGTGATAAAGTTCGTCTATGACAAACCAAGAAAACACTAGAAATTCGGTTTGATGAGCTTTTTGGAGAAATAGCAAAAGCTTCGATAGAATTAGATAAGCAAAAATTCCAATTTTTGATTTTTAAAGAGACTTATAAGAAATAAGCACAATAAAAGTATTTCTGTGTATTTCAGCTATTACTATAGTGTGCTAATAGTGTAATTGAAGTGTCACAAAGATCCCCAGCCTTTTGTAATGAATCGCAAGTAAACACAACCATCTTAACAGTGTGTCGGTTTTACCCTAAGCAAAGGGTGTCGGTTTTACCCCAACAGCGCACATTTTTTTATAAAAGCAATTAAAAATATTGAATTTCTCAAACTCGTCTTCAATGCATCTAATTGATCATAGGAAAGGCCGATAATAATAGGTACAGAAAAATGGGGTGATTTGAAAAGCTTAAACCTTAAAATCTATCAACGAAATTTTACATCCAGACGAGTATGAACGCTGCTGTCGTATGTTTTGTTTATTTTTCTGATATTCGGCGCACTAACGTAAATCCAATTTTTATTCAAATGCTCTAGATAAACGTACTAATAATAATGTATCATTATGAAATGAATAAAAATTTGATTTCTAGGCAAAGTTGTGGGGTGTCGGTTTTACCCACAGTGTCGGTTTTTCCCACAATTCCCCTACATCCATTGTTAAAGCGAAATCAATGATTTGCTTAGGAATTTCCGCTGATAACCTATATATTTTGTCCGCATTGACTGAAACGACTGGCATAAGCGAGAGGGATTTGATCATTATTTTCCGGAAAATTAGGTTGAATGAACCATTTGAAATTTTGTGTGATTCCGTAGGATTGACAAACGCTCGTGTATGTCAAATTTTCCGCCACTGTATTCCTATTATAGCGAACCTAGTGATATTAAAAAGTTTTTGTCGGTTTCTTTTTTGAACAAATATTTTACGATACAAAGTATTATCGATTGCTTCGAAATACAAATTCAAAAACCGTCCAACCCAGTTATGCAGTCAGTCACATATTCACAATATAAATCCTGCAACACGATAAAATATTTAGTTTCGTGTACACCTTGCGGGCTAATCAACTTCATCTCTAAAGGATTTCCTGGCCGTGCCAGAGATTAAAAAAATAGTTAAATAATCTGGATATTTAAACTTTATAAAACTCGGAGAAGGAGTGTTAGCCGATCGTGGTTTTAAAAACGTGGCATCTGTTGTAGAGAGAGCAGGAGGCATATTGATTAGACCACCAAGTGTATCTAATGATGAACCGTTATCAAAAAAGGAATCCATGCAAGCCAAAGCGATCGTGGGTGTTCGAATTCATATTGAACGCTTAATTCGACGATTCAGGGAATTTAACATGTGTGCCCCACATGCTGAGTTACAATCAAGTTATTTTGACAAATTCGACGATATTATAATTATAATCGCCGGTTTGGTTAATTTACAGGATAAGTTAATCAGGTAAAATAAGAATGTCAATAAAACAAAAGTTGTTGTTTTTTTTCAGTTTATTTCTTTTCGACTAGTGTATTCCATTACAAACCATCAAAAACTTTCGTATAGTTTAGTAAAAATATGTTCATTCCAAAATTTATAACTAGCTTTCATCTTTTCTTTATATAAGATTTGTCAAAATCTACTTCGTGAAATTCTACTAGTTTTTCAGGGTTTCTACTTTTTTCAAAACCTTAGACCAGGTTAACTAACACTAAAGCTCCGTTTTCTCTTTTCGACATCACCATTTGTAAATGAATTTAACTTTTTACTTTGTCCTTGAGCTGCCCATCATTTTGCATATAATATTTAATATTTTCCTCTATAAGGGCATTTGATTTCAAAAACTGTTGTTTCATTAACTGCATCAGGAGAAGCACCACAAGCGGGATATCGAGAATTTAGGAAAAGTCCACAAAGTCTTACATTTTTATAATAAACCTGGATTATAGCTAAAACTGCATGTTCCAGACGCAACCCTCTTTGCATAGCTTCTGTACTTTTCGTACTACATCCTAATACACCATCCACCAATGCCCATCCGGCGTTCCGCAGCGCGATAGCTCGAATAATCTTGACGCGGTTATTCTCCCAAACTTTAGAAGATGCCATAGTGAAGAATCTTGTCCTCTAGTGTTAGTCTCATTAACACTACACGCTTGAACTGTCATTTTATTTTTGCAAAATGCTATAAAACTTTTTGAATCCACCGCTTGTGAATTTGATTTAAATTGCAGTATTAAGTTATGCACAGTGATGGCATTTCACCCTAGTGATGCACTGGCGCGTAAGTGTGATGCCTACACAGAGGATACAATAGGTCTGTTCCAGTACCAGGAGAAACTGGAAGTACTCCGGAGAAAATCGTTCCTGTACTTTCTTCTTCTCTTTTTTCTTCTGCTGGGAGCAAACCAGAGTGAAAAGGAGCAGATTTTTTGCTCCTGTTTACTCCGGAGTGACTTCCGTGTACCACAGAAAAAAGCAGAACGCTCTTTCTTTCGGAGCTGTATAGACCGATTTCAAGTGCGCTGGTGTCGAGGTAGTTGGGTGCGAGATAACCGTGCTCTCTTGCTCTTCAAATTCTCTGTGGCGCGCTCAGATAAAGTCACCACCGCGCGCGCCCCAGAGTTGCTGTGGTGTATTCACTGGCGTGTATTCACTGGCGTGTGATCTTTGGTTTGTTTTCGTCTTATAAGCGGCAGTGCGGGTGAGATTGATTTAATTGGCACAGGTTATATCTAGAGAAAATTTTCAATAGGACGTAAGTAACATTGAGAGCCTCTCTTTGTTTACTTTCTCATTCGTTTATTACGACGTCATTACAACACTTTGTACTAATTTTCCAGTACATATCGAAAGCCGACGCACAGTGGGACCAATCCAAAAAAGGTGGAACAAAACCTATTTGATGCCTTAGATGTCATTTTAGAGCTAGCATTTCTTCGTAGGATATGTTCACAATATTATTCTGCAACTTTTTAAATAGAATATTTTGTTGTTGGACTAAGGTAGAGCACCCGAGTAAAAAAAATTTTTTCAAAAAATTATTTTAGAGGGTCGATGTCTTCAAGAAAGTTGTAGAATATTATATTTTGAATAACTTCTTCTAAGATACCATAGACATCAGACCTCATATTTGAGGCAAAATTGTTGTTTTTTGGAAATATGGTCAAAAAATCAGTTTTTCGACTTTTCCATGCTACAAACCTTAATTGATTAATTTAATATGTTCTACAAACTTGCAGGTAATATTAAAATACAACTTTTTGTTGAAGAAACTAATAACCTGAAATCAATATTTTGGCTTCTAAAACTATTTTTAATGCAAATTTACTCTATTTTCATCAAAGATTTCTGTTTTTAGGATCACTTTTGTGCAGCCAAACTTTGGCTATTCCGATACTCTATTATTCGTAGAATAAAATTAATACTACATAGATACAGGATATAGTCGGACGCATTGTTTGGGTGACCATTCTTGTACGGCGGTTTATAACATAAAATGTGTCTATATAATTTTTAATTTATATACATTATTAGCTATTAACAAAATCTTATATTTTGTACGCGTTTACAAGCATATAGAACATATTGAGTTGATCAATTATGGTTACAATATGAAAAAGTGAAAAAATAATATAAATTTTGAATTTAAACTGCCAAAGAACAACGATTTGGGTTCAAAAAAGAAATAAATGGTCTTTTCAACAAAATTGTTCCAAATACAATATTTGACAACTTTGCTGAAGACCTCAACCATTTAAACAAAATTTGATTTTTTTAGTTCGGGATTTCTACTTTAGTTTAACAAATAAGATTTGTTCTACAAATTCATAAAAGTAGAACAATACCTATTTGAGGCCTTAGATAATCTAGAACCTAAGTGTGTGGAAAAATATTCACAATATAATTAAATCATTTCTATTTTTTAGATGGTTGAGGACTTCAGCAAATTTGTATAATATTCAATTTCGAACGAAATTTTGTTAAAAATACCTTATACATACAGTAGATTTATTTTTTAATCCGAAATCATTGTTCTTTGTCAGTTTAAATTTTAAAAATTTATATTATTTTTTCACTTTTCCATATTGATCAACTCAATATGTTTTACATGCTTGTAAGTGCGTGCAAAATATAAGATTTTGTTAATAGCTAATAATGTAGGGGAGACTGAGGAGACTTGATCCCCGGGGAGACTTGATCCCATCATTGTAACTCAAAGGCGGATCAGAATACATTAATCGAATATACTATAAAGTTGCGTGTTTTTTTCTAAACATAAATTTCATTAACACAGAAAAAAGAAATTGGACTTTTGTGTAACCGAATTTTTACCGATTTAAAATAAAGTCTCAGAAGAACTGAAGAAGATTTATTTTTCAAATTTTCAAACTTTTATAAAATTGATAAAATCACCCACTACATACTCTACTTTTGCATACAGAATTACAGGAGAATGTCAATTATATGAATACGTTATGATTGAGCTGATTCTTTTGTTCAACTATATTTTTACTAAAGTTTGCTGAAATAGATGCTATGGGTTCACTTGATCCCTTCAAATTCGTGGAGATTTGATCCCCTTCGCCATACTTCATACACACCACTGAAAATAACCAAATTCACACCAGAACAATTGAAGTCATTGTTGTCATAAAAAAATGTCAAAAATGAACGCTTCATCGTAAAGAAACATAACTGTAATTGTTTACTACAGTATACGTAGCAACCATTCATCCCACATTTGACGTTCCTCAACCATAATAAAGACAGCTTTCAAATAATTGCACGGAGATTTGGGGAATTCGTAAAAAAATCAGGTGAGAGATGCGTAATATGTAGTAACTAAAATAACAATATCTAATCATAACAATTTAATCAATACTACAATCCATTTATAAAATTGAATGGGGTAATGTACCCGTTTTTGCCCTATTAAGAAGGGTACCACATTATTACTACAATAATTTTATTATTTCAGCTTCTTTGATTTGTCATTAAGGTCCATTTTTTTATTTAGATTATAGAGGTTTTAACGTTAAGGTCATTCGCCTCTTATTAAGAGCCAATATAATAACAAAATTGTCTTGAGAATGGTGAAAATCTTCTGTTTGAGCGCGGCAAAATCTCTAATCGAGTACCCCCATTATCGCAATACCATTTAAGTCAATGCGTTGAGCAAAGATGGCAGACGCTGCTGTAACCAAAGGCTTCAGATGGGTAGGATGATAGTAGAAACAGGGCAAAAATAGGCTTATTACCCTACATGCTCTTTTAAATACGTTTTCATAAAGGAATCTAGTGTCCCCAAATTAGGGATCGAGTCTCCACTAATCTAAGAATTTTCCATTTTTTGTTGTTTTCCAGAAATGCTCATAGCTCATGTCCAGTATAATATTTCCATGTAATTTTTTTATGATTATTAGTCATCCCTAGAAACAATATAAAACTACAAAAAAATACATAGTTTTTTTATCATTCCACGGAATTGGACTGAAAAATAAAAAAGGGGATCAAGTCTCCTCAGTCTCCCCTATATAAATTAAAAATAGTATAAACACATTTTATGTTATAAACCGTCGTACATGAATGGTCACCCAAACAACGCGTCCAACTATATCCTGTTTCTTTGTAGTATTAATTTTATTCTACGAATAATAGAGTATCGGAATAGCCAAAGTTTGGCTGCACAAAAGTGCACCTAAAAACAGAAATCTTTGATGAAAATAGAGTAAATTTATATGAAAAATAGTTTTAGAAACCAAAATATTGATTTTAGGTTATTAGTTCCTTCAAAAAAAAGTTGTACTTTGGTGATACCTGCAAGTTTGTAGAACATATTGATTTAATCAATTAAGGTTTTTATCAAGGAAATATCGAAAAACTGATTTTTTGATAATATTTTCAAAAAACAACAATTTTGCCTCAAATTTGAGGTCTGATGTCTGTGGTATCTTAGAAGAAGTTATTCAAAACATAATATTCTACAACTTTGTCGAAGACATCGACCCTCTAAAACAATTTTTTGAAAAAATTTTTTTTGCTCGGGTACTCTACTTTAGTCCAATAACAAAATATTCTATTTAAAAAGTTGCAGAATAATATTGTGAACATATCCTACGAAGTCATGCTGGATCTAAAATGACATCTAAGGCCTCAAATAGGTTTTGTCCCACCTTTTTTAGATTGGTCCCACTGTGCGACGGTTTTTACTACAATATTATGCAAAGAGTAGAGTAGTAAATGTTGAAATGGCCGAGCAATGAACAGAAGAGAAAGACCTCAAAGAGAATCTCTCATTGTTACTTACGTCCTATTGAAAATTTTCTCTAGATATGATTTTCTACTGAAGATTTCATACAAGTTGCTTGGTAAAGCGAACGTGTTTATAAAGTATTGTTACACTACCTGCAAAACTAAAAGTACTCGATCCTCGGAGCAAATTGGGAAAACTTTTTACGTATCATTATATAGTTTTATAATGACCAGAGGCACCTGATATGCAAACTCGTGTTATAAGTATTAATAGTTTTATTATAACTTAATCCTACAAGTTTAAAACGAAATCTTAGATTTCGTCGACAGGCTTGACATATTCAGTAAAATTAGGTATGGCGATAATTAATTTACATACAACATCACAATTGAGCATACACCCGTTATTCATTTGTTCATTTGTCTATTATTTTGCATAGAAATCGTTTAAACAGCAGGCGAAAGCAAATGTTTCAAGAGCATGAGAGCTGGGAAGGGGATTCTGCGCGTCAATGAGCGAAATTAATTGGCTCAGTTTCGGGTTCAAGAAAAACTAGTGTTCACGCTTATTTTAAATGAACAATGAATCTTGTGTTCCATAAAAGGATATTATAAATGGGCAGCAACAATGTTTATTATACGTATTCTAGATCTTTGCGTCAGTTAGAATTTTAGACCGTAATTATAATGCACGGATTCATTGCACGTAATATCAACAGCAAAACAAAGTATTAGGTATCTGGTAGTATCTGTCGGAATCTCTGCCAATCTCTATGAAATTATCGTATTTTCAAGTAACAAGTAATGTGTTTCCTCAAGTTTAAACAAGCGATTTTAATGTGATAAATTATTCCTCATTATAACATTCTTGAATGAGGTGTTTCATCAAAAAGGTACTAGGAACCAGTGTTGGGAAAATATCAAAATATCAATGTTCACAACAGAATATTTTCATCGCCGATTTTCTAATAAAAAGTTCACTGGTATAAAATATCGCTACGGAAAAAATCGTCAGTGAACTTCAAGAGTGCCGATGTTTGGGAACATTATTCGGTTCAAGCAAATATCGAAAGAAGAAAAGATCGCTTGAGAACTTTTATATCAACGAAAATATAGAAAAAATTTCGCCTTATGAAAACATCTTGCACGATCTTCGAAAGAGGGATTTCCAAAAACCTGTAGATTAACATGATATAAAAAACTACGTTCTACAATATTACGGCGATAGCTCAATGAGATAAAGCGTCAGGCTAGTTTAGTGTCAACGAAGCTTTCTTCAGAAGCCATCGTATGAAAAAAAAACTTTTCATCAATCGACAGAATTAAAATAAGAAAGAATTAAAATGGTGCTTGAATGGTATGTTGTCAATATATATCGCTTTATCTCATTGAGCTATCGCCGTAATATTGTAGAACGTAGTTTTTTATATCATGTTAATCTACAGGTTTTTGGAAATCCCTCTTTCTCAGAACGTGCAAGATGTTTTCATAAGGCGAAATTTTTTTCTAAATTTTCGTTGATATAAAAGTTCTCAAGCGATTTTTTCTTCTTCCGATATTTGCTTGAACCGAATAATGTTCCCAAACATCGGCACTCTTGAAGTTCACTGACGATTTTTTCCGTAGCGATATTTTATACCAGTGAACTTTTTATTAGAAAATCGGCGATGAAAATATTCTGTTGTGAACATTGATATTTTGATATTTTCCCAACACTGGTTCCTAGTACCTTTTTGATAAAACACCTCATTCAAGAATGTTATAATGAGGAATAATTTAACATAATTAAAATCGCTTGTTTAAACTTGAGGAAACACATTACTTGTTACTTGAAAATACGATAATTTCATAAAGATTGGCAGAGATTCCGACAGATACTACCAGATACCTAATACTTTGTTTTGCTGTTGATATTACGTGCAATGAATCCGTGCATTATAATTACGGTCTAAAATTCTAACTGACGCAAAGATCTAGAATACGTATAACAAACATTGTTGCTGCTGACTCATTTATAATATCCTTTTATGGAACACAAGATTCATTGTTCATTTAAAATAAGCGTGAACACTAGTTTTTCTTGACCCCGAAACTGAGCCAATTAATTTCGCTCATTGACGCGCAGAATCCCCTTCCCAGCTCTCATGCTCTTGAAACATTCGCTTTCGCCTGTTGTTTAAACGATTTCTATGCAAAATAATAGACAAATGAACAAATGAATAACGGGTGTATGCTCAATTGTGATGTTGTATGTAAATTAATTATCGCCATACCTAATTTTACTGAATATGTCAAGCCTGTCGACGAAATCTAAGATTTCGTTTTAAACTTGTAGGATTAAGTTATAATAAAACTATTAATACTTATAACACGAGTTTGCATATCAGGTGCCTCTGGTCATTATAAAACTATATAATAATACGTAAAAAGTTTTCCCAATTTGCTCCGAGGATCGAGTACTTTTAGTTTTGCAGGTAGTGTAACAATACTTTATAAACACGTTCGCTTTACCAAGCAACTTGTATGAAATCTTCAGTAGAAAATCATATCTAGAGAAAATTTTCAATAGGACGTAAGTAACAATGAGAGATTCTCTTTGAGGTCTTTCTCTTCTGTTCATTGCTCGGCCATTTCAACATTTACTACTCTACTCTTTGCATAATATTGTAGTAAAAACCGTCGCACAGTGGGACCAATCTAAAAAACCTGTTTTAATCCACCTAGCGGTGCAATTGTGCCTTTCTCATTTCTCTAAACTATGGCACGGAGGCTTTTTATGTTCAACATAATCGTGGAAATGTCCATTACATTCTTAGTACACTTTGCACTTATACACAATGGCATGCCAGCCACGAACTTGATGAGCTACGTGTCGACGGTGAAACACTTGAAACAAATAAATATCATACTCCATTAGCCTAATCAGCATTAGATCAATGTTATCTGCTTGCTAACTCATTTTGTCATGCGGGGATGGGTATGTGAGGAGGGCGAAAGTCCCATGAATGAACGACTCCCCAGCTTAAATTGGTATGCTTTGTAATATAGTGGTGGTTTAAAGATGATGGGGTTGAAAGGGAGGGGTATGAGGTGGTGGTCTGAGCGGTGATTTAAGGAGATTTTTAAAGGAGGGGAGTGAACAGTAGAGGGGGGGGGGTGTAACCCCTCTCCGTAAACCATCAACTACGCCCCTGTTAAAATCCAGAAACCTTATGCGAGTTGAAAAAAAAATTAGGGGGTTAGGTTGACGTTTTTCAGAGTGATTGCATAACCTTTCTATATGAGAAAGGCAAAAATGTGCAAAATCCAAAAACGTGAATCTTCGTCAAATTTTTTTCGTGTTTGCATCAAATCTCGACGTTTTATGCACCTTGAATACATTTAGCATCAAAAATAAAAATTCTATTTTTAATTTTTCCTATAGTTTTTATGCGAAATTTCTGTGTGGCCGCACTCTGAAACCCGTAATTCCGGAACCAGAATTCCGATCGATCCAAAATTCAATAGCAGCCGATGGGAAGGTTGCACCTTTCATTTGAGACTAAGTTTGGGCAAATCGGTCCAGCCATCTCTAAGAAAAATGAGTGACATTATTTGACACATACGCACATACATACACACACACATACACACACACATACACACACACATACATACACACATACACACACACATACAGACTTTTTCCGATCTCGACGAACTGAGTCGAATGGGATATGACACTCGGCCCTCCGGGCCGGGATTAGGTTGACGTTTTTCAGAGTGATTGCATAACCTTTCTATATGAGAAAGGCAAAAATGTGCAAAATCCAAAAACGTGAATCTTCGTCAAATTTTTTTCGTGTTTGCATCAAATCTCGACGTTTTATGCACCTTGAATACATTTAGCATCAAAAATAAAAATTCTATTTTTAATTTTTCCTATAGTTTTTATGCGAAATTTCTGTGTGGCCGCACTCTGAAACCCGTAATTCCGGAACCAGAATTCCGATCGATCCAAAATTCAATAGCAGCCGATGGGAAGGTTGCACCTTTCATTTGAGACTAAGTTTGGGCAAATCGGTCCAGCCATCTCTAAGAAAAATGAGTGACATTATTTGACACATACGCACATACATACACACACACACACACATACACACACACATACACACACATACACACATACACACACACATACAGACTTTTTCCGATCTCGACGAACTGAGTCGAATGGGATATGACACTCGGCCCTCCGGGCCGGGATTAGGTTGACGTTTTTCAGAGTGATTGCATAACCTTTCTATATGAGAAAGGCAAAAATGTGCAAAATCCAAAAACGTGAATCTTCGTCAAATTTTTTTCGTGTTTGCATCAAATCTCGACGTTTTATGCACCTTGAATACATTTAGCATCAAAAATAAAAATTCTATTTTTAATTTTTCCTATAGTTTTTATGCGAAATTTCTGTGTGGCCGCACTCTGAAACCCGTAATTCCGGAACCAGAATTCCGATCGATCCAAAATTCAATAGCAGCCGATGGGAAGGTTGCACCTTTCATTTGAGACTAAGTTTGGGCAAATCGGTCCAGCCATCTCTAAGAAAAATGAGTGACATTATTTGACACATACGCACATACATACACACACACATACACACACACATACATACACACATACACACACATACAGACTTTTTCCGATCTCGACGAACTGAGTCGAATGGGATATGACACTCGGCCCTCCGGGCCGGGATTAGGTTGACGTTTTTCAGAGTGATTGCATAACCTTTCTATATGAGAAAGGCAAAAATGTGCAAAATCCAAAAACGTGAATCTTCGTCAAATTTTTTTCGTGTTTGCATCAAATCTCGACGTTTTATGCACCTTGAATACATTTAGCATCAAAAATAAAAATTCTATTTTTAATTTTTCCTATAGTTTTTATGCGAAATTTCTGTGTGGCCGCACTCTGAAACCCGTAATTCCGGAACCAGAATTCCGATCGATCCAAAATTCAATAGCAGCCGATGGGAAGGTTGCACCTTTCATTTGAGACTAAGTTTGGGCAAATCGGTCCAGCCATCTCTAAGAAAAATGAGTGACATTATTTGACACATACGCACATACATACACACACACATACACACACACATACACACACACATACATACACACATACACACACACATACAGACTTTTTCCGATCTCGACGAACTGAGTCGAATGGGATATGACACTCGGCCCTCCGGGCCGGGATTAGGTTGACGTTTTTCAGAGTGATTGCATAACCTTTCTATATGAGAAAGGCAAAAATGTGCAAAATCCAAAAACGTGAATCTTCGTCAAATTTTTTTCGTGTTTGCATCAAATCTCGACGTTTTATGCACCTTGAATACATTTAGCATCAAAAATAAAAATTCTATTTTTAATTTTTCCTATAGTTTTTATGCGAAATTTCTGTGTGGCCGCACTCTGAAACCCGTAATTCCGGAACCAGAATTCCGATCGATCCAAAATTCAATAGCAGCCGATGGGAAGGTTGCACCTTTCATTTGAGACTAAGTTTGGGCAAATCGGTCCAGCCATCTCTAAGAAAAATGAGTGACATTATTTGACACATACGCACATATATACACACACACATACACACACATACACACACACACATACATACACACATACACACACACATACAGACTTTTTCCGATCTCGACGAACTGAGTCGAATGGGATATGACACTCGGCCCTCCGGGCCGGGATTAGGTTGACGTTTTTCAGAGTGATTGCATAACCTTTCTATATGAGAAAGGCAAAAATGTGCAAAATCCAAAAACGTGAATCTTCGTCAAATTTTTTTCGTGTTTGCATCAAATCTCGACGTTTTATGCACCTTGAATACATTTAGCATCAAAAATAAAAATTCTATTTTTAATTTTTCCTATAGTTTTTATGCGAAATTTCTGTGTGGCCGCACTCTGAAACCCGTAATTCCGGAACCAGAATTCCGATCGATCCAAAATTCAATAGCAGCCGATGGGAAGGTTGCACCTTTCATTTGAGACTAAGTTTGGGCAAATCGGTCCAGCCATCTCTGAGAAAAATGAGTGACATTATTTGACACATACGCACATACATACACACACACACATACACACACATACACACACACACACATACATACACACATACACACACACATACAGACTTTTTCCGATCTCGACGAACTGAGTCGAATGGGATATGACACTCGGCCCTCCGGGCCGGGATTAGGTTGACGTTTTTCAGAGTGATTGCATAACCTTTCTATATGAGAAAGGCAAAAATGTGCAAAATCCAAAAACGTGAATCTTCGTCAAATTTTTTTCGTGTTTGCATCAAATCTCGACGTTTTATGCACCTTGAATACATTTAGCATCAAAAATAAAAATTCTATTTTTAATTTTTCCTATAGTTTTTATGCGAAATTTCTGTGTGGCCGCACTCTGAAACCCGTAATTCCGGAACCAGAATTCCGATCGATCCAAAATTCAATAGCAGCCGATGGGAAGGTTGCACCTTTCATTTGAGACTAAGTTTGGGCAAATCGGTCCAGCCATCTCTGAGAAAAATGAGTGACATTATTTGACACATACGCACATACATACACACACACACATACACACACATACACACACATACATACACACATACACACACATACAGACTTTTTCCGATCTCGACGAACTGAGTCGAATGGGATATGACACTCGGCCCTCCGGGCCGGGATTAGGTTGACGTTTTTCAGAGTGATTGCATAACCTTTCTATATGAGAAAGGCAAAAATGTGCAAAATCCAAAAACGTGAATCTTCGTCAAATTTTTTTCGTGTTTGCATCAAATCTCGACGTTTTATGCACCTTGAATACATTTAGCATCAAAAATAAAAATTCTATTTTTAATTTTTCCTATAGTTTTTATGCGAAATTTCTGTGTGGCCGCACTCTGAAACCCGTAATTCCGGAACCAGAATTCCGATCGATCCAAAATTCAATAGCAGCCGATGGGAAGGTTGCACCTTTCATTTGAGACTAAGTTTGGGCAAATCGGTCCAGCCATCTCTAAGAAAAATGAGTGACATTATTTGACACATACGCACATACATACACACACACACATATATACACACACATACACACACACATACATACACACATACACACACACATACAGACTTTTTCCGATCTCGACGAACTGAGTCGAATGGGATATGACACTCGGCCCTCCGGGCCGGGATTAGGTTGACGTTTTTCAGAGTGATTGCATAACCTTTCTATATGAGAAAGGCAAAAATGTGCAAAATCCAAAAAAGTGAATCTTAGTCAAATTTTTTTCGTGTTTGCATCAAATCTCGACGTTTTATGCACCTTGAATACATTTAGCATCAAAAATAAAAATTCTATTTTTAATTTTTCCTATAGTTTTTATGAGAAATTTCTGTGTGGCCGCACTCTGAAACCCGTAATTCCGGAACCAGAATTCCGATCGATCCAAAATTCAATAGCAGCCGATGGGAAGGTTGCACCTTTCATTTGAGACTAAGTTTGGGCAAATCGGTCCAGCCATCTCTGAGAAAAATGAGTGACATTATTTGACACATACGCACATACATACACACACACACACATACACACACACATACACACACATACACACACACATACATACACACATACACACACACATACAGACTTTTTCCGATCTCGACGAACTGAGTCGAATGGGATATGACACTCGGCCCTCCGGGCCGGGATTAGGTTGACGTTTTTCAGAGTGATTGCATAACCTTTCTATATGAGAAAGGCAAAACGTTTTCAATCCACCTAACAGTGTGATGAGACATTTCTTATAACTCTTATCACTCTCTTCAGATATTATATCGTTTGAGAACATTTAGAACTTGATGCTTCGCGATGTTTTTGATAACACATACTACATGGGATAGTGGCAGGACTCAGAGAATCGCTCAAAGCAGCATAGGACAACATCAGTGCTAGAAATCTCAAACCAAATCAATGGGAAAGCGAAAAAATGGCCCATAAAATGGACATACCATCGAATTATTGCTAATGCTCTGTTAATAAAATAGCTAAATTGTGGTGGGAAAACTGAATTTTCCTGAAGGGGTTATATATTGTACTGAGCCAAAAAAATCGAAATTTTTTTTTGAATCGATTTGAAGTTTATACTTTACTCAAATTTCCAACGCGACTGAGAACTAAGAAATCGACGCTTTTTCTTGAAAAGGGCAATACTAGCAGTGATACCATTTAAAGAAAATCAACAGTGAATATTTCCAGACTTGGTTTTATTTCCTATTTAAGAACTATTGTGTTTTTTACGTCCTAGATTGCATGATTCAGTGATCGAAACCCAAAACTTCATAAAGTATTTGAAATTATTAAATTAAAATTTGTTTTTGCTATTGAAATTGACAAAATGATAGTATCACCCTCACCCCTTCGGCGATTGTTTACTTTTGCGGTCCCACCTATCAGCATTGAAGTATCGCCCTTACGTTTTTTTTACAATAACTACCGTTTTACACCACCGTTTCGTCCGTGTTTTTTCAATAGCGATCATTGTTACTATTTACAGCTGGTATCAGCTTGATAATCCTAAAAAAATACGAAAATAACAGTTTCGCCTCTAAACTGCTAGCAAAAAAAGTATCGCCCTGTTTGTTTGTGTGGAGCGTGGAGGGCGAAACTTTAAATAAACAAACAAAAATACAGTTTCGCCCGTTGTATTTTTTGCTGTAAGCAATATCGTAGAATCAAAATTTTTAGGTTAATTTGTTGTGTTTCAAAGCCCTCATTCGCATGTATGAAAAAAGCCTTATGTTTACATTTGTAAGTATCGCCCTTTTCACAAAAAAGCGTTGAAATGAAATCGCAGCTCCTGATATCACGCTATCTCTGAAGTGCATGCTTGCACAGTTCCAAATTTTACTTCGACATCAACTTTTTCTAAAGGTGACTTCCCAGTAGTATCCTTGATTTGAATTATTATCGCTAATCCTAATGCCAAAGAACAAATAAAAAACCTCTCGAAAACGAACCGTTTGGGAAAATCATCATCATTGCTGGAATTTTCATTTTCACGAAACTTTTCGATAACCTTCCGTCACTTGCGCTAATGCACTGGGTGCACAGTGCCAGTGGCGTAGTAAGAAAATTTTTCGGGGGGGGATATGAATTTTTTTTTGTATATATATATATATGAAAAAATGTTCATAAACATTCTGAGCAGGAAAAAAATGTTCAAAACCAACAACTAAGGGAACGGGTTTGGGTAGTCAAGGTAGGAAAGCTAGCTGTTGGTATAGAATTAATGCTCTTCCCCTACGAGGACAATCTGGGCGGCAAACTTCAGACTGTCTAATTTACTGAGCCCTTCAGTTCCCTTGTGCAATTCAGTACCACTTCTTCGTTGAGCTTCCGACTGGTTCGCGAACTACTCGGTCTAGTCCCCGACGATAGATCTAGCCTATTCCGACGAAAAGTTCCCCGGCGAGAGAAGTTCGAAAGCGAGCCAACCAGCCAGGTGCTGCGGTCAGTTCGGCGATTCCGGTAGAGTAGGGCATCCGGTTTGCTGGAGCCCCGGAGCGGCTGGTGGTGTATCGTCGCGATCTACGCGGTCTCGTTCCCAGCGGTGAATCTGACTGTACGCTGACGGAGAGGTCCCAGACGAAATAAGTTCTCCCGATACCGATTCTTCAGTACTACAACTTCTTGAGCCGTTTGGCTCCGTGACCGGTGCCATTTAGCACCGCAACTCCTTTAAGCCCTTTAGTTCTCTTCTTGGGCCATTTAGCACTACTTCCTTGATGATCCATTCAGCTCCTCGACTTGTTCGCGAACAACTCGGTCTAGTCCCCGACGATGGACCTGACCTACTCCGACAGAGAATTCCCCGGCGAGAGAAGTTCTCCCGAGATCGAGCTAATCAGCTAGGTGCCGAGGTCAGTTCGGCGATTCTGGTGAAGCAGGGTGTCCGGTGCACTGGTGCGCCGATGACCAGCGACTAGTGGTGTTTCGTCGCTGTCTACTCTGTCTAGTCCCCAGCGGTGAATAAGGCTTACGCTAACGGAGAGTTCCCTGGCGAAAAAAGTTCTCCCAATATCGATTCTTCTTTGGTTTTCGCTATTTTTCTATCAGAACAACCGGTGGGGTGCCGTGGTCGGTCTGACGAATCCACATGGAGCTTTCGTCCGGTTCGCTGGCGTTTCGACGACTCATACTCGCTGCTCTGTTGCAGTCTACTCGACTAGTCATCGGCGGTGAATCTAGCTTATTCCTGCGGAGAGTTCCCTGGCGGTGATTGCTCTCCCGAAACCGTTGTTCGATGCCCATTACGTTGTAAGACGGTCATGATCTACATCAGCGGTTCTCAACCTTTTTCGTACCACGGACTCCTTAGATATCACACTGGGTTGCTGCGGACCCCCATAGATAAAGATCAATTTTGTATGCTATCAATATGTTATTTTCAATTTGTTAGGAAACATGGCTTGAAATTTCAATATGCATTCGGAAAATATATTTTTCTTCGCGGACTCCCAGAAATGACTCCGCGGCCCCCTAGGGGTCCGCGGCCCCCTAGGGGTCCGCGGACCCCAGTTTGAGAATCACTGATCTACATCATATCTCTGTTTACTGTGTTCCACGTCTTTAAGTCGCTTGTCATTCTGTAGGCTACATTATCCGGGTTGATGTCCGGTCCTCCCGTTTTAAGTAGCTCCCTGTACGTCACTTCAAACCTCGGACATTCAAAGACTCTCCTCGGACATTCAAAGACTTCAAACCTCGGACGTTCAAAGACGCTCCGGTGTCTCCTGGACGATCTCACACTCCAAGCACAGTGTTGACGTTGCGTACCCACACCGATGAAGATACTCCTTAAGCAGCCGTGGCTCGGTAGGAGCTGTTTCAGGTGGAAGGTCATCTCTCCGTGCTTTCTATTGACGCACGCCGACAGGTTTGGATGAGCCGGTAGGTCCATTTTCCTTTCTCCGTATTGTCACATTCCTGCTGCCACATCACCATCGAATCGATTCTCATCATCTTCCTCACGTTTCTGGCGTTTCATTGTTTGTAGCACTTGATATCCTCCGTCAGGGTAATGCAGATGGGGATCATCTCGGCGACAAAGCATACTGCCTCCGGTACACAATCGCAACTCGTACGACCAGCAGTCGAAGCGTCCTGTTCAGCTTTTCGCGATTTCATTGTCTCCGTCACCGATACCTCCATTTCTTCAAGTGTCTCACCGTTAGTGACACATCGTCCACGAAACCAACGATTTTCACTTTCCTGGGAAGCCGCAGTGTTAAGACCCCATCGTACATCTCATTCCAAAGTGTTGGACAGAGAATGGAGCCCTGAGGAACGCCCGCTGTGACTCGCATTGCCTATTGCCCGTTTGTTCGTCTGGTACAGCAGTGCTCCACTCTGGAAGTAGCTCTTCAGGATCTGGCTCATTCTTTTATGCCACGCTGCGGCATTGGTCTATTCGAGGTTGCATGGCTCGGTGGCTTCCCACACTTTGGCAGAAACATCAGTTTCTGCACCTTCCTCATTTCGGGGATTACCATCATCTAAAGACTTCAGCAGTAGCATCCTGAACATATCCGAATACGCCAGGATCGCAGCTTTCAGCGCCACGGTTCGTATTCCATCCGGACCGGGGGTTTTCTTTGATTTTAGTCACATCGACGCTTCTTTGAGCTCGTCGTTAGTCACTTACCACTCGGCTGTGTTACCTCCTTCTTCTTCGTCGTACGGTGTCGGTGACCAGGTAGTTGAATCGTGATTCGGGAAGAGACCCTCAACGATTATCTTTAGTTTTCCCGGGTATATTTCAGCTGGTGTCGCAGACCCTCGTCTTCGTCATGACGACTCAGTACACGTCCCCCAGGGATTGGCGTTTATTTCTCAGCACAGCTACTTATGGCAATTGGCTTGCTAAGCTTGATCTCCCATTTTAAAGAGTCCCTACCTTCTCGAAACGTCGCTTGTGCACCTCTCTCACTCTCCGATCTTACGCTCTGAGCCCGTTTTCTGGATCTAAGACAAGCAGCGTGTAGCGTACTGAGCTACTCATTTAACCCGTAATCTGCACGCCGTCTACTGCATGGCCCTAGTTTTCGTGACATTGTAACGTCACAAGCCGTCCCAATCCATCTTGCGCATCAACGTACTTGATTCCGTTGTTCGCCGAAGTAACTCAACAAAGAGGTTTTCGTTAAAGGCTAGCTTGCGGCCCGTCCTTCTTCGTGCTGCAGAATCGCCTGGTGGTCTCTATGGGGATACTTCTCTCACACTCTCCAGTCCATGTTCGCCGTCAATCAAGGACTACAGAATGTGGTGAAATTTCTCTCGGTACCGATATCCGTTTCGTGAACCAATAAGCTCCCAGCTCCTCGCTTCGCCGCGATCTACTTGTTATAGTCCTCGGCGGTTGAGCTAGCCTCCACAACGTGCCGTCAGGTAGGTGTCGAGTCTGCAGCCAATTTTCACTACAAGGAAATATTTTCACAAGATAACTTTTGCAAATGAAACTTTCATTTCATTTAAAATTTTAGGCATATTTTTGTTTAACATATTGATTTTTTTAAAAATTCATCAAAATATTTCGTCCCCAAACCCCCCCCCCCCCCGCTTCTACGCCACTGCACAGTGCTCTGAAAATCTAGCGAAATCGTCTTAGGGCACCAGCGGGTCTAATTCAGAGCTATCTGCGCGGCGAATTAAATCTGTAAAGAATACTAAAAAATAATTTCTATTCCATAATTTTCAGTTCAGCAATTCGAGAGATCGTGCTCACCGCAAGCCATGAAAAATAGACTACGTTGTGAAGCGATGGTCACTATTTATTAAAAAATCACGGTTACATAAAAAATAAAACTATTAAAAAATTTCAAATAGTTTATAATTATCACAAACTTATTAGGAAAAATTGTTTAATAAGCTTTCGTAATATTGTGTAGTAAAAAAATTTCAGTATTTTCTCTATATGCAAGATATAAACCCTTAAGTATACCAATTAATTGGTATACGAATTGGAATAGGTTCGCCAAATTTTGGAAGAATAATAAAATAACCCCTTGAAAGCTACCTAAAAATTGTTGTAGTTCGATGCAATAAAAAATCCCCAAAAATGAAATGTACCTATTAATGTGAAACACAGTGAATAATACATACAATAAAGACAAGCTGACAAAATGGGGACATTGACTAAATCGGGCATTTTTTTTCTTTATAATAAACTGATGCTGTTAAAATATTCTTCCCGTCCCTTGATGTAGTCTGATAACTATTTCTGATTATGATGAACTTTATATTTTTGCATATTTCCATCTTCATGATACGGAAAACATGCGCAAGAAAAGATTTACTCGAATTCAGTCTTGTTCTTCTGCTAGAGCCCATCAAACATATGTTCATATTTGCCTGATAAAATCGGGGTTTCAATGTATTATAATAGATATTCAGCATTCGAAGAAGTTTCTTGTGAACGCGTGTAGAACGACTTTGTTTTTACTTACTTGAAGTCTGCGGCGTAGCCAGAAATTCGGTTTGGTGAAAATCGATCATACTGTCCAAACGGCATAATTCCGAAACCGTAATTTTGAAGTTTTAAAATTGTGCAGAATTAATTTTTCAGAAAATAGTAACAGAGTTCGTCTTTAGCGAATTTGTTGCGACTTTATTGTAGTCATGAATATTAACCTGAGAAAATTCACCATAAATACTTCTTGGACGATATACCGTCAAAATTATTTTATCAAATGATGCGCTGTTTAACGTTTGTAAAACTCGTCGAAGATACTAAACCTCCGAAATTGGCGGTTTCAAAATGATGCTATCTTGACCTTAAATTATTGTTTTTAAACATTTGACCTATACATATAATTGGTCATACAATAAAAATCAAATGCACATCAAAATCGATCAGGACCTGCTAGAGTCGAATGGAAATCGTCATTTTTCATAAATTTCTCTCTACATTCGGAAAGTGTTATCCTCGTTATTAATCATATTACTCGACGCATTCCCAAAATAAAAACCTGTTTTAATCCACCTAGTGGTGCAATTGTGCTTTTCTCATTTGTCCAGACTACGATTCCATGGCTGGTTATGTTCAATACAATGGTGGAAATGAATATTACATGTTCAGTACGATTTGCACATACGTACAATGGATCGACAGCCACGATCTTGAGATACTGTGATACTGAAACATCGCTTGAAACCAGGCGGATCATGGAGAAAGATCCGGGAGATCCGGGTCCTGCCGAAAATTTTCAACTCGTTAAGAAATTTTAAACTAAATTTAAAGTAGCAACCCCTCACTGCATACTCGCTCCGGGCTGGTATGATTGTCGATATTTAGAGTGATTGCATAACCTTTCTTTATGAGAAAGGCAAAAATGTACCAAAGTCCAAAGAAGTCAATTTTTGTCAAACATCTCAATGTTTCATGCATTTTAAAGTCATTTGGCATCAAAAATACAAATTTGATTTTGAAAATTTTTCATTTCAGTTTATATGGGAATTTGCACTCTTCAACTCCTAACTCCGGAACCGGAAGTCCAATCAATAAAAAAATCAATAGCAGCCGATGGGAGGGTTGTACCTTTCATTTGAGACTGCAAATCGGTCCAGCCATCTCTGAGAAACAGAGGTCACATTTTTTTCCACATACACACATACATACACACAAACATTTTCCGATCTCGACGAACTCAGTCGATTGGCATATGACACTCGGCTCTCCGGGCCGGGATTCGATTGACGAATTTTAGAGTGAATGAGAAAGGCAAAAACTTTTTTAGCAAATGTTGAAAGTTATGCATTTTTTTTGATGAGCAGTTCTATGTTTCATAGACATTAAATCAATTTTACCTTCGCTTCCTATTAAATAAAGACCCTTATTACAGTACATCTCTACAAAAACGAGACCATTTTGAAAATTAATCTGAGGATTATGATTGATTACAGAACTCTGGAATTTTCTATTGGATTGTTTTCAGGCAGGAATCTGATATTGATGCTATTAGACAACTGTGAAATCAAGACCAATAGATCAGTTACATATCAGAACCCCATTCCGACAATTTATCAAAAGTCTTCATGACTTTTACAACAACAGGTTATCAATGTACGGATCAGATAATTGTTATTGTAATATTGAATTAAATTAGTCTGCATCAATAAATTTTCAAACTTCCATCCAATATTTTTTTGGGTGTGTTGGGGGGGGGGGGGGGTTGTATGGTGTTAAACCCCAAAACCTTCTCTTGGCTACGCCGTTGCTTGGAGTTATTTATTTCGCTTTTCATTTTCCGGTATGTTTCAGATCAACCCGATGGTTATAAGTTAGAAAAGTTGCAGTCAGAAGGTTCGCACAAATGAACATTTTTGTACTGATAAGTTATCAAGGTCCTTCCAGACAACTTGGAAGTGTTCGGTGATTATTTCTAGCGGTTGTAGATAGTAAAATGAAATACAAAATTCGTTTTATCGAAATAATGTTTAGCTTATTTCAATGGATTATTACTATATTGAACAATAAATAGGCGACAAAGAGTAATCAACAAACAACAAGCCATAACTTTTAAAGAATTATTAAAATAGATATTTAAAGTCTTCAGTAAAGTTATTCGTAAAAGTAAGAGCTACGAATTTGCTGAAGACATCATTTCGATATAATCACTTCCAAGAAAATTTGTGAAAATATCTCACTCATAGGGGGATTAATCAGCAAAAGCACAATACCAAAAGAAAGGGCATATTACCTCCATAAAATTCTCCGAAGATACTATTGACCTAAAATAAGCCGTTTTGGCATTAATAATAGATTACATGTTTTTGGTCATATTTCTGGCAATGGGAAATGATAAAAATCTTTCGTCCGCATTTAATGTTAAATATCTCTTTTGATAATAGTCCGATTTCAACAATCTATAGCTTGTTCGAAAGGTATTCGTTAAAGCTGTCTAAAAACATATAAATTGTTAATCTTTATTGTCAATTTCGGCAGATAATTTAAAAAAACTGCAAGAAACGCAATTTTTACGCATTCAAACATTCATATCTTGGAAACTAAGCATCAGAATCAAAAACAAATTAATAGCGTTCATACTGTTTTTTAGTTCTTTCATTTAAAATTGGTTTGGATAAGATCGGTTTAGCCATTGCTGAGAAACACGAATGAGAATTTGTCCGTTACATATACACACACACAGACACACCGGGCCTCGGAAAAAATCTTGAAAGTTTGAGCGAATTCTATACATTTCTTTTATAAGAAATGTAAAAGGTGGGACAAAACCTATTTGAGGCCTTAGATGTCATTTTAGATCCAGCATGACTTCGTAGGATATGTTCACAATATTATTCTGCAACTTTTTAAATAGAATATTTTGTTATTGGACTAAAGTAGAGTACCCGAGCAAAAAAATTTTTTTCAAAAAATTGTTTTAGAGGGTCGATGTCTTCGACAAAGTTGTAGAATATTATGTTTTGAATAACTTCTTCTAAGATACCACAGACATCAGACCTCAAATTTGAGGCAAAATTGTTGTTTTTTGAAAATATTATCAAAAAATCAGTTTTTCGATATTTCCTTGATAAAAACCTTAATTGATTAAATCAATATGTTCTACAAACTTGCAGGTATCACCAAAGTACAACTTTTTTTTTGAAGGAACTAATAACCTAAAATCAATATTTTGGTTTCTAAAACTATTTTTCATATAAATTTACTCTATTTTCATCAAAGATTTCTGTTTTTAGGTGCACTTTTGTGCAGCCAAACTTTGGCTATTCCGATACTCTATTATTCGTAGAATAAAATTAATACTACAAAGAAACAGGATATAGTTGGACGCGTTGTTTGGGTGACCATTCATGTACGACGGTTTATAACATAAAATGTGTTTATACTATTTTTAATTTATATACATTATTAGCTATTAACAAAATCTTATATTTTGCACGCACTTACAAGCATGTAAAACATATTGAGTTGATCAATATGGAAAAGTGAAAAAATAATATAAATTTTTAAAATTTAAACTGACAAAGAACAACGATTTCGGATTAAAAAATAAATCTACTGTATGTATAAGGTATTTTTAACAAAATTTCGTTCGAAATTGAATATTATACAAATTTGCTGAAGTCCTCAACCATCTAAAAAATAGAAATGATTTAATTATATTGTGAATATTTTTCCACACACTTAGGTTCTAGATTATCTAAGGCCTCAAATAGGTATTGTTCTACTTTTATGAATTTGTAGAACAAATCTTATTTGTTAAACTAAAGTAGAAATCCCGAACTAAAAAAATCAAATTTTGTTTAAATGGTTGAGGTCTTCAGCAAAGTTGTCAAATATTGTATTTGGAACAATTTTGTTGAAAAGACCATTTATTTCTTTTTTGAACCCAAATCGTTGTTCTTTGGCAGTTTAAATTCAAAATTTATATTATTTTTTCACTTTTTCATATTGTAACCATAATTGATCAACTCAATATGTTCTATATGCTTGTAAACGCGTACAAAATATAAGATTTTGTTAATAGCTAATAATGTATATAAATTAAAAATAATATAGACACATTTTATGTTATAAACCGCCGTACATGAATGGTCACCCAAACAATGCGTCCAACTATATCCTGTATCTATGTAGTATTAATTTTATTCTACGAATAATAGAGTATCGGAATAGCCAAAGTTTGGCTGCACAAAAGTGATCCTAAAAACAGAAATCTTTGATGAAAATAGAGTAAATTTACATTAAAAATAGTTTTAGAAGCCAAAATATTGATTTCATGTTATTAGTTTCTTCAACAAAAAGTTGTATTTTAATATTACCTGCAAGTTTGTAGAACATATTAAATTAATCAATTAAGGTTTATAGCATGGAAAAGTCGAAAAGCTGATTTTTTGACCATATTTCCAAAAAAACAACAATTTAGCCTCAAATATGAGGTCTGATGTCTATGGTATCTTAGAAGAAGTTATTCAAAACATAATATTCTACATCTTTGTTGAAGACATCGACCCTCTAAAATAATTTTTTGAAATTTTTTTTTTGCTCGGGTGCTCTACCTTAGTCCAACAACAAAATATTCTATTTAAAAAGTTGCAGAATAATATTGTGAACATATCCTACGAAGAAATGCTAGCTCTAAAATGACATCTAAGGCATCAAATAGGTTTTGTTCCACCTTTTTTGGATTGGTCCCACTGTGCGTCGGCTTTCGATATGTACTGGAAAATTAGTACAAAGTGTTGTAATGACGTCGTAATAAACGAATGAGAAAGTAAACAAAGAGAGGCTCTCAATGTTACTTACGTCCTATTGAAAATTTTCTCTAGATATAACCTGTGCCAATCAAATCAATCTCACCCGCACTGCCGCTTATAAGACGAAAACAAACCAAAGATCACACGCCAGTGAATACACGCCAGTGAATACACCACAGCGACTCTGGGGCGCGCGCGGTGGTGACTTTATCTGAGCGCGCCACAGAGAATTTGAAGAGCAAGAGAGCACGGTTATCTCGCACCCAACTACCTCGACACCAGCGCACTTGAAATCGGTCTATACAGCTCCGAAAGAAAGAGCGTTCTGCTTTTTTCTGTGGTACACGGAAGTCACTCCGGAGTAAACAGGAGCAAAAAATCTGCTCCTTTTCACTCTGGTTTGCTCCCAGCAGAAGAAAAAAGAGAAGAAGAAAGTACAGGAACGATTTTCTCCGGAGTACTTCCAGTTTCTCCTGGTACTGGAACAGACCTATTGTATCCTCTGTGTAGGCATCACACTTACGCGCCAGTGCATCACTAGGGTGAAATGCCATCACTGTGCATAACTTAATACTGCAATTTAAATCAAATTCACAAGCGGTGGATTCAAAAAGTTTTATAGCATTTTGCAAAAATAAAATGACAGTTCAAGCGTGTAGTGTTAATGAGACTAACACTAGAGGACAAGATTCTTCACTATGGCATCTTCTAAAGTTTGGGAGAATAACCGCGTCAAGATTATTCGAGCTATCGCGCTGCGGAACGCCGGATGGGCATTGGTGGATGGTGTATTAGGATGTAGTACGAAAAGTACAGAAGCTATGCAAAGAGGGTTGCGTCTGGAACATGCAGTTTTAGCTATAATCCAGGTTTATTATAAAAATGTAAGACTTTGTGGACTTTTCCTAAATTCTCGATATCCCGCTTGTGGTGCTTCTCCTGATGCAGTTAATGAAACAACAGTTTTTGAAATCAAATGCCCTTATAGAGGAAAATATTAAATATTATATGCAAAATGATGGGCAGCTCAAGGACAAAGTAAAAAGTTAAATTCATTTACAAATGGTGATGTCGAAAAGAGAAAACGGAGCTTTAGTGTTAGTTAACCTGGTCTAAGGTTTTGAAAAAAGTAGAAACCCTGAAAAACTAGTAGAATTTCACGAAGTAGATTTTGACAAATCTTATATAAAGAAAAGATGAAAGCTAGTTATAAATTTTGGAATGAACATATTTTTACTAAACTATACGAAAGTTTTTGATGGTTTGTAATGGAATACACTAGTCGAAAAGAAATAAACTGAAAAAAACAACAACTTTTGTTTTATTGACATTCTTATTTTACCTGATTAACTTATCCTGTAAATTAACCAAACCGGCGATTATAATTATAATATCGTCGAATTTGTCAAAATAACTTGATTGTAACTCAGCATGTGGGGCACACATGTTAAATTCCCTGAATCGTCGAATTAAGCGTTCAATATGAATTCGAACACCCACGATCGCTTTGGCTTGCATGGATTCCTTTTTTAATAACGGTTCATCATTAGATACACTTGGTGGTCTAATCAATATGCCTCCTGCTCTCTCTACAACAGATGCCACGTTTTTAAAACCACGATCGGCTAACACTCCTTCTCCGAGTTTTATAAAGTTTAAATATCCAGATTATTTAACTATTTTTTTAATCTCTGGCACGGCCAGGAAATCCTTTAGAGATGAAGTTGATTAGCCCGCAAGGTGTACACGAAACTAAATATTTTATCGTGTTGCAGGATTTATATTGTGAATATGTGACTGACTGCATAACTGGGTTGGACGGTTTTTGAATTTGTATTTCGAAGCAATCGATAATACTTTGTATCGTAAAATATTTGTTCAAAAAAGAAACCGACAAAAACTTTTTAATATCACTAGGTTCGCTATAATAGGAATACAGTGGCGGAAAATTTGACATACAAGAGCGTTTGTCAATCCTACGGAATCACACAAAATTTCAAATGGTTCATTCAACCTAATTTTCCGGAAAATAATGATCAAATCCCTCTCGCTTATGCCAGTCGTTTCAGTCAATGCGGACAAAATATATAGGTTATCAGCGGAAATTCCTAAGCAAATCATTGATTTCGCTTTAACAATGGATGTAGGGGAATTGTGGGAAAAACCGACACTGTGGGTAAAACCGACACCCCACAACTTTGCCTAGAAATCAAATTTTTATTCATTTCATAATGATACATTATTATTAGTACGTTTATCTAGAGCATTTGAATAAAAATTGGATTTACGTTAGTGCGCCGAATATCAGAAAAATAAACAAAACATACGACAGCAGCGTTCATACTCGTCTGGATGTAAAATTTCGTTGATAGATTTTAAGGTTTTAACCGAACAAAAGCTTTTCAAATCACCCCATTTTTCTGTACCCATTATTATCGGCCTTTCCTATGATCAATTAGATGCATTGAAGACGAGTTTGAGAAATTCAATATTTTTAATTGCTTTTATAAAAAAATGTGCGCTGTTGGGGTAAAACCGACACCCTTTGCTTAGGGTAAAACCGACACACTGTTAAGATGGTTGTGTTTACTTGCGATTCATTACAAAAGGCTGGGGATCTTTGTGACACTTCAATTACACTATTAGCACACTATAGTAATAGCTGAAATACACAGAAATACTTTTATTGTGTTTATTTCTTATAAGTCTCTTTAAAAATCAAAAATTGGAATTTTTGCTTATCTAATTCTATCGAAGCTTTTGCTATTTCTCCAAAAAGCTCATCAAACCGAATTTCTAGTGTTTTCTTGGTTTGTCATAGACGAACTTTATCACAATGAGACAATGATATTATGTATACCCCAATAGATCGTTGATAATCAGAGTCCGAAAAATCAAATCTGAAAAAGATAGTTTTACTAAAAATGTGTGTGTGTCACTTATAAGTGAATGAATTCAATTAGCAGAACGTAGAACGCTTGCAAATCTTCTCTTACGAAATAAAATGACACTGGAAGTTGCAATGATGTGCGCAAGGATTATTTGGAAATACTCATATCAATAAATAATCCTATAGCATAAAATACTCTTATTTCTAGTACTACGCTTTCGAACTATCTTCCCCTCACTACATACTCACACTTTATTAATCACGCATATATCTAATTTTTAATAAAGATAAAGATTTTAATAAAGTGGAGAGAAAATAAATTAAAGGGGGTGTCGATCTTACCCCTATAGGGTGTCGGTTTTACCCGCAGTGCCTACAAAAAGTCACTTTGTTTTCCAAGTTTTACAACCAATAATTTTTAATGAAATTAATTTTTCGAAGCGCTGAAAAAATTAAGTCTTGTTAAGAATTTTCTGAAGAAGAATTGTGCATTAAAATTATAATTTTATTGGTTTTGTGGCAACTTAGAAAAAGTGTTAAGCTTAAGGTGTCGGTTTTAACCATAATTCCCCTACAGAGTAATCGTTTAAACTTTCTCGACTTGGTGAATAAACGCTTGTTCGTACAGTGTATCCTCCTGAATTTTCAACGCAAGAAGTCAGTGTGAATGGGATTGTCCTCAACGATATATGCTGTGGAAAAGTTTGGGTTCCCTTATTTTTAATACTAACATTACACTGCACAGCAACTGAAGATAGATACATCTGTTATAATTCTTCTGTCCATCATCAGGTGTTTTTTATTGCGTTGTATATTGTCACGAGAACCAGTGTCAACTAGTTTGGCCCTGAAATAATAAGTAGTAATTACATAATCTCATACATACATTGTATGAAAAATATTTACGTTTAGCTGGTTGAAAGTCGTTTGTTGTTTCCAAAGAATCGGACGATGTATTGAAAATCGAATCGAAAATACTACCAACGCATTTCAGGGGATCTATCGGATCGGATAAAAATGAATACCGTTCGCCAGCAGAACGGTTTGGTATGTTTTTAACCGCCGTGAATTCCCCCCTACAGTAAGTTGACCCACCAAGCGAAGACACCAACCACCAAGCGGAGAAAAATACACGCAACAATGCGCCACCTAGCGGTGAACACTGCAACCACCGCGGAAATGCCCCCTACACCTAAGGATGTTATGCACTAAAATTTTAATATAATTGTATGTATTTATTTATTTGATTAAATGTCATCCGACCTGATATGGTCTACATGAACTGGTTGGATTGGGAAAAGCCCATTTGAGGATTAGCAGCAATCCTCAAATGCGCGTAAAAACCCAACCTTCTAATAATAATAATTGTATAATCTACAAACAATAATTTACAAGAGATTTCAAGTCCCAGAGAGTAGGCTGAACCGAGTAATAAATAATTTTTGCCTTTCTCAATAGAAAGGTATTGCAATTGCTCTGAAAACCGACTATTTAATGGAGGCCCGGAGGGCCGAATGACATATACCATTCGATTCAGTTCGTCGAGTTCGGCAAATGTCTGTGTGTGTATGTATGTGTGTATGTATGTATGTGTGTGTGTGTATGTGTTTATGTATGTGACCAAAAATGTCACTCTTTTTTTTCAGAGATGGCTGAACCGATTTTGACAAACCTAGTCTCAAATGAAAGGTGCAATGTTCCCATAGGCTGCTATGAAATTTCTAATGGATCCGACTTCCGGTTCCGGAATTACAGGGTGATAAGTACGAACACGCAGAAAATGTCGATTTTAATAAATTCTGCAATGAATGTATAAAGGTGAAAATTTTTCCAAAATATGACCACAACTGCTTCGATTTGTATTATTAGGTCAATAACATCCATTCAAAGTCTATTTGGCCACATTGGCCACCATCCTCGGTTCCGGAAGCCCAGGCGGAAGTATCTAAATTCAGAATAATAGTCACATCGGTTTCTCGGAGATGGCAACCGATTCGACTAAACTTGGCCTCAAATGAAAGGTATTGCGTCCCCGTAAACGGCTATTTAATTTCATCTCGATCCGACTTCCGGTTCCGGAGTTACAGATTGTGGCGTGCGATCTCATAGCAAATTGTGATTCAAACCGTTCATCAATCGACAGAATTAAAATAAGAAAGAATTAAAATGGTATGTTGTCAATATATATATATATATATATATATATATATATATATATATATATATATATATATATATATATATATATATATATATATATATATATATATATATATATATATATATATATATATATATATATATATATATATATATATATATATATATATATATATATATATATATATATATATATATATATATATATATATATATATATATATATATATATATATATATATGGTGTTTCAAATAAACCACACATTTCACACCAAGGAGCCTGTTTCCAAAGGAGCGGTGGAGACCAATCATTGTTATGCACGTTTCTGGGAGTGAGTAAAAAAATCAAAGCAATCCAAGTTGGTTTTGACTCTTAGGTTTTCACTCCTGGTTTTGGCTCCTCTTGTCCACTCCGGTTTGTGATTCTTGTTCTGGCGCCGCTTATAGACCGAATTTAATTTCAAACTTTGCTAGTAGGGCTTCAAGATTTGTATGTTTAATTTCTCAATTATCCCAGCAGATTGTACAGGGTGCGCCAGCTGGATGTATCCTTTTTCAACATTGAACAACTCCGCTATTTTTAACCATTTTCACAAGTAAACAAGTTTTTTTTTAGGATATTTTATCCCATTTATTATAGACCAGGTTTAGAATACAACGTCGACTAAATGAACACCCCCATTTGATACACAAAAAGCAGTTCTTTTGCGAGCATTTTTCATGACTTTGGACAGCGTTTCGGGCTTAATCGCCGCAATTTCAGCTCGTATATTAGCTTTGAGTTCGTCAAGATGCTTAGATTAGCTAGAATACACTTTACTTTTCAAATAACCCCACAGAAAAAGTCTGGCGCCGTTAAATCCGTAGAACGCGGAGGGCATTCCAAATTATCATTTTTGTGACAACGCGTCCTGGGAATTTGCTCTGTAAGAACTTGATTGCGATGTGGTAAGGTACCCTGTCTTGTTGAAAATAGAAGTTTTTCAGACCTTCTTTACGCATTTCTGAACAGACAAAGTGCGCTTAAATCCAACAGTTGCGTGCGTTGTCGATTGTCCCTCCCTCTTTCAAAAAATAAGGACCGATGATTGTTTTGGAGCACACTCCATCCCCAACAGTTTCTGCTGAAGTGATAAAATCCAAAAGTTCAAATGCATAGTGGAAGGATGCAAAACAGGTATACTATTTACTACTGTAATGGCCTAAGCCTATCCTAGTACGCCAACCATTGAATGCTGGCCTTCGAGGTCTCTCGAAAAGAAGGTTTCGCCATGAACTGTACCAAGGATCTGTTTTGCTTTTTTGCTTGATAAAATGAAAATTGAAAATCTAAATTGAGCTCGGGCTTTTAAACTGTATGCTGCAATTATAATCTAGTAACCTGTTTTCACTTCTTGGTGGTTTTCACTCCTCAGGAGCCAAAAAACCATGAGTGATGAAATTATGGATTTTAATGATTTGTCAAACTATGGTTTTATCGACGCCTGCTGATTGGAGTGATTTTTGAAACACTGATATATATATATATATATATATATATATATATATATATATATATATATATATATATATATATATATATATATATATATATATATATATATATATATATATATATATATATATATATATATATATATATATATATATATATATATATATATATATATATATATATATATATATATATATATATATATATATATATATATATATATATATATATACAGGTAATCTTCGATACAACGTACCCTCGATATAGCGTCATTCGATATAACGCACATTTTTCCTCGATATAACGTACATATTTTTTAATTTATCTTTCTGATCCTAATTTCTCTTCAATTACACATGTATTCCATATTTTAATAATTCAATATGTTACACACTATCTTAAAATGTAATAATTGGGCTTCTTATGAGCATGTTAGCAATTGGCTACTTTATTGAAGAGTACTAGATCATTTTTTTCAAATTCCATTGGTATATGATCGTCATTTATTAAAACCAATCATTTATCTCAATAAATAATCCAAGATCAGTAAGTTCTTAACAATTATAAGCAAGAAAAATCAAAATTGGTGTGACCATTGATAGTTTGTTTGGGAACTGCGGAATCTAATTCTTTGAGCCGAATGACAATGTTTATGTTCCATGGTATGCTTTGCCATAAAAAACAGTATGTGAAATGCAATCATATTTGATGACAATTAGTTACAATCGCTTCCTCAAACTCTGGAATTCGGTTCTACGGATTAGAGATTATTTTTATCATTTTCGATATTTGGGCTATTAACTTACACCAACCGTATGATCTACGAATCATATTGAAAGTAATGCGGACTCATTTAACTCCAATTTCAGATATTCCCGAAATCAGTTCCCTGGACTGATGATTGTTTTGTCTATTTTGCATTGATGTTGCCATCATGTGACGCATGAAACTACGTCCCCTTGACGATCTACGAGTAATCCAGTGATATTTATCAAAATTTTACTGTTGGTTTCTGAGACGCCTGAATCCGGTTACTAAAGAAGATTGTTTTCGAATCCTATTATGTGTCACATCAAATAAATGAGAGTGAGAGATCATATTTGTAGTTACACGGATAACTGTGCACGTGTTACGACAGGTTTGGTGTATTTAACCGTTATGTGTCCAACAAAAAACACCTTTAACAGCCCATCGAGAGTACCCGGGTACGCACAAATTAAAATGCTCATGACTATGGCTTTCTTTAACAGATTTGAACATTATTAAATGTTTTTGATTCCGGAACTAGTCCACTTTTTGATTCATGTCAAATTGAACCGGATGAATCGATCTGGTTCCTGGTAATCCGGATTTTCCGGAGTAATGTTCCAGTACTAGAGCATGATTTGTAAATTTTAATAATGCCCTAACAATATAAGTATCAAAACTCTTCAAATTGTTTCGGAAGTCTGTTATTTATTGTTACGGGACCCTATGGCAATTTGAAAAATGGAATTGGAATGGAATGGCCACTCACGGCCCCAAGGGAATCTGCTCTGGATTGTCCGTTCCGGGGTCAAATCACCAAATGGTTCTAAAACCACGATATACAGCCTACTGATGCAATTCCAAGAATTTTGATACCCATATTGCTAGTATTCCATTGAAATCCACAAATAGTATCCCAGCACTGTAACATGCTTCCGGAAATCCGGATTCCCAGGAACCGAATGAAGTAAGCCGATTTGTTTCACTAAGTCTGAAAGTGGACGAGTTCCTGAATCCAAAACAGCCAAAAGTATCAAAATCGGTTGGAAATTACCTTAGTTGTTGGCATTTCACTTTTGTGGGTACCCGGGTACCCACGTCGGCCTGTTACGTAGTAAAAAAACAAGGTGCCCCTCCTCAGTCCCCCTTACTATTTCAACAATATTATTAACCCAAAAGCTTGACTTAGTGAAGTTCTAAGAGGTCACAAAGTTTCAATTTCCAGTTATGGATAGAACATGGGAAATACATTAATTGAAACCTAAAAAGGTACCCGGGTACCGCGTCGGACACATAACGGTTAAGAAACCGGTTAGCGGACATATATTTTCAGAAATTCTGGCATCGTGGATACAAGTGGATCTTTATAGTCTATTCTAATTTAAAAGTTTATATATTGCCTTTATTTGGCACACACGGTGGGAACATAAAAAAAAAACACTACACAAACACAGATAGAATAATAATGACTAATGACTTAATAATTACGAAAGGAGTCAGAATAAGAATACTTTCAATAAATTCAATTCATATAAGCAAAAAAAATAATTCCGGCATCTTTTTTATGGAACCACTATAATTTTCTTATGAGAAAAGTTGTTTCGCACTGCTAGGTAAGTTAGGTTTTTAAAATTAGTTACGCGTTGTCGAAATTCTACAAAATAAAGTACCATGAACAACAATTCTGTGAGCATTATGCATGCTTCGATATAACGTACAATTCGATATAACGTACAATTTTTAAACCGAGATGTACGTTATATCGAAGTTTACCTATATATATATATATATATATATATATATATATATATATATATATATATATATATATATATATATATATATATATATATATATATATATATATATATATATATATATATATATATATATATATATATATATATATATATATATATATATATATATATATATATATATATATATATATATATATATATATATATATATATATATATATATATATATATATATATATATATATATATATATATATATATATATATATATATATATATATATATATATATATATATGGAAAAAGATGGGTTGGTAATGTATATGACATAACAGGGGTGTCGTGACCACACTTCAAAGTTATTTCGAATCTTACAAAGCATAAATTGACATAATTTCAATGATTGTTCCTATATAAATGAAATGACAAATTTTCAGGTCTACGGGGCAATAACTTTGCAATTTATAGAACAATTTTATATTTTTAGTTATCATATATTAACTGTCATCTCTTCCAAACAACTTAACCCTCTGCTGCCAACCCCGTGGTTTTGCAGGGTTAAGGAGAATCATTGTAAAATGTCCAATATGTTGTTACCTACACTAAAACCACTTCAGAACACTCCCACCTGTCATACATGTACATTGTATGCTTGTTGAAATCATTATATGAAATTATTGACCTGTATTCAATGCGGAGAACTCGGCAATAAAATTGTTTTACTGAAAATACTAACGAACGGGATTTCCAGGAAAATTTCGCTGAGCCCGGTGAATCGAACTTAATGCTTAAAATTTAGCCATTTGAAAGAGATACAAGCAGAATTTTAAGAATATGATCATCGCGGTTATGTCCCGGACATTACCCGCCTCTAGTTTTTCGCTAAGCGTGTTCATTTCTATACGCTAGGAAAAAGATTCCGATGGTTGTTTCGAGAGATTTTAACATTGATATTTCAAAGCAAGAAAATATGAAATTTGTTCATTTCATGAATGAATGTCTCAACGAGCTTAGAATACAGCGCATCCCCTATCAACGCAGACGCCAACAACAAAGGTTCTTTTCAGAACCACCATAATTATTATAAAGAATAACTTGAAACATTCCCACATATTTCATTGAGTATCATTCGATTTGAATTACAAGTCAAACGAGTAGTCACGACACTCCGGTTATGTCCTAGACATTACCCACCCATCTTTTTTCCATTTTGCATCCGTCCTAATAAGGACGGTTTGTAGATAACTGTGTTGATACAAGACGAGAATCTTTTGAAACAATTCAAACCTTGCCGACGATTGTTTTTACTGCGTACATACATCTTTCCCCTTTCGCAGCTCACTCCGAATGAGCACGCTTCGCATTAAGGCGTTCCTATTTATTGACTTTACAATGCAGATGGAAGGCCATCCTTTTGTTCGATAAATGAAAATATTTTCATCATTCGTTTTGGTGTAGCTTTCGCTTAGTGGCAGAGTTGCGACATTCACTGATTTTCTTGGAAGGATTTGCAAAAACCTTCGGGTTTGTAGATTAGAAAAACATTTTCTTATGATTCACTGGTAAAAGTACAGAATTAACAACCGCAAACTTAATACTAGTTAATAAAAGAAACTTTCTAATTAAATTCTTTTTCCATTTTGCATTCGTCCTAATAAGGACGGTTTGTAGATAACTATGTTGATACAAGACGAGAATCTTTTGAAACAATTCAAACCTTGCCGACGATTGTTTTTACTGCGTACATACATCGTCGCTGTTGTGCTATCTTATGACAAACGCCATTTTGGGGTGAACTGAGTTAGATATGCCATGTTACTAAGTTTTAAAATCTCCATAAAGTCGCGTTTTCAGAATTTTGAAATTCTGCTGGGTTACTGAGATATAGCGAAACACGATTATGACAAGCGCCAATTTCTCGAGTGATCGAGTTGTGCTATCTTATGACAAAGAAAAAAGAGACAACATTCTTAGTTTGTTGGCTTGCTATAAGCCGAAAAGCTTATAGCAAGCCAACAGATGTCTCTGATGACATAGGTAATTCCTATGCAGATCAACCATAAGCATTAGCTAGGTTCTTGTCTCGGGAGCAAAACTTTTCCTACCATAGTTTTTTTCTGGGAATGGTTGGCTTATATATTCATGATTATTGAACAAATTTCCTTTTGAGATTTCCACTTGTTTTGGAAAGTATACCGAAATGTAGTGATGGATTATGCAAGAAGAACATTTGTTTCGTTTAGTCACCTGTCAACAATAACATTATTTGATATACATTGTCTCTAAATTGTCAATGAAACCAATTTTTGTTCATTGTTTTTCCTGAATAAATGAGGAAAATTGGAAAAACTTTGCGTTCTAATACCATCATTTTGTAACCTGATATTGCTGCTATCGCATGGAAAAGTATGATATTGGACATAGTGATCTATAACGCATAATTTTACGAATCAGTTATAATTCATTTTTATATGAAATCTTCTGTACACATTTGTGACACGTCATACATATTTTATCATCAATACACACTTATGACACGTATGTGAGCGACTTTAGTTTACATTTTAAGCAAAAACTGTAAATATAGTCAACCGATCTACGCACAAATCGAGAGTTTACTTCAGAAAAGATAGAAGCATCGAATGCCTTCTCCGAAAAGCTTCTAACATTTATAAATTTTAAGATATTCAATCTCAAACTTTAAAAATCGTTTTTCTCCAAAAGTGTTAAATGGCGCTTGTCATAAGATAGCACAACAGCGACGACATATGATCTTGCTTCTTTCGCAGCTCACACCGAATGAGTATGCTTTGCAGCCTTCGATGTTTTGGTGGCATTTTTAGTGGCAGTTACTACCGCCTTTTCAGTGACTGCATTTCTTAGCCTTTGGCTTTTTGGCCTTCTCACCGCCACCACCTCCACCAACGTTTTTCTTCTCTCCGGTGGTAGCCGATTTGATTGGTCGTCCGATGCAGCTTCTCACGACCACGCACGTCTGTTATGCACTGCGTCTTACACTCGTCTGGCTTTGAGAAAAGCTGCGACACCCCTATTTATAGGTTTTATCATTAATGTTGATTCTCATTTAAAGTAGTTTTTGAACTTTTTAACTAATTTTATATAGCAAATAACGTATCGGTGGCAAGCATTGAACGTTTTCCTTTCGATTTATGAAACAAGATTGGCAATCCGTTTGGCAGAAAAAAAGTTATTAAGGTTCAAAATGTACGTAACGCTTTCGCTAATATGCACACGCTTTCTCGCTCGTTCTCGTGGCGTGCATGAGCCTTTCCTTTCCGTCCGGCTTCTAATGGCATAACCAAAACTAATATGCCGGCTTTCCCCCACCTACTGCTCTCGTCAAGCAACCCAATACGAATAATCATTGGAACAAACATGTAGTGGACCTATATATAAACTTTTCATTATTTTATTGTTCGGTTCCTGTACCATATTGACGGCTCTGTGCGGGATGGGCTGAAAATTTTCACTTTTCCGAGTCGTTTTCGAAAGATTTTTCAAAACACTATTTTTCCGTTGTTTTTGAATGTCCTACATATTCTAAAATTTAATACAACATTGGTGCAAATATTTTCGACAAAATGCCGAAGAAATTGATTAAATCCATTCAGTACAACAAAAGATATAAGCATTCAAAATCTTACATCATTTTTCTTCCGAAATTTTGAAAAGGGGCCCCTATATTGTCGTTAGTCACGACAAAAAGCAAATTCTGGTATGGTGGCCGGTTCTTAACAACCCGTTGTTTGTATGACCGAGTATGAAAGTTTCATATACAATCATATTTTCAATGTGATGTGCAAAGCATCACTAAAAGCGTCTTTCGCTTCCGAATGTCTCTTTTTCGATGTTGCTTTGGGCGAACATTCTTTCAAGAGTTTCACTGAGGCAGAAGTTCGTGTGCGAACTTCGATGCTAAGAACCATTGTATATTTGTCTCAAGAATGATACATACGGATGCGATGTTTGGTTTCACAGATTTTTGTTTGGAAATGTTCTGGGAAAGATTGATTCGCTAATGAACCTGGAATGAACTTTATTGATAATGACTTTCCCAACACTGCTAGGAACAATGAAAAGTTCCAATTGCAAGCTTGGAAATTTGTTGCTCAAAAAACAGTTGGAAAAAAATAGCGTTGAATTTTGAGCTCCCTTGCACATATAGTTGAGCTAATGTATCTATAGTTGCATGTCCCATAGGAGCCGTAATTAGCAATGGCTACATTAATGATACATGGTAGTGGTAATGGTACAAGAAGTTTCACATACATAAATTGGTTAATAAACAATCTTAACATTTTTTTATCATGTTTGGAATTAAAAGTTTAATATATTGACATCGCCCATAGAACTTTTCATCGATTTTTTAGCAGAATTTTCACTCAAATATTCTAGTTCTTTGCACACATACCAAAGATACGTTGAACGATTTCCCATATTTGTAATTAAAATTCAAGAGCAGTTCATAAGCCACGTAGAACAACTTTCAACATTCTGCTTTTATTGCACTATATTATTAGTCTAACTAATGCTATCGTTGTAATGCAGTACAAGTGTAGATTTTCAAAAAAAATTATATTAGAATTAGAACGAAATTTGTTTTTGTATCGCTACGTCGCTCGACTATAGTCAAAAAAGCGTTAAATATTTGGCTTTTACTGACCCAAGCATGACTAAAATGCGACTCATACCTAAAGTGCAGAACTATTAAACTATTACGTACTTACTTTGTTAGCATTACTAGAGCATTCGAAATTGATAAATTTTGAGAAGAAAATGGAGTATGTTGAGGATAATTAGTATTGTCTGATATAATATTACTAAATATCCATAAAAACTTATTTCATCATGCAAAAAATCCTATATTTCTGTTTATCAGAAAATTTTAATCACCTAATTGGACTAAGAATAAAAATCACGGAAGTGTACTCGATTCGAAGTGTATGCATGTATACATACAGGTGAATTGATTAATATATGTATAAAATACGAAGTTTACGTTAATTTTTGGGATAAACGTAGATCGTAATCCTTTTTCGGATCGAAATGAAAACAAAAGCACATCCTCACGTCACGAAATCAATAGGTTCAAGGTTTACACAAGAAGATTTTTATTCGGTGAGGTCATAAACATCCTCTGATACATAAACTTAATATTATAAGTTTTACAAATTATAAAGTCATGGTAAACAGATAAACGTTCCTTGGAACAATTTAGTATGTACTGCAAAGACGGTGGATTTGCCATTTTGAACTTCTTTGCTATACTCGTACCCGAACATGTTAGGTTTTAATTTTAATTCTCTCTCTTATTATTCCATCGCGTGGAAATTCGAGAGAAAACCAACTAATTTATTTAAAAGATGGCACAGAAGAAAAATGCCGTCAAAAGATTCCAGAACTAATTATTGAGGGGTTACACCACTATAGACACATTCCAGCGTTTGGGGACAACGTTTGCACGCATCATGCAACTGTTAACAGCTCGTCGTTTGTAAAATCCTACGATGTACGCTCAAAAAAGTTAATTGAATACTTTAAAAGTCCTAACACAACGTTAATGTTATGGGTTTGATGTTTTTCAGGTTGTCCTTTCATTCTGAGAGGTGAAAATGTCGCGTTAGGGGACAACAGCGCAAAAAAATGATTTTCCAACCTACACTTGTATTTATCAAAAAACCTGCTCTGTCTCCAACTTTAGAGCATCTATTTGTTCTAAAAATTTGATCATCGATATTCACAAAACAATACTGTATACTTAGATTTTCGAGTTTTTAGGAAATTTTTTTCATGATCGCTACGAACACTGCGCTAGGGGACAACACCAAAATGAACACAAACGGTCGCATATGAAGTGTTGTCCCCTAACGCGACTGAAGAATTTGTTGAAGCTCAAACAAAGCGATGTATATTACCTCTGAACCTGTAAATAACTCAAAATAAAGATTTGAAACGCCAAACCAGATGTATTTCTAGTTTCACCTACATGTGTTTTATTAAGAAATCAAATTAATATGAAATGAGAACAGGACACACCGCATACCACAGTGTGGCGCGGTATAGAAGAGATTGTAGACCACAATCGCCACTTTCTAATGGATCGAAAAAGGTGGTTTGAAGTAGTTTTGGTAAGTATAATATATTATTGACATCAGTGGCGGATCCAGGGGGAGGGTCTTGGGGGTTTTTTAATTCATTCTAAGTTCAAAATCTTTGCAAACCAGATTCGATTACCAAAACTGAGTTTAATTAAATGAGGGTATTACATATGGGATCATCCGTTACGTAGCGATATATGGGGGAGGGGGGAGTTTTGCATTTTTTGATGATGTGTGACGACGGGGGGGGGGGGTGTAGGGGTCATGTCAGGCTACGTAGCTTTTGAGGGGAATAACTAACATCGTTTTTTTATTTAAAAAAAAATAGGGTTACCGGGGGGGGGGGAGAGTTACCGTAAAGCTACGCCGAAAAACCTATTTTAATCCACCTAGCGGTGCAATTGTGCCTTTCTCAATCATGAATCACGAGAATGTGTGCGTTGTTTATATTCATTAAAAGCTTTTAAATGCATATATTACATTTTATTATTGTACATCACATGACAACTATTTACAGGAAAATAAATCATTATTCGAGTTCTAAAATTTTGAAGAAGAAAAAACAGCCACGGTAATATTGAACTGAAAAACCTATTTTAATCCACCTAGCGGTGCAATTGTGCCTTTCTCAATCATGAATCACGAGAATGTGTGCGTTGGTTATATTCATTAAAAGCTTTTAAATGCATATATTACATTTTATTATTGTACATCACATGACAACTACTTACAGGAAAATAAATCATTATTCGAGTTCTAAAATTTTGAAGAAGAAAAAACAGCCACGGTAATATTGAACTGAAAAAAGGTGCGAAATCGGCAAAGTCCCAAAAAGGGGATTCTTACAAAAAAAATTTTTTCGGAATAACATAAAATCTCGACGTTTCATGCATTTTAAAGATGTTTGGCATCAAAAATACGAATTCGATTTCTGAAATTTCATGGGGTCCCCCCTTTGAAAAAAATTTGAGCTCCGGCTTATATGGGAATTTCATATGTGACCAGACGATTTAGTCTATATTGCCGGCCCCATATAAGCGATCCGTACGAAATTTTATAAACATCTTTGGGGATATTATAGCTATCATTTGGGACTAAGTTTGTGAAAATCGGCCCAACCATTTCCGGGAAGCTGATGTGAGTTCGTAAATTTCGAAAGATGGCCGCTTTTCCCGAACCGTCTATGGTGGTCAATGTAGTGAACGACAGTTTGGTTGGCCGTCGGTGACCTAGAACAGCAAATTTAAGTTGTTTGAGAGACATTTTAGCGAAATTTTTACCTCTTTTGCTTTCATCGGAGTATCGGTTTGAATCACAATTTGCTATGTGATCGCACGCCACAACCTATAACTCCGGAAGTCGGATCGGGATGAAATTAAATAGCCATTTACGGGGACGCAATACTTTTCATTTGAGGCCAAGTTTAGTCGAATCGGTCTAGCCATGTCCGAGAAACCGATGTGACTGTTATTCTGAATTTAGATACTTCCGCCGGGGCTTCCGGAACCGATGGTGGTGGCCAATGTGGCCAAATAGACTTTGAATGGATGTTAGTGACCTAATACTACAAATCGAAGCAGTTGTGGTCATATTTTCGAAAAAATTTCACCTCTATGCATTCATTGCAGAATTTATTAAAATCGACATTTTCTGCGTGTTCGTACTCATCACCCTGTAATTCCGGAACCGGAAGTCGGATCCATTAGAATGGAAACGGAAACGTTGCACCTTTTATTTGAGACTAAGTTTGTCAAAATCGGTTCAGCCATCTCTGAGAAAAATGAGTGACATTTTTGGTATCATACACACACGCATACGCACATACACACACATACATACATACACACATACATACATACACACAGACATTTGCCGAACTCGACGAACTGAAGCGAATGGTATATGTCACTCGGCCCTCCGGGCCTCCGTTAAAAAGTCGGTTTTCGGAGCAATTGCAATACCTTTCTATTGAGAAAGGCAAAAATTTCACCTTTTTACATTCATCGCTGAATTCGTTAGAATCAAGATTTGCTGCGTGATCGTACGTATCACCCTGTAATTCAGGAACCAGAACTCGGATCCACACAAAATTCAACAGTAGCTGATGGACCTTCCATTTAAAATCAAGTTTGTCAAAATCGGTTCAGAAAATTCCGAGAAACCGATGTGGACAAATCAACAAATTTTGTTTTGTAACCATACTCTTCAACTCGTAATCCGGGACAAGATGTCGGTTGAAAATCAAATTCAATAGCAACCTATGGGAATAGTATACCTTGAATCTTAGTTTGTAAAAATCGGTTCAGCCATCTCCAAAAAACCGATGTGGACATTTTGTTAACAAATCCGCACATACACACATACATACATACATACATACATACATACATACATACATACATACATACATACACACATACACACAGATATTTTGCGATCTCGATCTCGATTCTGCGAACTGAGTCGAATGTTATATGAGACTCGGCCCTCCGGGCCTCGGTTAGAAAATCGGTTTTTGGAGCAATTGCGTAACCTTTCTATATGAGAAAGGCAAAAGAATAGTATTTAATTAGCTTAATCAGCATGAGTTCAATGTTATCTTCATGTGATTATATTTCGAAATGTTGGTGGAATGGGTTTAAAAGTGGAGGGAATGGGGGGTTAGTAGAGTGGGAGTGGAGGATGCGTCAGAAATCCTTCATCTTATTTTGGTATACGGGGTGGATGAAGGAAATGCGGGCGTGAGGGTGGTCCAAGGGGACGGTAGTGATGAAGGAGGGAGATGTAAGGGAAAGACGGGGGGGGGGGGTGTGGAGGGACTCTGATGCAATACTCAGCTGCATATTTTGCCTTCCATTTGAGACTTGGTTTGAGAAAATCGGTTCGGTCATCACCGAAGAACCGATGTGACTTTATTTGTGGAATATGCCCGGAATTCCGGACTTCCGGAATCGACGATAGTGGACAATATATTCAAAGAATGTTTGATTGGCAATCAGTGATCTAGATCTGCGATTAGAAGTAATTTGGTGACCATTTCAATAGTTTTTAGCCTCTGAGGTATTACGATTGTACCGATTTATATGGGAAATTCCAGTGTATCCTTACTAACACCCCTGTAACTCCGGAAGCAAGAGTCAGAACAGAATGAAATTCAGCAGCAATCAATGGTATTACTGTATCTTTCATTTGAAATCAAGTTTGTAAAAATCGGTAGAGAATTCGTTGGGGAATAGGTGTGATATAAGCTTAGGAACTTGGCGGGTTCCCCGGGGGCGTCATGAACTGTCATAGGTGGCCAATGTGGTCAAAGCTGCTTTGATTGATCATTAGTGATCCAGACCCGCAAACTAGAGTAAAGTTACATCAATTTTAATATGTTTTACATCATTTGAACATCATGGTGGTACCAGTTCATATGGGAATTTGCTGTGTGACCGCACTCTTCAACCCGTAACTCCGGAACCGGAAGTCGGATCAACTAAAAATTCAATAGCAGCTTATGGGAGCGTTATACCTTTCATATGAAACTAAGTTTGCGAAAATCGGTTCAGCCATCTCTGAGAAAATTGTGTGAGTTTAAATGACACACACACATACATACATACACACACAGACATTTGCCGATCTCGACGAACTGAATCAAATGGTGTGTGACACTCGGCCCTCCGGGCCTCCGTTAAAAAGTCGATTTTTACAGTGATTGCATAGCCTTTCTTTATATGAGAAAGGCAAAAAGGTGCGAAATCGGCAAAGTCCCAAAAAGTCGATTTTGCAAAAAAAAAATTTTTCGGGATAACATAAAATCTCGACGTTTCATGCATTTTAAAGATGTTTGGCATCAAAAATACGAATTCGATTTCTGAAATTTCATGGGGTCCCCCCTTCGAAAAAAAAAAAAATTGAGCTCCGGCTTATATGGGAATTTCATATGTGACCGGACGATTTAGTCTATATTTCCGGCCCCATATAAGCGATCCGCACGAAATTTTATAAACATCTTTGGGGATATTATAGTTATCATTTGGGACTAAGTTTGTGAAAATCGGCCCAACCATTTCCGGGAAACTGATGTGAGTTCGTAAATTTCGAAAGATGGCCGCTTTTCCCGAGCACTTCCGGAACCGTCTATGGTGGTCAATGTAGTGAACGAAAGTTTGGTTGGCCGTCGGTGACCTAGAACAGCAAATTTAAGTTGTTTGAGAGACATTTTGCGAAATTTTTACCTCTTTTGCTTTCATCGGAGTATCGGTTTGAATCACAATTTGCTATGTGATCGCACGCCACAACCTATAACTCCGGAAGTCGGATCGGGATGAAATTAAATAGCCATTTACGGGGACGCAATACTTTTCATTTGAGGCCAAGTTTAGTCGAATCGGTCTAGCCATCTCCGAGAAACCGATGTGACTGTTATTCTGAATTTAGATACTTCCGCCGGGGCTTCCGGAACCGATGGTGGTGGCCAATGTGGCCAAATAGACTTTGAATGGATGTTAGTGACCTAATACTACAAATCGAAGCAGTTGTGGTCATATTTTCGAAAAAATTTCACCTCTATGCATTCATTGCAGAATTTATTAAAATCGACATTTTCTGCGTGTTCGTACTCATAACCCTGTAATTCCGGAACCGGAAGTCGGATCCATTAGAAATTCAATAGCAGCCTATGGAAACGTTGCACCTTTTATTTGAGACTAATTTTGTCAAATTCGGTTCAGCCATCTCTGAGAAAAATGAGTGACATTTTTGGTAACATACACACACGCATACGCACATACACACACATACATACATACACATACATACATACACACACAGACATTTGCCGAACTCGACGAACTGAATCGAATGGTATATGTCACTCGGCCCTCCGGGCCTCCGTTAAAAAGTCGGTTTTCGGAGCAATTGCAATACCTTTCTATTGAGAAAGGCAACAATTTCACCTTTTTACATTCATCGCAGAATTCGTTAGAATCAAGATTTGCTGCGTGATCGTACGTATCACCCTGTAATTCAGGAACCAGAACTCGGATCCACACAAAATTCAACAGCAGCTGATGGACCTTCCATTTAAAATCAAGTTTGTCAAAATCGGTTCAGAAAATTCCGAGAAACCGATGTGGACAAATCAACAAATTTTGTTTTGTAACCATACTCTTCAACTCGTAATCCGGGACAAGATGTCGGTTGAAAATCAAATTCAATAGCAACCTATGGGAATAGTATACCTTTCATTTGAATCTTAGTTTGTAAAAATCGGTTCAGCCATCTCCAAAAAAACCGATGTGGACATTTTGTTAACAAATCCGCACATACACACATACATACATACATACATACATACATACATACATACATACATACATACATACATACATACATACATACATACATACATACATACATACATACATACATACATACATACATACATACATACATACATACATACATACATACATACATACATACATACATACATACATACATACATACATACATACATACACACATACATACACACAGATATTTTGCGATCTCGATCTCGATTCTGCGAACTGAGTCGAATGTTATATGAGACTCGGCCCTCCGGGCCTCGGTTAGAAAATCGGTTTTTGGAGCAATTGCGTAACCTTTCTATATGAGAAAGGCAAAAGAATAGTATTTAATTAGCTTAATCAGCATGAGTTCAATGTTATCTTCATGTGATTATATTTTGAAATGTTGGTGGAATGGGTTTAAAAGTGGAGGGAATGGGGGGTTAGTAGAGTGGGAGTGGAGGATGCGTCAGAAATCCTTCATCTTATTTTGGTATACGGGGTGGATGAAGGAAATGCGGGCGTGAGGGTGGTCCAAGGGGACGGTAGTGATGAAGGAGGGAGATGTAAGGGAAAGGCGGGGGGGGCGGAGGGGCTCTGATGCAATACTCAGCTGCATATTTTGCCTTCCATTTGAGACTTGGTTTGAGAAAATCGGTTCAGTCATCACCGAAGAACCGATGTGACTTTATTTGTGGAATATGCCCGGAATTCCGGACTTCCGGAATCGTCGATAGTGGACAATATATTCAAAGAATGTTTGATTGGCAATCAGTGATCTAGATCTGCCATTAGAAGTAATTTGGTGACCATTTCAATAGTTTTTAGCCTCTGAGGTATTACGATTGTACCGATTTATATGGGAAATTCCAGTGTATCCTTACTAACACCCCTGTAACTCCAGAAGCAAGAGTCAGAAAAGAATGAAATTCAGCAGCAATCAATGGTATTACTGTATCTTTCATTTGAAATCAAGTTTGTAAAAATCGGTAGAGAATTCGTTGGGGAATGGGTGTGATATAAGCTTAGGAACTTGGCGGGTTCCCCGGGGGCGTCATGAACTGTCATAGGTGGCCAATGTGGTCAAAGCTGCTTTGATTGATCATTAGTGATCCAGACCCGCAAACTAGAGTAATGTTACATCAATTTTAATATGTGTTACATCATTTGAACATCATGGTGGTACCAGTTTATATGGGAATTTGCTGTGTGACCGCACTCTTCAACCCGTAACTCGGGAACCGGAAGTCGGATCAACTAAAAATTCAATAGCAGCTTATGGGAGCGTTATACCTTTCATATGAAACTAAGTTTGCGAAAATCGGTTCAGCCATCTCTGAGAAAATTGTGTGAGTTTAAATGACACACACACATACATACATACACACACAGACATTTGCCGATCTCGACGAACTGAATCAAATGGTGTGTGACACTCGGCCCTCCGGGCCTCCGTTAAAAAGTCGATTTTTACAGTGATTGCATAGCCTTTCTTTATATGAGAAAGGCAAAAAGGTGCGAAATCGGCAGTCCCAAAAAGTCGATTTTTACAAAAAAAAATTTTTTCGGGATAACATAAAATCTCGACGTTTCATGCATTTTAAAGATGTTTGGCATCAAAAATACGAATTCGATTTCTGAAATTTCATGGGGTCCCCCCTTTGAAAAAAAAAATTGAGCTCCGGCTTATATGGGAATTTCATATGTGACCGGACGATTTAGTCTATATTTCCGGCCCCATATAAGCGATCCGTACGAAATTTTATAAACATCTTTGGGGATATTATAGCTATCATTTGGGACTAAGTTTGTGAAAATCGGCCCAACCATTTCTGGGAAACTGATGTGAGTTCGTAAATTTCGAAAGATGGCCGCTTTTCCCGAGCACTTCTGGAACCGTCTATGGTGGTCAATGTAGTGAACGAAGGTTTGGTTGGCCGTCGGTGACCTAGAACAGCAAATTTAAGTTGTTTGAGAGACATTCTAGCGAAATTTTTACCGTTTTTGCTTTCATCGGAGTATAGGTTTGAATCACAATTTGCTATGTGATCGCACGCCACAACCTATAACTCCGGAACCGGAAGTCGGATCGGGATGAAATTAAATAGCCATTTACGGGGACGCAATACTTTTCATTTGAGGCCAAGTTTAGTCGAATCGGTCTAGCCATCTCCGAGAAACCGATGTGACTGTTATTCTGAATTTAGATACTTCCACCGGGGCTTCCGGAACCGATGGTGGTGGCCAATGTGGCCAAATAGACTTTGAATGGATGTTAGTGACCTAATACTACAAATCGAAGCAGTTGTGGTCATATTTTCGAAAAAATTTCACCTCTATGCATTCATTGCAGAATTTATTAAAATCGACATTTTCTGCGTGTTCGTACTCATAACCCTGTAATTCCGGAACCGGAAGTCGGATCCATTAGAAATTCAATAGCAGCCTATGGAAACGTTGCACCTTTTATTTGAGACTAATTTTGTCAAATTCGGTTCGGCCATCTCTGAGAAAAATGAGTGACATTTTTGGTAACATACACACACGCATACGCACATACACACACATACATACATACACATACATACATACACACACAGACATTTGCCGAACTCGACGAACTGAATCGAATGGTATATGTCACTCGGCCCTCCGGGCCTCCGTTAAAAAGTCGGTTTTCGGAGCAATTGCAATACCTTTCTATTGAGAAAGGCAAAAATTTCACCTTTTTACATTCATCGCAGAATTCGTTAGAATCAAGATTTGCTGCGTGATCGTACGTATCACCCTGTAATTCAGGAACCAGAACTCGGATCCACACAAAATTCAACAGCAGCTTATGGACCTTCCATTTAAAATCAAGTTTGTCAAAATCGGTTCAGAAAATTCCGAGAAACCGATGTGGACAAATCAACAAATTTTGTTTTGTAACCATACTCTTCAACTCGTAATCCGGGACAAGATGTCGGTTGAAAATCAAATTCAATAGCAACCTATGGGAATAGTATACCTTTCATTTGAATCTTAGTTTGTAAAAATCGGTTCAGCCATCTCCAAAAAACCGATGTGGACATTTTGTTAACAAATCCGCACATACACACACATACATACATACATACATACATACATACATACATACATACATACATACATACATACATACATACATACATACATACATACATACATACATACATACATACATACATACATACATACATACATACATACATACATACATACACACATGCATACACACAGATATTTTGCGATCTCGATCTTGATTCTGCGAACTGAGTCGAATGTTATATGAGACTCGGCCCTCCGGGCCTCGGTTAGAAAATCGGTTTTTGGAGCAATTGCGTAACCTTTCGGCAAGAGTCAGAACAGAATGAAATTCAGCAGCAATCAATGGCATTACTGTATCTTTCATTTGAAATCAAGTTTGTAAAAATCGGTAGAGAATTCGTTGGGGAATGGGTGTGATATAAGCTTAGGAACTTGGCGGGTTCCCCGGGGGCGTCATGAACTATCATAGGTGGCCAATGTGGTCAAAGCTGCTTTGATTGATCATTAGTGATCCAGACCCGCAAACTAGAGTAATGTTACATCAATTTTAATATGTTTTACATCATTTGAACATCATGGTGGTACCAGTTTATATGGGAATTTGCTGTGTGACCGCACTCTTCAACCCGTAACTCCGGAACCGGAAGACGGATCAACTAAAAATTCAATAGCAGCTTATGGGAGCGTTATACCTTTCATATGAAACTAAGTTTGCGAAAATCGGTTCAGCCATCTCTGAGAAAATTGTGTGAATTTAAATGACACACACACATACACACACACACACACACACACACACACACACACACACAGACATTTGCCGATCTCGACGAACTGAATCGAATGGTGTATGACACTCGGCCCTCCGGGCCTCCGTTAAAAAGTCGATTTTTACAGTGATTGCATAGCCTTTCTTTATATGAGAAAGGCAAAAGGTGCGAAATCGGCAAAGTCCCAAAAAGTCGATTTTTACAAAAAAAAAATTTTTCGGGATAACAAAAAATCTCGACGTTTCATGCATTTTAAAGATGTTTGGCATCAAAAATACGAATTCGATTTCTGAAATTTCATGGGGTCCCCCTTTTGAAAAAAAAAATTTGAGCTCCGGCTTATATGGGAATTTCATATGTGACCGGATGATTTAGTCTATATTTCCGGCCCCATATAAGCGATCCGTACGAAATTTTATAAACATCTTTGGGGATATTATAGCTATCATTTGGGACTAAGTTTGTGAAAATCGGCCCAACCATTTCCGGGAAACTGATGTGAGTTCGTAAATTTCGAAAGATGGCCGCTTTTCCCGAGCACTTCCGGAACCGTCTATGGTGGTCAATGTAGTGAACGAAAGTTTGGTTGGCCGTCGGTGACCTAGAACAGCAAATTTAAGTTGTTTGAGAGACATTTTGCGAAATTTTTACCTCTTTTGCTTTCATCGGAGTATCGGTTTGAATCACAATTTGCTATGTGATCGCACGCCACAACCTATAACTCCGGAAGTCGGATCGGGATGAAATTAAATAGCCATTTACGGGGACGCAATACTTTTCATTTGAGGCCAAGTTTAGTCGAATCGGTCTAGCCATCTCCGAGAAACCGATGTGACTGTTATTCTGAATTTAGATACTTCCGCCGGGGCTTCCGGAACCGATGGTGGTGGCCAATGTGGCCAAATAGACTTTGAATGGATGTTAGTGACCTAATACTACAAATCGAAGCAGTTGTGGTCATATTTTCGAAAAAATTTCACCTCTATGCATTCATTGCAGAATTTATTAAAATCGACATTTTCTGCGTGTTCGTACTCATAACCCTGTAATTCCGGAACCGGAAGTCGGATCCATTAGAAATTCAATAGCAGCCTATGGAAACGTTGCACCTTTTATTTGAGACTAAGTTTGTCAAAATCGGTTCAGCCATCTCTGAGAAAAATGAGTGGCATTTTTGGTAACTTTGTTGCTTTGTTTTCATCACCGCTAGCAAATTTGGTATGGACGGTCATCGATTTGTTTCGGTGAAAATTAAAACAAACTGCATTTTACCGGACGTTTCGACCTACTAACATGTTCAGTCATCCTCAGCGGCTTACTAAAATATAATATTTGTTAAAATCTAACACTAAACACAAATTTAAACAACATCACTTACATGCTAACAACGTCTACACAATGAACAATCACATTATCAACTGCTGTCTTGTCTTGTACACTCAATCTCCGTTGGTACTTTCTTCGGACGCACGGTGCTCTTCAGCTTCTCTATTAAGCCGTTGTATGCAGACCTAAACTTAATAGAGTCCCGTTGTAGATTGAACGTGTTCGACTCTCCTTTTATTTTTATTTGGAACATTTCCACTATCAACCGGGTATCGGTTCTAGGCACCTCGTCCAATATTTTAGCATTTTTAAAATCAAAAAGGTGGCCTTCATTGATTGTATGTTGTGCTAGCCCCGTACTTCCTACGCTTTTATTTTTTTTATCGTTCTTATGTTGTTCCAAACGCTGTTTTAAAAATTGACTTGTTTGTCCAATGTATGTCTTATCTGTACAGACACCGCATGGTATTTCGTAAACAACATTAGTTCGACGATCTTTTTCTATTCTGTCCTTAAGCTTACTGTGTACTGTGTCTTTAATTTTGTCAATGGTTTTAAAAGCTAGTTTTATATTATGCTGTGATAAAAATAGTTCCAAACGGCTTCGATTTTCGTCTAGACTTGGAAATCGAAAATGAACAATCTATGCAGAAAGCTGAAAAAATCACCAAAAAATTCAAACAAAGCTTACTCAGTCTGCTCATCTCAGACTGCCTCCGCTCCGTAAGTAAATTGAAAAAAGCAGCAGCAGCACAGTTAAATCACATCGCTGAGTGTGTGTCGTGTGAAGATTTTGAGTATATAAAGAATGCAGTGAAAAGGAAAGAAGAATCTGTTTTCGGACGAAGCAAGTCAAAACAGACGAGAAAACTGGAGATTTTAAAAACGAATAAAATACAGCAATTGTGTCACAAGAGCCCCTGGGTTACTAATCATACGGACGTTGAGTTACCCGATTTTCTCATGCGCACACTGCAGCTAGGTGGTGGGTTTAATGTGCCAGATTTAAAGCATCCACCGTACGTACGTTTGCTATCTGAAATCGAAAGTTGCATTCACTGGGATCCCCAAGCCGATACAATCAGAAATGAAGTATCCAATGCCATTATCAATCACATCAACTACCTGAAGCAACCTTTTCATAGTGATAACGAATGGATAAGGAAAGATGTGATAAAAAGTAGCAAATATCTAGCGGAGAGGAATGACTTGATTGTTACGAAAGCGGATAAAGGCAATTTGACGGTTGTAATGAATAAGGCTGAATATGAATCGAAGATGCTTACGTTAGTGAATGACACGGAGACCTACGAAGAGATTAGGAATGACCCCACGTCGTCCACACTGAAAAAGATCAATGCTATGTTTGACCAATGGAGCCAAGAGGAATGGATAGATAAATCCACAAAACTGAAACTAAAGGTTTATAATTGTAACCCGCCACGAGTGTACGGGCTGCCGAAAACCAGCCCCCTGCTAGGCAGCCATTTTGTCCTAGCCAACATCTGCCTTTGTTCAAATCAAAACAACCCAATGCTATTGCACAGGCGACATGGGCCTAGATGCAGCTAGGCCCACATATGTTGACTACTGTCAAAGTCTGTATATCTCCATAGAGGATGACAGGAGTGACACCCTCCTGCCGAAAACGCACAAAGAAGGGATGCCGTTACGATTAATCAACTCTACGATTGGAACAGCAACATACAATGCAGCGAAGTTTTTGTCATCCATTCTAAATGGAATTAGTGGTAAAACGGATCACCATATAGTGAATAGCTTTGAATTTGTCGGCGATATTCGACAGCACATTGTAACCAATGAGTGTGCGTTGTTTTCGTTGGATGTTGTTTCACTATTCACTAATGTGCCTGTAGATTACGCAATAGAAAGTGTACGACTACGATGGGGCGAATTGGAGGAGCACACCAAGATTCCTGAGAGCAGCTTCATTGCAATGCTTGAGTTGGTGTTGACATCAACTTTTTTCATGCATCAAGGTCGTTTCTTCAAGCAGAAATTTGGGTTACCAATGGGATCTCCCTTATCGCCAGTTGTAGCAAACATAGTGTTGGAGAGGGTTGAGAGAAGTGCGCTGGAACAGTTGCATCAAGAAGGCATTGTACCAATTTTCTTCAGGCGGTACGTTGACGACTGTTTATCGAGTGTGCGAAGAGAACAAGTGGAGCGCATGCTGGAGGTGTTTAACAGTTTCCACCCACGACTGCAGTTAACCATAGAACTTGAGGAGGATGGTCAAATACGGTTTTTGGATACAATAGTGCGGAGGGAGGAGGACCATCTCACCACGGAATGGACTCCGAAGGATTCAGAAGGCAGATATTTAGACTATAATTCCTCGAGTCCATTTAACCATAAGAAAAATTCAGCAATAGCATTAGTTGATAGGGCATTGAAACTAAGTGAAGTATATTATCGTTCAAATGCTCTGGAAGTTGTGAAACAAATACTACCTAATAATAATTATCCAGGTTCATTCTGCAACAAGATTATTAAAGAACGAACACACAAATTGTACAATACTCTTGAACCTAAAAACACTGATGTGACAATGAAATTTGTTTCTGCACCTTATATACCGGGTCTGGGGGAAAAAATAGCCCGGTATTTATCACAGCATAATATAAAACTAGCTTTTAAAACCATTGACAAAATTAAAGACACAGTACACAGTAAGCTTAAGGACAGAATAGAAAAAGATCGTCGAACTAATGTTGTTTACGAAATACCATGCGGTGTCTGTACAGATAAGACATACATTGGACAAACAAGTCAATTTTTAAAAAAGCGTTTGGAACAACATAAGAACGATATAAAAAATAAAAGCGTAGGAAGTACGGGGCTAGCACAACATACAATCAATGAAGGCCACCTTTTTGATTTTAAAAATGCTAAAATATTGGACGAGGTGCCTAGAACCGATACCCGGTTGATAGTGGAAATGTTCCAAATAAAAATAAAAGGAGAGTCGAACACGTTCAATCTACAACGGGACTCTATTAAGTTTAGGTCTGCATACAACGGCTTAATAGAGAAGCTGAAGAGCACCGTGCGTCCGAAGAAAGTACCAACGGAGATTGAGTGTACAAGACAAGACAGCAGTTGATAATGTGATTGTTCATTGTGTAGACGTTGTTAGCATGTAAGTGATGTTGTTTAAATTTGTGTTTAGTGTTAGATTTTAACAAATATTATATTTTAGTAAGCCGCTGATGATGACTGAACATGTTAGTAGGTCGAAACGTCCGGTAAAATGCAGTTTGTTTTAATTTTCACCGAAAAAAATCGATGACCGTCCATACCATTTTTGGTAACATACACACACGCATACGCACATACACACACATACATACATACACAGACATTTGCCGAACTCGACGAACTGAATCGAATGGTATATGTCACTCGGCCCTCCGGGCCTCCGTTAAAAACTCGGTTTTCGGAGCAATTGCAATACCTTTCTATTGAGAAAGGCAAAAATTTCACCTTTTTACATTCATCGCAGAATTCGTTAGAATCAAGATTTGCTGCGTCATCGTACATATCACCCTGTAATTCAGGAACCAGAACTCGGATCCACACAAAATTCAACAGCAGCTGATGGACCTTCCATTTAAAATCAAGTTTGTCAAAATCGGTTCAGGAAATTCCGAGAAACCGATGTGGACAAATCAACAAATTTTGTTTTGTAACCATACTCTTCAACTCGTAATCCGGGACAAGATGTCGGTTGAAAATCAAATTCAATAGCAACCTATGGGAATAGTATACCTTTCATTTGAATCTTAGTTTGTAAAAATCGGTTCAGCCATCTCCAAAAAAACCGATGTGGACATTTTGTTAACAAATCCGCACATACACACATACATACATACATACATACATACATACATACATACATACATACATACATACATACATACATACATACATACATACATACATACATACATACATACATACATACATACATACATACATACACACATACATACACACAGATATTTTGCGATCTCGATCTCGATTCTGCGAAATGAGTCGAATGTTATATGAGACTCGGCCCTCCGGGCCTCGGTTAGAAAATCGGTTTTTGGAGCAATTGCGTAACCTTTCTATATGAGAAAGGCAAAAGAATAGTATTTAATTAGCTTAATCAGCATGAGTTCAATGTTATCTTCATGTGATTATATTTTGAAATGTTGGTGGAATGGGTTTAAAAGTGAAGGGAATGGGGGGTTAGTAGAGTGGGAGTGGAGGATGCGTCAGAAATCCTTCATCTTATTTTGGTATACGGGGTGGATGAAGGAAATGCGGGCGTGAGGGTGGTCCAAGGGGACGGTAGTGATGAAGGAGGGAGATGTAAGGGAAAGGCGGGGGGGGGGGGGCGGAGGGGCTCTGATGCAATACTCAGCTGCATATTTTGCCTTCCATTTGAGACTTGGTTTGAGAAAATCGGTTCAGTCATCACCGAAGAACCGATGTGACTTTATTTGTGGAATATGCCCGGAATTCCGGACTTCCGGAATCGTCGATAGTGGACAATATATTCAAAGAATGTTTGATTGGCAATCAGTGATCTAGATCTGCCATTAGAAGTAATTTGGTGACCATTTCAATAGTTTTTAGCCTCTGAGGTATTACGATTGTACCGATTTATATGGGAAATTCCAGTGTATCCTTTCTAACACCCCTGTAACTCCGGAAGCAAGAGTCAGAACAGAATGAAATTCAGCAGCAATCAATGGTATTACTGTATCTTTCATTTGAAATCAAGTTTGTAAAAATCGGTAGAGAATTCGTTGGGGAATGGGTGTGATATAAGCTTAGGAACTTGGCGGGTTCCCCGGGGGCGTCATGAACTGTCATAGGTGGCCAATGTGGTCAAAGCTGCTTTGATTGATCATTAGTGATCCAGACCCGCAAACTAGAGTAATGTTACATCAATTTTAATATGTTTTACATCATTTGAACATCATGGTGGTACCAGTTCATATGGGAATTTGCTGTGTGACCGCACTCTTCAACCCGTAACTCCGGAACCGGAAGTCGGATCAACTAAAAATTCAATAGCAGCTTATGGGAGCGTTATACCTTTCATATGAAAGTTTGCGAAAATCGGTTCAGCCATCTCTGAGAAAATTGTGTGAGTTTAAATGACACACACATACACACACACATACATACACACACACACAGACATTTGCCGATCTCGACGAACTGAATCGAATGGTGTATGACACTCGGCCCTCCGGGCCTCCGTTAAAAAGTCGATTTTTACAGTGATTGCATACCCTTTCTTTATATGAGAAAGGCAAAAAGGTGCGAAATCGGCAAAGTCTCAAAAAGTCGTCATTTATAAAAAAATTTCGGATTAACATAAAATCTCGACGTTTCATGCATTTTAAAGATGTTTGGCATCAAAACTACGAATTCGATATCTGAAAATTCATGGGGTCCTCTCTTTGAAGAAAAAAATTATATGGGAATTTCATATGTGACCGGATGATTTAGTCTATATTTTCGGCATTATATAAGCGATCCGCACGAAATTTTATAAACATCTGTGGGGATATTATAGCTATCATTTGGGACTAAGTTTGTGAAAATCGGCCCAACCATTTCCGGGAAGCTGATGTGAGTTCGTAAATTTTGAAAGATGGCCGCTTTTCCCGGGCATTTCCGGAACCGTCTATGGTGGTCAATGTAGTGAACGAAAGTTTGGTTGGCCGTCGGTGACCTAGAACACCAAATTTAAGTTGTTTGAGAGACATTTTAGCGAAATTTTTACCTTTTTTGCTTCCATCGGAGTATCGGTTTGAATCACAATTTGCTATGTGATCGCACGCCACAACCCGTAACTCCGGAACCGGAAGTCGGTTGGGGATAAAATTTAATAGCCATTTACGGAGACGTAACATGTTTCATTTGAGACTAAGTTTGTTTGATTCGGTCTAGCCATCTCCGAGAAACCGATGTGACTGTTAGTCTGAATTTGGATACTTCCGCCGGGTCTTCCGGAACCGATGATGGTGGCCAATAAGACCAAATGGCTGTTTATGACCTAGTACTACAAATCGAAGCAGTTGTGGTCACATTTTGGAAAAATTTTCACCATTATACATTCATTGCAGGATTTCTTAAAATCGACATTTTCTGCGTGATCGTACTCATCACCCTGTAATTCCGGAACCGGAAGTCGGATCCATTAGAAATTCAATAGCAGCCTATGGGAACGTTGCACCTTTCATTTGGGACTAAGTTTGTAAAAATCGGTTCATCCATCTCTGAGAAAAGTGAGTGAGATTGTGTTTGCGTACACACACAGACGCACATACACACACATACATACACACACACAGACATTTGCGGACCTTCGTGTCCCTTCGGCGAGTTAAATAAGAAGAAGCCGTGAGAGTCACACAGCTAAATCTTAACCATTGTGCAGCAGCCCAACAGCTGCTGTGGCAGTCGGTCTCGGAGTCGAGGACAGATGTCGCCCTCTTATCAGACCCGTACAGTATCCCTGCCGGCAACGGCAATTGGGTGTCGGACGGGTCTGGAATGGTGGCAATCTGTACAACGGGAAGGTTCCCGGTTCAAGAGGTAATACGCCCCTCCGCCGAGGGTGTGGCGATTGCCAAGATCAATGGTGTGTTCTATTGCAGCTGCTACGCCCCACCAAGGTGGCCAATAGAACAGTTCTACCAGATGATCGACAGGCTCTCGTCGGACCTCGTGGGCCGGAAACCGGTAGTAATAGCGGGAGACTTCAACGCTTGGGCAGTGGAGTGGGGCAGCCGCTGTACAACTAGCAGGGGTCAAGCGCTAATGGAAGCGTTTGCGAAACTCGATACTGTGCTAGCTAATGATGGCTCCGCTAGTACATTCCGTAGAAACGGAGTGGAGGCGTGGATTGATTTGACCTTTGCCAGCCCGAGTCTGGCTCCAGGCATGGAATGGAGGGTAGACGAAGGCTACACCCATAGCGATCATTTAGCAATCCGCTTTAAGATCAACTATGGTGTGCAGCATCCGAGGGCGGGAGATCCCTGTCAGGTACGCGGGTGAAAGTCCAATCACTTCGACAGCGAAGCTTTCACCGCGGCCCTGGGACTGGAGGCCAACACCGACAGTCTAAGCGGGGATGCGCTGGTAGCTGTTCTATCACGCGCGTGCGACGCCACTATGCCGAGAAAAACACTGCCAAGAAACGGTAGATGCCCGGTACACTGGTGGAGTGCCGAGATTGCAGCTCTACGGTCAGCCTGTCTCAGAGCTAGACGTAGGATGCAAAGAGCTCGCACCGAGGATGCAAGAGAGAACCGCCGTGAAGTGTTTCGAGCTGCGAAATTAGCCCTTAACAAGGCTATTAAAAGCAGCAAGAGAGCGTGTTTCGACAACCTGTGTGAGAGTGCCAGCCATCTCCAAAAAAACCGATGTGGACATTTTGTTAACAAATCCGCACATACACACATACATACATACATACATACATACATACATACATACATACATACATACATACATACATACACACATACATACACACAGATATTTTGCGATCTCGATCTCGATTCTGCGAAATGAGTCGAATGTTATATGAGACTCGGCCCTCCGGGCCTCGGTTAGAAAATCGGTTTTTGGAGCAATTGCGTAACCTTTCTATATGAGAAAGGCAAAAGAATAGTATTTAATTAGCTTAATCAGCATGAGTTCAATGTTATCTTCATGTGATTATATTTTGAAATGTTGGTGGAATGGGTTTAAAAGTGAAGGGAATGGGGGGTTAGTAGAGTGGGAGTGGAGGATGCGTCAGAAATCCTTCATCTTATTTTGGTATACGGGGTGGATGAAGGAAATGCGGGCGTGAGGGTGGTCCAAGGGGACGGTAGTGATGAAGGAGGGAGATGTAAGGGAAAGGCGGGGGGGGGGGCGGAGGGGCTCTGATGCAATACTCAGCTGCATATTTTGCCTTCCATTTGAGACTTGGTTTGAGAAAATCGGTTCAGTCATCACCGAAGAACCGATGTGACTTTATTTGTGGAATATGCCCGGAATTCCGGACTTCCGGAATCGTCGATAGTGGACAATATATTCAAAGAATGTTTGATTGGCAATCAGTGATCTAGATCTGCCATTAGAAGTAATTTGGTGACCATTTCAATAGTTTTTAGCCTCTGAGGTATTACGATTGTACCGATTTATATGGGAAATTCCAGTGTATCCTTACTAACACCCCTGTAACTCCGGAAGCAAGAGTCAGAACAGAATGAAATTCAGCAGCAATCAATGGTATTACTGTATCTTTCATTTGAAATCAAGTTTGTAAAAATCGGTAGAGAATTCGTTGGGGAATGGGTGTGATATAAGCTTAGGAACTTGGCGGGTTCCCCGGGGGCGTCATGAACTGTCATAGGTGGCCAATGTGGTCAAAGCTGCTTTGATTGATCATTAGTGATCCAGACCCGCAAACTAGAGTAATGTTACATCAATTTTAATATGTTTTACATCATTTGAACATCATGGTGGTACCAGTTCATATGGGAATTTGCTGTGTGACCGCACTCTTCAACCCGTAACTCCGGAACCGGAAGTCGGATCAACTAAAAATTCAATAGCAGCTTATGGGAGCGTTATACCTTTCATATGAAAGTTTGCGAAAATCGGTTCAGCCATCTCTGAGAAAATTGTGTGAGTTTAAATGACACACACATACACACACACACATACATACACACACACAGACATTTGCCGATCTCGACGAACTGAATCGAATGGTGTATGACACTCGGCCCTCCGGGCCTCCGTTAAAAAGTCGATTTTTACAGTGATTGCATACCCTTTCTTTATATGAGAAAGGCAAAAAGGTGCGAAATCGGCAAAGTCTCAAAAAGTCGTCATTTATAAAAAAAATTTCGGATTAACATAAAATCTCGACGTTTCATGCATTTTAAAGATGTTTGGCATCAAAACTACGAATTCGATATCTGAAAATTCATGGGGTCCTCTCTTTGAAGAAAAAAATTATATGGGAATTTCATATGTGACCGGATGATTTAGTCTATATTTTCGGCATTATATAAGCGATCCGCACGAAATTTTATAAACATCTGTGGGGATATTATAGCTATCATTTGGGACTAAGTTTGTGAAAATCGGCCCAACCATTTCCGGGAAGCTGATGTGAGTTCGTAAATTTTGAAAGATGGCCGCTTTTCCCGGGCATTTCCGGAACCGTCTATGGTGGTCAATGTAGTGAACGAAAGTTTGGTTGGCCGTCGGTGACCTAGAACACCAAATTTAAGTTGTTTGAGAGACATTTTAGCGAAATTTTTACCTTTTTTGCTTCCATCGGAGTATCGGTTTGAATCACAATTTGCTATGTGATCGCACGCCACAACCCGTAACTCCGGAACCGGAAGTCGGTTGGGGATAAAATTTAATAGCCATTTACGGAGACGTAACATGTTTCATTTGAGACTAAGTTTGTTTGATTCGGTCTAGCCATCTCCGAGAAACCGATGTGACTGTTAGTCTGAATTTGGATACTTCCGCCGGGTCTTCCGGAACCGATGATGGTGGCCAATAAGACCAAATGGCTGTTTATGACCTAGTACTACAAATCGAAGCAGTTGTGGTCACATTTTGGAAAAATTTTCACCATTATACATTCATTGCAGGATTTCTTAAAATCGACATTTTCTGCGTGATCGTACTCATCACCCTGTAATTCCGGAACCGGAAGTCGGATCCATTAGAAATTCAATAGCAGCCTATGGGAACGTTGCACCTTTCATTTGGGACTAAGTTTGTAAAAATCGGTTCATCCATCTCTGAGAAAAGTGAGTGAGATTGTGTTTGCGTACACACACAGACGCACATACACACACATACATACACACACACAGACATTTGCGGACCTTCGTGTCCCTTCGGCGAGTTAAATAAGAAGAAGCCGTGAGAGTCACACAGCTAAATCTTAACCATTGTGCAGCAGCCCAACAGCTGCTGTGGCAGTCGGTCTCGGAGTCGAGGACAGATGTCGCCCTCTTATCAGACCCGTACAGTATCCCTGCCGGCAACGGCAATTGGGTGTCGGACGGGTCTGGAATGGTGGCAATCTGTACAACGGGAAGGTTCCCGGTTCAAGAGGTAATACGCCCCTCCGCCGAGGGTGTGGCGATTGCCAAGATCAATGGTGTGTTCTATTGCAGCTACTACGCCCCACCAAGGTGGCCAATAGAACAGTTCTACCAGATGATCGACAGGCTCTCGTCGGACCTCGTGGGCCGGAAACCGGTAGTAATAGCGGGAGACTTCAACGCTTGGGCAGTGGAGTGGGGCAGCCGCTGTACAAATAGCAGGGGTCAAGCGCTAATGGAAGCGTTTGCGAAACTCGATACTGTGCTAGCTAATGATGGCTCCGCTAGTACATTCCGTAGAAACGGAGTGGAGGCGTGGATTGATTTGACCTTTGCCAGCCCGAGTCTGGCTCCAGGCATGGAATGGAGGGTAGACGAAGGCTACACCCATAGCGATCATTTAGCAATCCGCTTTAAGATCAACTATGGTGTGCAGCATCCGAGGGCGGGAGATCCCTGTCAGGTACGCGGGTGAAAGTCCAATCACTTCGACAGCGAAGCTTTCACCGCGGCCCTGGGACTGGAGGCCAACACCGACAGTCTAAGCGGGGATGCGCTGGTAGCTGTTCTATCACGCGCGTGCGACGCCACTATGCCGAGAAAAACACTGCCAAGAAACGGTAGATGCCCGGTACACTGGTGGAGTGCCGAGATTGCAGCTCTACGGTCAGCCTGTCTCAGAGCTAGACGTAGGATGCAAAGAGCTCGCACCGAGGATGCAAGAGAGAACCGCCGTGAAGTGTTTCGAGCTGCGAAATTAGCCCTTAACAAGGCTATTAAAAGCAGCAAGAGAGCGTGTTTCGACAACCTGTGTGAGAGTGCCAGCCATCTCCAAAAAAACCGATGTGGACATTTTGTTAACAAATCCGCCCATACACACATACATACATACATACATACATACATACATACATACATACATACATACATACATACATACATACACACATACATACACACAGATATTTTGCGATCTCGATCTCGATTCTGCGAAATGAGTCGAATGTTATATGAGACTCGGCCCTCCGGGCCTCGGTTAGAAAATCGGTTTTTGGAGCAATTGCGTAACCTTTCTATATGAGAAAGGCAAAAGAATAGTATTTAATTAGCTTAATCAGCATGAGTTCAATGTTATCTTCATGTGATTATATTTTGAAATGTTGGTGGAATGGGTTTAAAAGTGAAGGGAATGGGGGGTTAGTAGAGTGGGAGTGGAGGATGCGTCAGAAATCCTTCATCTTATTTTGGTATACGGGGTGGATGAAGGAAATGCGGGCGTGAGGGTGGTCCAAGGGGACGGTAGTGATGAAGGAGGGAGATGTAAGGGAAAGGCGGGGGGGGGGGGCGGAGGGGCTCTGATGCAATACTCAGCTGCATATTTTGCCTTCCATTTGAGACTTGGTTTGAGAAAATCGGTTCAGTCATCACCGAAGAACCGATGTGACTTTATTTGTGGAATATGCCCGGAATTCCGGACTTCCGGAATCGTCGATAGTGGACAATATATTCAAAGAATGTTTGATTGGCAATCAGTGATCTAGATCTGCCATTAGAAGTAATTTGGTGACCATTTCAATAGTTTTTAGCCTCTGAGGTATTACGATTGTACCGATTTATATGGGAAATTCCAGTGTATCCTTACTAACACCCCTGTAACTCCGGAAGCAAGAGTCAGAACAGAATGAAATTCAGCAGCAATCAATGGTATTACTGTATCTTTCATTTGAAATCAAGTTTGTAAAAATCGGTAGAGAATTCGTTGGGGAATGGGTGTGATATAAGCTTAGGAACTTGGCGGGTTCCCCGGGGGCGTCATGAACTGTCATAGGTGGCCAATGTGGTCAAAGCTGCTTTGATTGATCATTAGTGATCCAGACCCGCAAACTAGAGTAATGTTACATCAATTTTAATATGTTTTACATCATTTGAACATCATGGTGGTACCAGTTCATATGGGAATTTGCTGTGTGACCGCACTCTTCAACCCGTAACTCCGGAACCGGAAGTCGGATCAACTAAAAATTCAATAGCAGCTTATGGGAGCGTTATACCTTTCATATGAAAGTTTGCGAAAATCGGTTCAGCCATCTCTGAGAAAATTGTGTGAGTTTAAATGACACACACATACACACACACACATACATACACACACACAGACATTTGCCGATCTCGACGAACTGAATCGAATGGTGTATGACACTCGGCCCTCCGGGCCTCCGTTAAAAAGTCGATTTTTACAGTGATTGCATACCCTTTCTTTATATGAGAAAGGCAAAAAGGTGCGAAATCGGCAAAGTCTCAAAAAGTCGTCATTTATAAAAAAAATTTCGGATTAACATAAAATCTCGACGTTTCATGCATTTTAAAGATGTTTGGCATCAAAACTACGAATTCGATATCTGAAAATTCATGGGGTCCTCTCTTTGAAGAAAAAAATTATATGGGAATTTCATATGTGACCGGATGATTTAGTCTATATTTTCGGCATTATATAAGCGATCCGCACGAAATTTTATAAACATCTGTGGGGATATTATAGCTATCATTTGGGACTAAGTTTGTGAAAATCGGCCCAACCATTTCCGGGAAGCTGATGTGAGTTCGTAAATTTTGAAAGATGGCCGCTTTTCCCGGGCATTTCCGGAACCGTCTATGGTGGTCAATGTAGTGAACGAAAGTTTGGTTGGCCGTCGGTGACCTAGAACACCAAATTTAAGTTGTTTGAGAGACATTTTAGCGAAATTTTTACCTTTTTTGCTTCCATCGGAGTATCGGTTTGAATCACAATTTGCTATGTGATCGCACGCCACAACCCGTAACTCCGGAACCGGAAGTCGGTTGGGGATAAAATTTAATAGCCATTTACGGAGACGTAACATGTTTCATTTGAGACTAAGTTTGTTTGATTCGGTCTAGCCATCTCCGAGAAACCGATGTGACTGTTAGTCTGAATTTGGATACTTCCGCCGGGTCTTCCGGAACCGATGATGGTGGCCAATAAGACCAAATGGCTGTTTATGACCTAGTACTACAAATCGAAGCAGTTGTGGTCACATTTTGGAAAAATTTTCACCATTATACATTCATTGCAGGATTTCTTAAAATCGACATTTTCTGCGTGATCGTACTCATCACCCTGTAATTCCGGAACCGGAAGTCGGATCCATTAGAAATTCAATAGCAGCCTATGGGAACGTTGCACCTTTCATTTGGGACTAAGTTTGTAAAAATCGGTTCATCCATCTCTGAGAAAAGTGAGTGAGATTGTGTTTGCGTACACACACAGACGCACATACACACACATACATACACACACACAGACATTTGCGGACCTTCGTGTCCCTTCGGCGAGTTAAATAAGAAGAAGCCGTGAGAGTCACACAGCTAAATCTTAACCATTGTGCAGCAGCCCAACAGCTGCTGTGGCAGTCGGTCTCGGAGTCGAGGACAGATGTCGCCCTCTTATCAGACCCGTACAGTATCCCTGCCGGCAACGGCAATTGGGTGTCGGACGGGTCTGGAATGGTGGCAATCTGTACAACGGGAAGGTTCCCGGTTCAAGAGGTAATACGCCCCTCCGCCGAGGGTGTGGCGATTGCCAAGATCAATGGTGTGTTCTATTGCAGCTACTACGCCCCACCAAGGTGGCCAATAGAACAGTTCTACCAGATGATCGACAGGCTCTCGTCGGACCTCGTGGGCCGGAAACCGGTAGTAATAGCGGGAGACTTCAACGCTTGGGCAGTGGAGTGGGGCAGCCGCTGTACAAATAGCAGGGGTCAAGCGCTAATGGAAGCGTTTGCGAAACTCGATACTGTGCTAGCTAATGATGGCTCCGCTAGTACATTCCGTAGAAACGGAGTGGAGGCGTGGATTGATTTGACCTTTGCCAGCCCGAGTCTGGCTCCAGGCATGGAATGGAGGGTAGACGAAGGCTACACCCATAGCGATCATTTAGCAATCCGCTTTAAGATCAACTATGGTGTGCAGCATCCGAGGGCGGGAGATCCCTGTCAGGTACGCGGGTGAAAGTCCAATCACTTCGACAGCGAAGCTTTCACCGCGGCCCTGGGACTGGAGGCCAACACCGACAGTCTAAGCGGGGATGCGCTGGTAGCTGTTCTATCACGCGCGTGCGACGCCACTATGCCGAGAAAAACACTGCCAAGAAACGGTAGATGCCCGGTACACTGGTGGAGTGCCGAGATTGCAGCTCTACGGTCAGCCTGTCTCAGAGCTAGACGTAGGATGCAAAGAGCTCGCACCGAGGATGCAAGAGAGAACCGCCGTGAAGTGTTTCGAGCTGCGAAATTAGCCCTTAACAAGGCTATTAAAAGCAGCAAGAGAGCGTGTTTCGACAACCTGTGTGAGAGTGCCAACGCGAATCCGTGGGGTGACGCCTACCGGATTGTGATGGCCAAGACCAAAGGGGGCTCCTCACCCCCAGAACGGTCTCCGGACCGGTTGGCAACGATTATCGAAGTACTCTTCCCGTCTCGAGCCACAAGCCCCTGGCCACCTGCACTACGAGACAGTGCGGGCACGGTCGAAATGGTGGCTCCAGTGACGAATGAAGAACTACTCGCAGTGGCTAAATCCCTAGCAATGAACAAAGCTCCAGGGCCGGATGGAGTTCCAAACAACGCTCTCAAGGCAGCGATCATAGCGAACCCGAGCATGTTCAGGCTAGCTATGCAGAGATGCCTTGACGAGTGCCGTTTCCCCGATAGATGGAAAAGGCAGAAACTGGTGCTGTTGCCGAAGCCCGGGAAGCCGCCAGGCGACCCATCGGCGTACAGACCAATCTGTCTGATAGACACGACTGGCAAACTGCTTGAGAGGATCATCCTCAACAGGCTCACCCCGTACGCGGAAGGTACGGACGGTCTGTCAAGCAACCAGTTTGGCTTTCGGAAGGGTAAGTCCACAGTGGACGCTCTCAACTCAGTGATAAATACTGCCGAGATAGCGATCCAACGAAAAAGGCGAGGTATTCGATACTGCGCGTTAGTGACACTTGACGTGAAGAACGCATTTAACAGCGCAAGCTTGGATGCCATCGCGCTCTCGTTACACCGGCTTAGCCTACCGGTGGGTCTGTGCCGGATCCTGGAAAGTTACTTCCAAAACCGCGTACTGATATACGAGACCGATGCCGGTCAGAAAAGGGTTCCGATTACCGCCGGAGTCTCGCAGGGCTCGATCCTAGGCCCGGTGCTATGGAACCTCATGTATGACGGGGTTCTGAGACTGAAGTTCCCTCCTGGGGTCAAGATCGTCGGCTTTGCTGACGACGTAACCTTGGAGGTCTACGGGGAGTCAATTCTTGAGGTAGAACTAACCGCAGAACACGCGATTAGCACGGTGGAGGAATGGATGAGCGCGTGAGGCCTGGAGCTCGCTCATCATAAGACGGAGGTAGTTATCGTCAACAACCGCAAGTCGGCACAACATGCAGTTATCCATGTGGGAGAAGTCGCGATCACTTCACAGCGAAGTCTGAAGTCTCTCGGAGGCATTATAGACGACAAGCTGACCTTCGGCAGCCATGTCGACTATACGTGCAAGAGAGCGTCGACTGCTGTTGCGGCACTATCGAGAATGATGTCCAACAGCTCAAAGGTGTGCGCCAGTAGACGTAGGTTACTGGCAGGCGTTGCCGTATCTATCCTCAGGTACGGCGGCCCGTCATGGTCAAGAGTACTGAGGGTAACCAGTTACCTACAGAAACTGGAGAGCACCTACCGCGTGATGTGCCTCAGAGTGATATCTGCCTACCGCACGGTATCACACGATGCATCCTGCGTGATAGCGAGCATGATGCCAGTCGGGCTGGTCATTCGGGAAGATGAGGAGTGCTTTGAGCTACGTGGAAATAGGGGAGCCCGCGAGCGCACCAGGGTGACCTCGGTCGCCAGATGGCAGCGTGAGTGGGCAACTCCTCGAAAGGTAGGTGGACCCACCGGCTGATACCTAGCATATCGAGCTGGGTGGGAAGACCCCATGGGGAAGTTCACTTCCACCTGACACAATTCCTGTCAGGCCATGGCTGTTTCCGACAGTACCTCCACAGGTTCGGGCACGCGGAGGTCCCAGTCTGCCCGGACTGCCCAGGTGTAGCTGAAACTGCCGAACACATACTGTTCGTATGTCATCGGTTCGACGTCGAAAGAAGAGCAATGCTTGACGTCTGTGGCTGGGACACAACCCCGGATACCCTTATTCAGCGGATGTGTCAAACGGTGGAGAAGTGGAACGCAGTCTCTGCTGCTACCATCCAGATTGCCAGTAGGCTACAGGTAATCTGGCGAACCGAGCAACAGACGGCGGGCACGGCTAACTAGTGATTGGTTAGCTGGAGCGAAAAAGGCCAAGCGCAAAATAAGAGAGTGAATGGTCTGTTCATGCCGAGGTAGGTTGGCGCAGCGAATGGCAACCGCGTAAGGGGTAAACCCAGCCACCCCGAAGCAAGACAGAAGAATGAGTGTATAGGCGTATAAGTGGACTGCCTCATGCCAAGACGGGAGGGTCGTAGCGTAGTATGTTGGAACTAAGCTATCGATGCCTCATGGCGTGGCAGAGGAGTGAAAGGGTGAGCATCCAAGTCAGTCTCACATTGCATGTTAAGGGTGAGCATAAAAGTCAGCCTCACAGGTTGGTAGAGGCTAGCACAAAAGTCAGCCTAGCAAGGAATGAAAAAGGTGAGCACAAAAGTCAGCCTCGCATGGTATGTCAGAAGTGGGGCCTAAGAAAAATGTCCCACATGGGATGCCAGAGGGAGTGACAAAGGTACAATAGAGTGGCACGATTTAGAGTGAATCAGGTGATAGGGTGAGCACCCAAGTCAGCCTCACATGGATGGGTAGGGCGAGCACAAAAGTAAGCCTAGCAAGGAATGAGTAAGGTGAGCACACAAGTCAGCCTCGCATAGAACGTAAAAGATGAGCACAAAAGTCAGCCACATGTGGGAGTGTTTGAGAGTGAATCAAAGTGTGATTGAGAGAGCACCCAAGTAAGCCTCATACAGGATGTATGATCGCGTGAGTGAGAGTGAATGAGTACATTTAGTACAGCCATCCCCCCAGAAGTAATACCGAGAGGTAGTTCCTGGGAGGAATGATGGCGGAGCCCAATGGAGTTTAGTCGGTATTAATGGCTGGTCACCATTCGAGTCCGACACGCCCCCAGTGCACCCCGTGTGGTAGATTGGACCCTACCGTTAGCACGTGTACTGGGCTAGGACATAAAGGTCTTCTCCATTGTAAAAAAAAAAAAAGACATTTGCCGAACTCGACGAACTGAATCGAATGGTATACGTCACTCGACCCTCCGGGCCTCCGCTAAAAAGTCGGTTTTCAGAGCAATTGCAATACCTTTCTATTGAGAAAGGCAAAAAGGTGCGAAATCGGCAGTCCCAAAAAGTCGATCTTTATAAAAAAAAAATTTTCGAGATAACATAAAATCTCGACGTTTCATGCATTTTAAAGATGTTTGGCATCAAAAATACGAATTCGATTTCTGAAATTTCATGAGGTCCCCCTTTGAAAAAAAAAAAATTGAGTTCCGGCTTATATGGGAATTTCATATGTGACCGGACGGTTTAGTCTATATTTCCGGAAGCATACAAGCGATCCGTACGAAATTTTATGGACATCTATGGGGATATTATAGCTATCATTTGGGACTAAGTTTGTGAAAATCGGCCCAACCATTTCCGGGAAACTGATGTGAGTTCGTAAATTTTGAAAGATGGCCGCTTTTCCCAGGCACTTCCGGAACCGTCTATGGTGGTCAATGTAGTCAACGAAAGTTTGATTGGCCGTCAGTGATCTAGAACAGCAAATTTAAGTTGTTTGAGAGACATTTTAGCGATATTTTTACCTTTTTTGCATTCATCGGAGTATCGGTTTGAATCACAATTTGCTATGTGATCGCACGCCACAACCTGTACCTCCGGAACAGGAAGTCGGATCGGGATGAAATTGATTAGCCATTTACGGGGACGCAATACCTTTCATTTGAGGCCAAGTTTAGTCGAATCGGTCTAGCCATCTCCGAGAAACCGATGTGACTGTTATTCTGAATTTAGATGCTTCCGCCGGGGCTTCCGGAACCGAGGATGGTGGCCAATGTAGCCAAATAGACTTTGAATGGATGTTAGTGACCTAATACTACAAATCGAAGCAGTTGTGGTCATATTTTGGAAAAATTTTCAGCTTTATACATTCATTGCAGAATTTATTAAAATCGACATTTTCTGCGTGTTCGTACTTATCACCCTGTAATTCCGGAACCGGAAGTCGGATCCATTAGAAATTCAATGGCAGCCTATGGGAACGTTGCACCTTTCATTTGAGACTAAGTTTGTCAAAATCGGTTCAGCCATCTCTGAGAAAAATGAGTGATATTTTTGGTCACATACACACACATACACACACATACATAAATACACCCATACATACACACACAGACATTTGCCGAACTCGACGAACTGAATCGAATGGTATATATCACTCGGCCCTCCGGGCCTCCGTTAAAAAGTCGGTTTTCAGAGCAATTGCAATACCTTTACCTTTCTATTGAGTAAGGCAAAAAGGTGCGAAATCGGTAGTCCCAAAAAGTCGATCTTTATAAAAAAAAATTTTTCGGGATAACATAAAATCTCGACGTATCATGCATTTTAAAGATGTTTGGCATCAAAAATACGAATTCAATCTCTGAAATTTCATGGGGTCCCCCCTTCGAAAAAAAAAATGTATATGGGAATTTCATATGTGACCGGACGATTTAGTCTATATTTCCGGCCCTATATAAACGATCCGTACGAAATTTTATAAACATCTGTGGGGATATTATAGCTATCATTTGGGACTAAGTTTGTGAAAATCGGCCCAACCGTTTCCGGGAAACTGATGTGAGTTCGTAAATTTTGAAAGATGGCCGCTTTTCCCGGGCACTTCCGGAACCGTCTATGGTGGTCAATGTAGTGAACGAAAGTTTGGTTGGCCGTCGGTGACCTAGAACAGCAAATTTAAGTTGTTTGAGAGACATTTTAGCGAAATTTTTACCTTTTTTGCTTTCATCGGAGTATCGGTTTGAATCACAATTTGCTATGTGATCGCACGCCACAACCTGTAACTCCGGAACCGGAAGTCGGATCGGGATGAAATTAAATAGCCATTTACGCGGACGCAATACTTTTCATTTAAGGCCAAGTTTAGTCGAATCGGTCTAGCCATCTCCGAGAAACCGATGTGACTGTTATTCTTTTTCCGTTAAAAAGTCGGTTTTCAGAGCAATTGCAATACCTTTCTATTGAGATAGGCAAAAAGGAGCGAAATCGGTCCCAAAAAGTCCCAAGTCCCAAATAGTCGATATAAAAAAAAATTTCGTGATAACATAAAATCTCGACGTTTCATGCATTTTAAAGATGTTTGGCATCAAAAATACGAATTCGATTTCTGAAATTTCATGGGGTCCCCCCTTTGAAAAAATTTTGAGTTCCGGCTTATATGGGAATTTCATGTGTGACCGGACCGTTCAGTCTATATTTCCGGAACCATACAAGCGATCCGTGCGAAATTTTACAGACATCTGTGAGGATAATATAGCTATCATTTGGGACTAAGTTTGTGAAAATCGGCCCAACCATTTCCGAGAAACTGATATGAGTTTGCTAGTTATGAAAGATGGCCGCTTTTCCCGGGCACTTCCGGAACCGTCTATGGTGGTCAATGTAGTCAACGAAAGTTTGGTTGGCCGTCGGTGACCTAGAACAGCAAATTTAAGTTGTTTGAGAGACATTTTAGCGAAATTTTTACCGTTTTTGCTTTCATCGGAGTATCGGTTTGAATCACAATTTGCTATGTGATCGCACGCCACAACCTGTAACTCCGGAACCGGAAGTCGGATCGGGATGAAATTAAATAGCCATTTACGGGGACGCAATACCTTTCATTTGAGGCCAAGTTTAGTCGAATCGGTCTAGTCATCTCCCAGAAACCGATGTGACTGTTATTCTGAATTTGGATACTTCCGCCGGGGCTTCCGGAACCGAGGATGGTGGCCAATGTGGCCAAATAGACTTTGAATGGATGTTAGTGACCTAATACTACAAATCGAAGCAGTTGTGGTCATATTTTGGAAAAATTTTCACCTTTATACATTCATTGCAGAATTCATTAAAATCGACATTTTCTGCGTGTTCGTACTAATCACCCTGTAATTCCGGAACCGGAAGTCGGATCCATTAGAAATTCAATAGCAGCCTATGGGAACGTTGCACCTTTCATTTGAGACTAAGTTTGTCAAAATCGGTTCAGCCATCTCTGAGAAAAATGAGTGATATTTTTGGTCACATACACACACATACACACACATACATACATACACACATACATACACACACAGACATTTGCCGAACTCGACGAACTGAATCGAATGGTACATGTCACTCGGCCCCCCGGGCCTCCGTTAAAAAGTCGGTTTTCAGAGCAATTGCAATACCTTTACCTTTCTATTGAGAAAGGCAAAAAGGTGCGAAATCGGCAAAGTCCCAAAAAGTCGATTTTTATATAAAATTTTTTTTCGAGATAACATGAAATCTCGACGTTTCATGCATTTTAAAGATGTTTGGCATCAAAAATACGAATTCGATTTCTGAAATTTCATGAGGTCCCCCCTTTGAAAAAAAATTGAGTTCCGGCTTATATGGGAATTTCATATGTGACCGGACGGTTTAGTCTATATTTCCGGAACCATATAAGCGTCCCTACGAAATTTTATAGACATCTATGGGGATATTATAGCTATCATTTGGGACTAAGTTTGTGAAAATCGGCCCAACCATTTCCGGGAAACTGATGTGAGTTCGTAAATTTTGAAAGATGGTCGCTTTTCCCGGGCACTTCCGGAACCGTCTATGGTGGTCAATGTAGTCAACGAAAGTTTGGTTGGCCGTCGGTGACCTAGAACAGCAAATTTAAGTTGTTTGAGAGACATTTTAGCGAAATTTTTACCGTTTTTGCTTTCTTCGGAGTATCGGTTTGAATCACAATTTGCTATGTGATCGGCAAAGTCCCAAAAAGTCGATTTTTATATAAAAAATTTTTTCGAGGTAACATGAAATCTCGACGTTTCATGCATTTTAAAGATGTTTGGCATCAAAAATACGAATTCGATTTCTGATACTTTAATGAGGTCCCCCCTTTGAAAAAAAATTGAGTTCCGGCTTATATGGGAATTTCATATGTGACCGAACGGTTTAGTCTATATTTCCGGAACCATATAAGCGTCCCTACGAAATTTTATAGACATCTATGGGGATATTATAGCTATCATTTGGGACTAAGTTTGTGAAAATCGGCCCAACCATTTCCGAGAAACTGATATGAGTTTGCTAGTTATGTAAGATGGCCGCTTTTCCCGGGCACTTCCGGAACCGTCTATGGTGGTCAATGTAGTCAACGAAAGTTTGGTTGGCCGTCGGTGACCTAGAACAGCAAATTTAAGTTGTTTGAGAGACATTTTAGCGAAATTTTTACCTCTTTTGCTTTCATCGGAGTATCGGTTTGAATCACAATTTGCTATGTGATCGCACGCCACAACCTGTAACTCCGGAACAGGAAGTCGGATCGGGATGAAATTAAATAGCCATTTACGGGGATACCTTTCATTTGAGGCCAAGTTTAGTCGAATCGGTCAAGCCATCTCCGAGAAACCGATGTGACTGTTATTCTGAATTTAGATACTTCCGCCGGGGCTGCCGGAACCGAGGATGGTGGCCAATGTGGCCAAATAGACTTTGAATGGATGTTAGTGACCTAATACTACAAATCGAAGCAGTTGTGGTCATATTTTGGAAAAAATTTTCACCTTTATACATTCATTGCAAAATTTATTAAAATCGACATTTTCTGCGTGTTCGTACTTATCACCCTGTAATTCCGGAACCGGAAGTCGGATACATTAGAAATTCAATAGCAGCCTATGGGAACGTTGCACCTTTCATTTGAGACTAAGTTTGTCAAAATCGGTTCAGCCATCTCTGAGAAAAATGAGTGACATTTTTGGTCACATACACACACACATACACACACATACATACATACACACATACATACACACACAGACATTTGCCGAACTCGACGAACTGAATCGAATGGTACATGTCACTCGGCCCCCCGGGCCTCCGTTAAAAAGTCGGTTTTCAGAGCAATTGCAATACCTTTACCTTTCTATTGAGAAAGGCAAAAAGGTGCGAAATCGGCAGTCCCAAAAAGTCGATTTTTATATAAAATTTTTTTTTCGAGATAACATGAAATCTCGACGTTTCATGCATTTTAAAGATGTTTGGCATCAAAAATACGAATTCGATTTCTGAAATTTCATGAGGTCCCCCCTTTGAAAAAAAATTGAGTTCCGGCTTATATGGGAATTTCATATGTGACCGGACGGTTTAGTCTATATTTCCGGAACCATATAAGCGATCCGTACGAAATTTTATAGATTGGGGATATTATAGCTATCATTTGGGATTAAGTTTGTGAAAATGGGCCCAACCATTTCCGGGAAACTGATGTGAGTTCGTAAATTTTGAAAGATGGCCGCTTTTCCCGGGCACTTCCGGAACCGTCTATGGTGGTCAATGTAGTCAACGAAAGTTTGGTTGGCCGTCGGTGACCTAGAACAGCAATTTGCTATGTGATCGCACGCCACAACCTGTAACTCCGGAACCGGAAGTCGGATCGGGATGAAATTAAATAGCCATTTACGGGGACGCAATACCTTTCATTTGAGGCCAAGTCGATTTTTATATAAAATTTTTTTTCGAGATAACATTAAATCTCGACGTTTCATGCATTTTAAAGATGTTTGGCATCAAAAATACGAATTCGATTTCTGAAATTTCATGAGGTCCCCCCTTTGAAAAAAAAATTGAGTTCCGGCTTATATGGGAATTTCATATGTGACCGGACGATTTAGTCTATATTTCCGGCCCTATATAAACGATCCGTACGAAATTTTATAAACATCTGTGGAGATATTATAGCTATCATTTGGCACTAAGTTTGTGAAAATCGGCCCAACCATTTCCGGGAAACTGATGTGAGTTCGTAAATTTTGAAAGATGGCCGGTTTTCCCGGGCACTTCCGGAACCGTCTATGGTGGTCAATGTAGTCAACGAAAGTTTGGTTGGCCGTCGGTGACCTAGAACAGCAAATTTAAGTTGTTTGAGAGACATTTTAGCGAAATTTTTACCTCTTTTGCTTTCATCGGAGTATCGGTTTGAATCACAATTTGCTATGTGATCGCACGCCACAACCTGTAACTCCGGAACCGGAAGTCGGATCAGGATGAAATTAAATAGCCATTTACGGGGACGCAATACTTTTCATTTGAGGCCAAGTTTAATCGAATCGGTCTAGCCATCTCCGAGAAACCGATGTGACTGTTGTTCTTTTTCCGGTTTTCAGAGCAATTGCAATACCTTTCTATTGAGAAAGGCAAAAAGGTGCGAAATCGGCAAAGTCCCAAAAAGTCGAATTAAAAAAAATTTCATGATAACATAAAATCTCGACGTTTCATGCATTTTAAAGATGTTTGGCATCAAAAATACGAATTCGATTTCTGAAATTTCATGGGGTCCCCCCTTTGAAAAAAATTTTGAGTTCCGGCTTATATGGGAATTTCATGTGTGACCGGACCGTTCAGTCTATATTTCCGGAACCATACAAGCGATCCGTGCGAAATTTTACAGACATCTGTGGGGATAATATAGCTATCATTTGGGACTAAGTTTGTGAAAATCGGCCCAACCATTTCCGAGAAACTGATATGAGTTTGCTAGTTATGAAAGATGGCCGCTTTTCCCGGGCACTTCCGGAACCGTCTATGGTGGTCAATGTAGTCAACGAAAGTTTATTTGGCCGTCGGTGACCTAGAACTGCAAAGTTAAGTTATTTGAGAGACATTTTAGCGAAATTTTTACCTTTTTTGCTTCCATCGGAGTATCGGTTTGAATCACAATTTGCTATGTGATCGCACGCCACAACCCGTAACTCCGGAACCGGAAGTCGGTTGGGGATGAAATTTAATAGCCATTTACGGGGACGCAACATCTTTCATTTGAGACTAAGTTTGGTTGATTCGGTCAAGCCATCTCCGAGAAACCGATGTGACTGTTAGTCTGAATTTGGATACTTCCGCCGGGACTTCCGGAACCGATGATGGTGGCCAATAAGACCAAAGAGACTTTGAATGGCTGTTAATGACCTAATACTACAAATCGAAGCAGTTGTGGTAACATTTTGAAAAAAATTTCACCATTATACATTCATTGCAGAATTTCTTAAAATCGACATTTTCTGCGTGATCGTACTCATCACCCTGTAATTCCGGAACCGGAAGTCGAATCCATTAGAAATTCAATAGCAGCCTATGGGAACGTTGCACTTTTCATTTGGGACTAAGTTTGTAAAAATCGGTTCATTCATCTCTGAGAAAAGTGAGTGAGATTGTGTTCGCGTACACACACAGACGCACATACACACACATACATACACACACACATACATACACACAGACATTTGCCGAACTCGACGAACTGAATCGAATGGTATATGTCACTCGGCCCTCCGGGCCTCCGTTAAAAAGTCGGTTTTCAGAGCAATTGCAATACCTTTCTATTGAGAAAGGCAAAACGCTGAAAATGTGTTAAAAATCTACACAAAATTGCTTTTTTAAAAATTATGCAATGAAAAAATTAAATCCCACGTACATCGCAGGAGAAAATAATCTTGAGCATGCTGTAAAAATTTTAGACTGATCAAAAATCATTTGTTCGAGTTACATTTCCGGCCAGATCAAAAAAAAATTTCGAGAAAAACACGGTTAACGTTTTCAATATACTCGGGGTATACATAAGAGGCGTTGCGAAAAATTTGAATATTTAATTATTGTTTTCACGAATCATTTTTTGGAATATCATTTTCAGCATCCTAAAGCACCAGTTAACAAAATTCAACCAATAAATAAAAATTAAATGTTTTAAAAAATCTACAGCGCTGTCACCCATTGAAAGCACTGTACCGGTCAAATAGAAGCGCTTCTAAATTGGCAAGTCATTATTTTTAATAACGCGCTACAGAAAATAAACAAGTAACAATGTGAATTCTCGTGAAATTTATCTTGTTTTATGTGGACTTTATCTCGGAAAAGTTGGACTTCGGATAAGCCTCTTCTCGCGTGAGTGAGAGAGAATTACAGTGCCGGCGTATGATAATAATCGAAAGCGTGTGTAATACCAGGACATTACTTGTAATGGATCACTTTACTTTTTGGCGTCGCCAAATTCGCAATCAAAATAAGTTAAATTACCATTGAGTTATTCAGTCGAACAAAAAATAGGCCGGTCCTAATGTGGATGTACAAATCCCGTCTTACATCTGTTATACGATTAATCTGAAACTACAGATCATTATAAAACTTTGTTTATACCAGCCGATACATTGATACGTAAAACGTTTTCCCTGCTTGTCCCTAGGCTCGAATACTTCAGGTTTCCCACGGTAGTGTAACAACACTCTATAAACTCGTAAGCTTTACCAAGCAACTTGTATGAAATCTTCAGTAAATAATCATATAAGCTTGAAATAAGCCACCACCATCCACACAACACAACGCAACAACCTGTGCAAATTAAATCAATCTCACCCGCACTGCCGCTTGTAAGACGAAAACAAACCAAAGATTACACGCCAGTCAATACACGCCAGTGAATACACCACTGCGACTCTGTGGTGCGCGCGGTGGCGAATTTATCTGAGCGCGCCACAGAGAATTTCAAGAGCTCTTCTCCACACTCTAGATCGTTCCAGTGTTGGGTGTATGAAAATTTACCACTGCCATCAACATGCGCTTACACATATCAAATACGGTGGTGTATATGAACGAAAGAGAAGCGCTCTCGTTTTGCTTGCCAGAGTGTGGAGAGTAATTTCAATTTCTCTTTACTGCACAGAGGATAGGGACATCACTGGTTATGCATGCTGTATGACTCACTTTGAGAACAAGGTTGATGATATTTCAATGCAGTATTGGTTTGAAATTTTGGACACTTGTTCAATAATGTTTGCAAAAACCTTCCACTACCATTTTTCAGATCAATCTTTCTTTTGATGCCAGAAGTTGAGTTAGTACCAGGCCCGATGAGAGGGGGGGTCAGCCAGGGCAATTGCCCTGGGGCCCGGGTCGTATTTGGGGGCCCGCGTTTTTACTCGGTAGATGGGCGAACACGTCCGGTATTCATAGAAGAGAAATAAAAATATCAATAGTAGTTTCTTTGTAATCGTTCGTCTTATTAAATTATTAAATTATGGAGGCGTAAAAAATGAAAACTTTATTTGATAGTTGACATTTGTTAAAACAAACGTTCTTAAGGGATTTTTTTTATAAAACGTTTATTTGACACGGCGTTTGCAAAAGCTTTTTTACGCCGGGGTTTTTTTTATATAACATGTTACAAAAGTTCTTAAGTCTATCACGTTATAATAAAAGTTCACTTTCTAATGCTAACACTGAGGATAATCATCATTTTGAATATTTTTATTTATACTATATTTTTTTGAATTTCATTGTAAACCTATTGATAGTTTTTCTGTAATCTTTGTTTTTTTTTTCTTTATTTATATCGTTTTATCTAACTTAACTAACTGCGAAGAAATCTAAATTGGGGAAAAAACTAGAAACATTGTGGGGATAATTATATTTGAATATTTATTGTTTTCAGGAAATGATAAATATGGCCCATGTATGTGAGATCTCGTAAAGCGAGGATATCACGAACAGGAACATAGGGTGGTTTTCTTCTGGCTCGTAAGGAGTCTATTAATTGGGATCTGGCTTCACGATATTCAGTGCAAGACCAAACAACATGTTCAATGTCTTCGTAACCCTCTCCGCAAGCACATTGATTATCTTCTGCGATCCCAATACGGCGGAGATGCGCATTCAACGTATAATGGTTGGACATGAGTCTAGACATCACACGAATGAAGTTTCGACTTACATCCAACCCTTTGAACCATGCCTTCGTTGATACTTTAGGGATAATTGAGTGCAACCACCGTCCCAGATCTCCATTGTCCCATGATGTTTGCCAACTAGTAAGCGTCCTCTGACGAGAAGCGCTAAAAAATTCATTGAAGGCAATAGGTCTTTCATAGATGTCACCGTCCAGCGCCCCTATTTTGGCTAAATTATCCGCTCTCTCATTTCCCGGTATGGAGCAATGAGCGGGAATCCACACTAAAGTAATTTGATAAGATTTATTTGTTAATTTAGTTAAGTATTCTCGTATCTTCATCAAAAAGAACGGAACGTGATTATCAAGCGGTAATGAGCGTAATGCCTTAATTGTGCTGAGGCTATCTGTGAGGATGAAATAATGGCTCGGAAGTAAAGTATCAATGATTTCCAGACTATAGTGAACTGCTGCTAGTTCAGCAGTATAAACGGAGGCAGGTTCTGCAATCTTGAAAGAGATCGAGGTGTTATTGTTGAAAATACCAAAGCCAGTGGCCTCATTGATTCGTGACCCATCAGTGTAGAACATTTTATGGCAGTCAATGTGTTGGTATTTACTTATGAATATTTTAGGGATCTCCAGAGAGCGCAGGTGATCCGGGATTCCACGAATTTCCTCTTGCATGGACGTGTCGAAAAATAAAGTGGAATCGGGAGTATCTAGTATATTACCACATGTCAGAACATAACTAGAAGGCGTTATTTCTTGTGACATGTGATTGAAGTATACTGTCATGAATCTGGTTTGGGATTTAAGCTCGACAAGTCTTTCGAAATTTTCAATTACCAGTGGATTCATAACCTCACATCGTATAAGTAAACGAGAGGAGAGATCCTAGAATCGATCTTTTAAGGGAAGAACTCCTGCTAGTACTTCAAGACTCATCGTATGTGTCGATTGCATGGAACCTAAGGCGATTCGTAAACAACGATACTGTATTCGTTCCAATTTAATAATGTGAGTATTTGCAGCTGAACGGAAACAGAAGCACCCATATTCCATTACTGAAAGTATCGTTGTTTGATACAATCTTATCACGTCACTTGGATGAGCACCCCACCAAGATCCGGTTATTGTTCGGAGAAAATTTATCCTTTGTTGGCACTTCTTTATCAGATACCTAATGTGGCCTTCCCATGTACCTTTAGAATCGAACCAAATTCCGAGATATTTAAAGGTCATGACTTGGGCTATCGTTCTACCAACCAACTGAAGCTGAAGCTGAGCTGGATCACGCTTCCTTGAAAAAACAACCAACTCTGTTTTCTCCGTAGAGAAATCGATGCCCAGCTTCAAAGCCCAGCTTGATAAATTATCCAAACTATCTTGCAGTGGTTGTTGTAAATTTATGGCTTTTGGTCCTGTAACAGAAACCACGCCATCATCTGCAAGTTGCCTTAGGGTGCATGGGCTGACAATACAATTATCAATGTCATTCACGTAAAAATTGTAGAGAAGGGGGCTTAAACAAGAACTTTGTGGGAGGCCCATGTAACTTATTCTGAATGTTGCCAAATCGCCATATGAAAAATGCATGTGCTTTTCTGACAATAAGTTGTATAAATAATTATTTAATATTGGTGAAAGACCACATTGATGTAGTTTCTCTGAGAGAACATCAATGGAAACAGAGTCGAATGCTCCTTTTATGTCTAAGAACACAGACGCCATTTGTTCTTTTTTTGCGTAAGCTAGTTGAAATTCTGACGAAAGCAGCGCCAGACAATCATTCGATCCCTTTCCCCTCCGAAAACCAAACTGGGTATCTGATAGCAAGCCGTTCGCCTCAACCCAATTGTCGAGACGTCGTAGGATAATTTTTTCCAACAATTTCCTGATGCAGGATAGCATTGCAATCGGTCGATACGAGTTATGGTCGGAGGCTGGTTTTCCCGGTTTTGGAATGGCGATAACTCTCACTTGTCTCCAGTCGTGCGGGACCTCTTAAGGGAATTGTCTACTTTGTGTACAAGTTAAAAAAGCGAGTTTTATTACTTGTGTTGACGAATGTCAATCAGGAATAAGGGGAGTTTCCGAGTGTTAAATCCGTATATTGGACGCGATTAAAACTTCCTGTGTAAGTGTCACAATAAGTACAAAATGCAGCAACTAATGATTTGGTAACTTACGTTTAGTACCCCTACTCCTTTGTAATCCTGCTTCCTCCGTAATCCTTTTTCTATTTTAACCTCCTAATCCTTTTTCTATTTTCAACCTCCTTCGAGCTTTGTTCTAGAACACGCTTTCCTGTTCTTACACTCGCTTAGTTTTAGGTTAGGCTAAGGAACAATGATTAAGGTTAAGTTCACGCTTTGTAATTCATTTTAGGATTAATTCTTACCTGTAACTAGCCTTAAGTATAGTTATAAGCCACTTAGTATAAGAATTTAGCATTTAAGTTTAGTTTAACTAGATTTAAGAATTAATTTTAATAACTCCTTCGCACCTCGCATGAAAATCTTGTTGCTTTTCTTCTTCAAATTCCTGGTTGACGTTTCTCGCTGACCGAGAGCTGGTGTGTGGTATTTCACATACTCCACATGATGCACGGTTAATAGAAATGGTGAGATGCGCCGACCGAGGGGTCGTGACACTCCCCCCGGGTACAACAGATCCCTGGTTTACTGTTCATCGCGTCGAACATCTAGAACGGCGAGCCTTGTCGCCGGTCGCTCGTAGATCCCGGATTGTGTCTGTACAGCAGCTGACCTTACCTGTCCGTCTTTGCCCGTTTTAACCGAAATGATCCGTCCCTTGGGCCAACAGTTCCGTGGAAGCCCTGGATCGACGACGACTACGATGTCGTTCACCTCAATCGGCTTGACTTCGCTGAACCACTTCGAGCGCTTGGTTAACTCCGGCAGATAGTCTCGCACCCAGCGCCGCCAAAAGATGTTTGCTTCGACTTGTGACGTACACCATGCTCGCCGCAGAACTACCGAATCATCGTTGAGGACACTGTAGGGTTTGAGTCCACTCGATGAACCCACGAGAAAATGGTTCGGTGTCAGGACTGGAGCTTCCGGGTCTTCTACTGGAACGTACGTTAGCGGACGTGAGTTGACGATGTTCTCAACTTCCATCAACATGTTACGGAGTGTCTCGTCGGTTGGATGGCGTCCTGGTTTCATTGCCATGAGGTTCTTCTTCACCGACTGAATAAGCCTTTCCCAGGCTCCACCCATATGGGGAGATGCTGGAGGAAGGAATGACCATTCAGTGTTTGGACTGACGATTTCTCGGACGACGTGCTCCTGGTTCATCTCCTTCAGTGCAGCTTGAAGTTCTACGCTTGCCTTCCCAAGCTCTTTATTTGAAGCAATGAAGTTAGTCCCACGATCACTATAGATCTTTATTGGTGCGCCTCTCCTTGCCATAAAGTTTCTCAACGCCATTATACATGAATTCGCATTGAGGGAATGTGCGATTTCTATGTGTACCGCCCGTATAGTTAAGCACGTTATAAGCACACCCCAACGCTTTTCAGTTCGACGCCCAACAACTACTAACATTGGGCCAAAGTAGTCAATGCCAATGTATGAGAATGGTCTTGTGAATGCCGCCAACCTAGCCACAGGAAGATCTCCCATTGGGGGAGGACGAGGAACAGCCCTTTGGTTTTTGCACACCTGACACTTGCTTCTAACTTGTTGAAACAATCGCCTAACCTTTGGAATCCGGAAGATCTGCCTTAACTCGTTCACGACGGTGGTGTGGTTCTGGTGGTGGTAACGCTCGTGATAGTCTTGTACGATCAGCCCTGTGATGTGATGGTCCTTCGGAAGGATAATCGGATTCTTAGCATCCATGGAAGCGTACTCACATGCACTGATTCTGCCGTGCATTCGTAGTATGTGTTGCTCGTCCAGGAACGGATTGAGTGTGTAGATCGAACTTGATTTGGGTAGCACCTTGTTGTCCACTTTAGCCCTTAGAACGCCCATTTCATCCGGAAATCCTTCTGTTTGAGCCAATCGGTACAGATAGTTGGCGGCCTGCTTCAATTCTTCGCCCGTGAGAGATCCTTTGCTGCCTTCTGCTTCTTCCGTTGTGCTGCGAAGCCGTTGTGCTGTTCTTAATGTTGTGGCTGTGGCGCGAAGCAACCGCTCCCATTGAGAGTAGTCTTGAACGGTGATGATTGGTTCGGGTTCAACTCGATGATGAAACAGGTTTGCACGTAGTTCTTCCTCGGTATGCTCATCTTCGTATGGATTTGATGGCCAGCTATCGCTGCGCTCCCACAAGCATTTTGGACCTTTGAACCATCTGCTGTCTTCGGTGAGATCGGGAAACCCCTGCCATTTTGTAGCATCGTCAGCAACGTTCTCTTTCGAGCACTTGTATCTCCAGTCAGTAATTCCCGTGGTTTCCAAGACTTCACTGACACGGAAGGCAACGAATTGCGAATATCTGCGATGGTCTGACCGGATCCAGCATAAGACGTCCCTCGAGTCACTCCAAAAGAACCGCTGGTGAATGTTGAACGACAGCGACCTTGTAATTCTGTCAGCTAGCCTAACTCCAACGACTGCGGCCTGTAATTCCAGCTTTGGAACGGAAACAAACTTTATGGGAGCTACTCGTGTCTTCGCACCTACTATCGCACACTCCACAGTACTGCCCTGTTCGAAACGTAGGTAGACGACCGCTGTGAAACCCGACAGGCTAGCGTCGACGAACGTGTGTAGCTGGATGTTCGTTTGCGGGCCCAACCGCGTTGCAGACCGGTAACAGCGAGGTATGCTGATAGTCTGTACCTTGGGTAGGATCTTCAGCCATTTCTCCCTCTTTTCGTTAAGACGTTCTGGTATCACCTCATCCCAGCCGATTCCGGATCGCCATACTTCCTGGAATAGGACTTTTAGGTAGATCATCACGTTGGATATCAATCCCAGTGGATCGAAAACAGCCATGAGTGTTCTGACCATCTCTCGCTTCGTAGGTGTGCGATTCCCATCAAGCAAATCCCGGTCGTGCTTCGCTGAATGTTTGTAAATGAATGAATCTGAAGCCGTACACCACCACATTCCTAAAACCTTCTCGGTCGTCAGCTCTGCTCCGATGTTTAGACTGATTTCGTCCTTGTTATTCTCCTTCAGGGCTTTCATAACTGCAGGGGAGTTAGAAATCCAGTTTCGCATGTCGAATCCAGCCTGGGCGTGTGCGAATTTCACATCCATTGCTAACTGGATCGCCTCCTGTTCAGATTCGACGCTCACCAGCATATCGTCCACGTAGTGCTGTTTGATAATGGCTTGCGCGGCCACTGGATACTGCCCTTCGAACTTGCTTGCGTTGAGATTTTTGATGAATTGCGCGCAACTTGGCGAACAACAGGTACCGAAGGGCATAACCTGCGTCACGTAGGTGCTCGGTTCTCCAGATGCGTCATCACACCATAACACCCTGAGGCAGTGCTGATCCTTCTTGGACATTGCCATTTGCAAGTACATCTCCTTCACATCACCACTAAGCCCTACGCGGAACTCTCGGAACCGGAAAAGCACGTAGTCCAGAGGCGTCAGTAAATCCGGCCCTGTCAGCAGCATCGAGTTCAGCGATACACCATTTGTTTTTGCAGCCGCGTCCCACACAATTCTCACCTTTCCAGGTTTATTCGGGTTGAACACTGGAAACAACGGGAGATAACACACTCGTTCTTGTGGAACTTGCAGCTCTTCGTCCGACAGCTTTCTGATGTACCCCTTTTTACGATAATCTTCAATCTTCGCCCGCAATACTTGGGCCAACTCCGGCTGTTTCTTCATTCTGGCCTCTAGGCAGTGGAAGCGTCGTAGAGCTACAGGTTTGCTGTTGGGTAGTCGGAATTCGTCGAACTTCCATAACAGGCTAACTTCATATCGCCCACTCTCTGTCTTTGACGCTGACTGCATAAGCTGCTGCGCACGCTGGTCTGCCGCGGAATAAAGTTGCTTCTCCGGTCTGTAAATTCCCAGTCCATCCAGAGAAAAGTATTCACGTACGGCTTGCTGCAACATACCATCGGATCGTTCGCTGCATGGACATGTCTGAACGCTATGGCTATGATGTCCCACAACAGCCTCTCCGGTGTTCGAACCTCCATGAACAATCCATCCGAGTCGCGTTTTCGTTGCGATCGGCTCGTACATCTTGCCTTCCCTTCCCTTCAGTGGGAATGTCAGGTTGGCATTATCGATTCCGATCAAGATCCGAGGCTGTACATTTATGTACGATTCGATGGGGATTCCTCGTAGATGGGGATATTCTTTGCACATCAACTCCGTGTCAACCGTTTGATGAAACAAATCCAAGCCAGCAACAGTATGTGCTCCTGCAAGGCGATACTTCTTCTGAACCTCTCCCGTTCCAGAAACTTCGAGGTCCAACTTCATTGAGTCACTTTCCATCCGCCGCTTGTTACCTGTCCATTTAAGGCATAACGGTTCCGGCGTTCCTTGTAGCTTCAGCTCTTGCACTAGCGATGCGTCCACTAGAGTTAGTGAGGACCCATCGTCGAGAAATGCGAAAGTTTTGATGGATTTAACCGGGCCATGGATGACGATCGGAGCAACTCTGAACAGTCCCTTGTTCGTGGCCTTATGATGAGCGTTGCATTCGCGTACAGATGTGTCTTGTGCCACCGTGGCGGAATGCGAATCCCTACTACCGGAACGCAGCGCTCCTTCACGTTGATTGTTGTGGAGCAGTTGGTGATGTTTGAAAGTGCAACCGTTTGTGCCGCAAACTTGCTTTGACTTACATGGCCCCTTATGTTTCCGTAGGCACTTCCGGCATAACCCGAACTCTTTAACAGTTGCCCATTTAGAGTTGTATCCAAGCTCAGTGAACCGCTGGCATTTCTCCACATTAGGAAAACTTCCCTTACAAACCAGGCACTCCTTAGAGTTAGCCTGAAATCGATTCGAATTGGATTGATGATTCGTCTTGTCCGTCGTACCGCCGCTTGTCTCCCCACTGTGAGCATTAAGGAACGCCGAGTTTTTCTTGTTACTCTGGGGCGCTCTAGCCCCGCTACCATGCAAATTTGCGATCGGACACACAATTTCTGCTAGCTCATACAACCATTTTGCGAATATTGAAAGATGTACTCGTGGTAGGTTACGGCGATATTTGGCCCACTCCACCTTGAACCCTGAAGGTAGCTTATCTACAAGCTCATGTAAAAGAGCAACGTTGTACGAATACTCTTCCAGCTCGCAAGCTTCGATCGTTGCGCAAAGGTTCTGCACTGCAAGGGAAAACTCGATGAGTGTTTCTAATCTGTCCGCTTTCGGCGCTGGCGTTGACTGGATCTTGGATATCAAATTCTGCACGATGATCTCGGGATTCCCGTACAACATCCTCAATGTGGACAGGATACCAACAACATTAGCCTGCATATCAATCGGAACTTTACTGCTTCATACGCCTTCCCTCTCAAGCACTTCTGCAACCGCATTAGGTTCTCCTCTGCGGTATAGCCGCACATGTTGGTCGTTGTCGTAAACGTGGAGTAGAACAACGGCCATTCTTCCGGCGAGCCGCTGAATACTGGGAGTTCTCGTGACACGGCTTGTCGAGCAGCGACTTGGCTATGTGTTAGGTTGCTGCCGTTTTCATAACCGGAGGGCATCTGTCTCGGAGTAGAGCGTAACATAGGAACAAATTTGCTTCCCACCGCGGTCGATTGATGGTTGACATTCGTTCGTCTGATCCCGGGATTCTCAGTCGGGTACAGACCAGTTTTCTTCACTCGGTCCTGGATCTGCATCTGTCCGACCGACGTCCAAACATTCGTTAGTTGTGGAACAACCACTGACTGGGATACCGGTAGCTGACGTTGGTTCTGCGAAACTGGAACTTCTGCAGGAGCCTCGTCGTTAAGCCATTCCGCTACTCGTTCATCTGACAGTCCTTCATCAGCATCCACAATCGAATCCTCCTCGTTGACTATCTCCTTCATCAGCTGGTTGCGGGTGTGAATATACTCGCGTTTACTTGCTTCTTCCGCTTCCTGTAGTTTCCGTTCGTCGTCCAACATTTGCAGTTGCAACTTTAACTGTCTCTGTTTGGTGGACCTTCTGGAACTGACTTCGGAATACCGGCTCATGTTATCCTCCAAAACTTGTTTCTTGGTCTTCGGAGGAAATCGTGGATGCAGTTGCTCCGGCAGCTCCTTAGGTTGTCCTCCTATTGGAATGGTAGTTGGTTGCACATCACTAGACACAACTGGATAGGGCACTGACGGAATGGGCTGAATGAAACTGGATGGCACTGTGTAACAACGGTCGTAGTGGTTCACTCCCGACGACGAAATACTCGGATTTGACAGACGATATGATTGTATCAGTGGCATTGGTGGCATAGAAATATTTAATTGATTGGCGTATTAGGTGGCATCATATAATAAGACTGCGCGTATGAACAGGGTGGCATTAGCGAATGGGGTGGCATTGGTGCATTAAACATGTATGGAGAAACTAGTGTATTTGGCGTATATATCATAGAGGACGTGACAAACGTGCTTATCACGTTAATAGAGGACGTACTCGTAATTTTGGGAACCAGTGTTCCAGTTGTTACAATGGTTGCAAGTGTACTTACGGGCGGTACCGTTGGGGGAGTTGGTTTCGTAGATTTCTTGTTCTTGGCATGCTGCTTCCCATAGCAGTCCGAGCAGAGCCAATCTTGATTCTCTACAGCTTGACTTACCCCCACGCAGTCGAAATGGAACCAGTCGTCGCATTTGTCACACTGGACCATCCGTGAATTATCGCTTCCATCGCATAACTTGCAAACCCCTTGGTTTGATTCATCGGAACTGGTTCTGCCTTCCGACATCGTTATCCCGGACGTGGATAAACGAAGTTTTAAATTGTTGACGAATGTCAATCAGGAATAAGGGGAGTTTCCGAGTGTTAAATCCGTATATTGGACGCGATTAAAACTTCCTGTGTAAGTGTCACAATAAGTACAAAATGCAGCAACTAATGATTTGGTAACTTACGTTTAGCACCCCTACTCCTTTGTAATCCTGCTTCCTCCGTAATCCTTTTTCTATTTTAACCTCCTAATCCTTTTTCTATTTTCAACCTCCTTCGAGCTTTGTTCTGGAACACGCTTTCCCGTTCTTACACTCGCTTAGTTTTAGGTTAGGCTAAGGAACAATGATTAAGGTTAAGTTCACGCTTTGTAATTCATTTTAGGATTAATTCTTACCTGTAACTAGCCTTAAGTATAGTTATAAGCCACTTAGTATAAAAATTTAGCATTTAAGTTTAGTTTAACTAGATTTAAGAATTAATTTTAATAACGCCTTCGCACCTCGCATGAAAATCTTGTCGCTTTTCTTCTTCAAATTCCTGGTTGACGTTTCTCGCTGACCGAGAGCTGGTGTGTGGTATTTCACATACTCCACATGATGCACGGTTAATAGAAATGGTGAGATGCGCCGACCGAGGGGTCGTGACAACTTGAATCGAGGAATACACTACGAAATATTGTGAAGCCAATTCAAAGTATGTTCGAAGAAAGCAATAGAACGTCAAACAGGAATGCGAGCGCACAGACAAACGCATCCGTCCTCTTCTATGTTTGCTTCTTTGCTGGTTGTTGGCGTGGAGATACTGAGCGTGATTGTTGTTGAGTGAATATTTGTTCCTGTCAGAGCCGTAGATATTGATTTTGTAGCCGTTTGTGGTTTGGCATAGGATAACGGTGTGCTGTTTACGGTTATAGCAGATGGGCTTATTGTTCTTTTGCACAAAGTATTCTGTGGTGGTTTTTTTTTTGCAGAATTCGTTCATAGGAATCTTCCATGGGTGCATAATCATTAATCAGTGTTGCCTGATGAAACGTCCCATTTTCGGTTGATCTGCGTAAAATGGTTACGTATGAAGGAGTTGGTTTGTACGGAAGCATTCTCACCATAAGAACAACGTTAGGGACATCCGGAAAAATGCCAAGTTTCAGCTGTTATGAAAAGCTTTTTTCCGTATCTTGACATGAATTTGTTAATCACGATGTCAGGGGCGTGTGGAGATAATTCATGTAAGCGTACCTCTCTAGAGTCCTTGCCTATATATACTGGGATGATGTTGTTAACGTGGCAGCTTTCGTTGGTGTGCTGTACGTTGTTCACAATCTACACGTTTAGTAATTGTTTCACTTCCCGAGTAGCTGATCTTACAGGACATTTCCAAATCAATATCAACACCATTAGTCTGCAGTTGTTTTACCGTGTATCTATAGCGGAACGATTTTCAGTTTCTACTCTGGGCGAGATGAGAAGGTAGACCGACCTTAACTAACCGTTGAATAAAAGGTTAATTTTTATATTTTTGTATTGTTATAGAACGTACTAGTATTTTCCCTCTAAAAATGCATTGTGTTGAGATAGAACGGTGATTTTGGGCCTCACCAAAGATACGTGTGATGTCTATAAGAACCCAATTATGATGCGCAAAATAAAGAAATCAAATCAGTTCAGCTAATCCAACAGCAGCAGTATTCAATTGCCTACTGTACTCATAGTTGTGTTATTTGCGTCTGATTACTGTGTTCTGTGTTTATATTGTTGTCTCGTCCCACATATTCTCACAGTTTACTTATGTAAATAGAAAATCTTTTTGATTTGATAATTTTAAACAAAAATTTTGAGCTGCATCTGCTACCTTCTCATTTTTCTTACAACAAAAGCCAAAAACTGCTCCACCGCTACCAGCAAAAAAAAACAATCCATGTGTCGCTTTGTCTGCACAGTAGAAGCAAAATATTATGTTCCAAGCTACTGTGTCGAAAAAATGAGCGACGATTGCAAGTAGAAAGTGGCCTATTGCGGTCAAAATATATTCCAATTTACTTTTCGAGACGTTCCTTAAGATCTATTGTTAAAAGTACAAATGGAGCTAAAGATGGCCAATGTTTACTCCATACAATTTCACCATGTTAGACATAGCGTGCTGATTATGTTCCAGACCATCAATGGAACAGAAGCGTTTGTTTCGCGAAACAAAATATATCCGCTCACTGTTAAAATACAAATTCTAAATCCCTCCGTGGTTTGGAAGTATTATTCCCGCTATTGTAGCACCTGCAGGTCCTGTTTTCCTTACCCCTAACCTTACTACTTCCCCAATCCTTGCCATCAGGGAAATGATGAAAAAACGATTCATGGCAAGGCACAGATCTCCGATCCACATGGGGAATGTGCCATTTGAGCCAGACGCTGCTGATTCCTGAATACCTACAAATTTAAAAACTTGTAACTATGGCAATTTTACCCTATTTTGATACCACGGAATAAGAAGCTGTCGAAATTCGCCTGTCTGGCACGCTATATGTAGATGTGGCAGTATGAGTCAACCGGAGTCTAATAGAAACCACGGACTCATGAGTTTCCCGTGGTTGAAGAGATACTAACTCATACTGCACTAGAGGACATAGGTTTAAAGGGGCCCGGCAGTAATACAAGCCTTGAGGCCCGACGCGGCTCTCGACGGCCCTGGTTAGTACTGAGGTCAAAATTGTCAATATTTTCATCGATACGCGCTAACTGAGGAACTTTCCACAAACAAGTAGAATCGGTTGGAGAGGGAGTTGAAATTTTTTCGTAAAGAAAGAATAAAAATGCAACTGCATGTTTACAGCCGCTGCCTTGCATCCATCGCTCTCACTTTCACAATACACATCTTCCACATTTTCCAGTACAGTATCAATGACAGCAACAACACTGTATTGCCTTTTGGTTATTCACTTTGGCTTTGACGGTATAAACGCCGTTTTCAATTTATACCTTTCCAATAGCTGATTCCAAGTATTCCGGGTTGCTCGACCTAAAGGTTAGTAAAGATTTTGCAAAGTTTCGAGCCGGGGATAAAAAAATCATAGTTACCGTTCAATTTTCCCCTATTGTTAGCTTCCCTAAATTTGTCGTTTGTGGAAAGAAAATGCTGCACCGTATAGAAATCAACTTTTGGAAGTGTGTTTACATCATCCTTCATATATCCTGGTTCCATTTCTCTAGATACTTTAGCCGCACAATTTTAAAAGAAATTTGATATGTAATCAGATACGAAATTTGATTTTCGGATGTTAGATGTGATAACGATCAGATAATTTGTCAATTTGATAATTGTCAAAATACGCTTCAAATAAAAATAACCCTGCGGTAAAACATGTATTCATTTTTTCTGACAGGGCATCATTTGTCGTGAAATTTGATATGTCAAATGCTTCTGATAGTGTCAAATCAAGACTGTCAACATATTTCTTTATTTTAAATTTAAATTTCATTTTCACGTTTCCTGAGTTGGAAAAAAACATTGTTGTAATCACGAAAATCAGCTTTATCGATGCATGTAATAAAAACGCTTTTAATCCACCTAACAGTGTGATGAGACATTTATTATAACTCTTATCACTCTCTTCGGATATTATATCGTTTGAGAACATTTAGAACTTGATGCTTCGTGATGTTTTTGATAACACATACTACATGGGATAGTGGCAGGACTCAGAGAATCGCTCAAATCAGCATAGGACAACATCAGTGCTAGAAATCTCAATGCATTGTGGTGGGAAAACTGAATTTTCCTAAAGGGGTTATGTATATTGTACTGAGCAAAAAAATCGATTTTTTTGAATCGATTTGAAGTTTATACTTTACTGAAATTTCCAACGCGACTGAGAACTAAGAAATCAACGCTTTTTCTTGAAAAGAACGATACTAGCAGTGACACCATTCAAAGAAAATCAACAGTGAATATTTCCAGACTTGGCTTTATTTCCTATTTAAGAGCTATTGTGTTTTTTACATCCTAGATTGCATGATTCAGTGATCGAAACCCAAAACTTCATGAAGTATTTGAAATTATTAAATTAAAATTTGTGTTTGGTATTGAAATTGACAAAATGATAGTATATATAGTATATAGTCCCTTTGGCGATTGTTTACTTTTTCGGTCCCACCTATCAGCATTGAAGTATCGCCCTTACGTTTTTTTTACAATACCAATTTTACAATTGGTGGGGGTTTGGTGAAAATCGATCTTACTGTCCAAACGGCATAATTCTGAAACCGTAATTTTTGAAGTTTTAAAATTATGCAGAAGTAATTTTTCAGAAAATAGTAACAGAGTTCATGTCTTTAACGAAGTTGTTGAGACTTTATTGTAGTCATGAATATTAACCTGAGAAAATTCACCATAAATACTTCTTGGACGATATACCGTCAAAATTATTTTATCAAATGATGCGCTGTTTAACGTTTGTAAAACTCTTCGAAGATACTAAACCTCCGAAATTAGTGGTTTCAAAATGATGTTATCTTGACCTTAAATTACTGTTTTTGAACATTTGACCTATACATATAATACATACAACAAATATCAAATTTTCATCAAAATCGATCAGGACCTGCTAGAGTCGAATGGAAATCGTCATTTTTCATAAATTTCTCTCTACATTCGGAAAGTGTTATCCTCGTTATTAATCATATTACGTTTTCGTCTCAACTCGACGCATTCCCAAAATAAAAACCTGTTTTAATCCACCTAGTGGTGCAATTGTGCTTTTCTCATTTGTCCAGACTACGATTCCATGGTTGGTTATGTTCAATACAATGGTGGAAATGAATATTACATGTTCAGTACGATTTGCACATACATACAACGGATCGACAGCCACGATCTTGAGATACTATGTGATACTGAAGCATCGCTTGAAACCAGCGGCGGATCTCGGAGAAAGATCCGGGAGATCCGGGTCCTGCCGAAAATTTTCAACTTGTTAAGAAATTTTAAACTAGTTTTAATTTTAACGTAGCAACCCCTCACTGCATACTCGCTCCGGGCTGGTATGATTGACGATTTTTAGAGTGATTGCATAACCTTTCTATATGAGAAAGGCAAAAATGTACCAAAGTCCAAAAAAATCAATTTTTGTCAAACATTATTTTTTTCGAGTTTACATCAAATCTCAATGTTTCATGCATTATAAAGTCATTTGGCATCAAAAATACAAATTTGATTTTGAAAAATTTTCATTTCAGTTTATTTGGGAATTTGCTGTGTGATTGCATTCTTCAACTCGTAACTTCGGAACCGGAAGTCCAATCAATCAAAAATTCAATAGCAGCCGATGGGAAGGTTGTACCTTTCATTTGCGACTCACCTTGTGCAAATCGGTCCAGCCGTCTCTGAGAAACAGAGGTCACATTTTTTTCCACATACACACATACATACACACACAGACATTTTCCGATCTCGACGAACTGAGTCGATTGGCATATGACACTCGGCCCTCCCGGTAGGGAGTAGATTGACGAATTTTAGAGTGAATGAGAAAGGCAAAAACATTTTTAGCAAATGTTGAAAGTTATGCATTTTTTTGGTGAGCAGTTCTATGTTTCATAGACATTAAATCAATTTTAACTTCACTTCCTATTAAGGGACCACTTCAATGGAAAATAATGTGTTGAAAGTGAAAATATTCCAGGAACACTGTTGGTTACTTTGATTGCGTTGACAAGACAAGTCAAACAAAAATCTAGCGTTTCATTTGAAAAAGTCGTTTTTCACTAACGTTCTCAACATGCTCAACAACAAAATCGGTGTGCAAAAATAAGATTATATCCTATAATTTGAGTACTGCGTAACTGGAACTGGTAAAAACATCTTGTGGCTCATTTATTATGGTAGTGCCATTAGTTTTATATTAGATTTTTCGGATTTATACAAGGCAAGGTAACGGTACACAGAATAGATGGTATGACAGGTACACGCAAAGAAACAGCTGAGCTCTGCCTTTTTGGATGAGACAATCTTTATTTTATTACTGATCGTAAAATTGGAATCAGTATATATTGACTCGATTGGTACGCACCCCATGTTATTCGAAGATTTGTGCCCAGCCTTGTCCCCTTATAAGATTCCTAATAATAAGGGATAGGAGACAAAAGGAAGGGGAATGGAAAATGACAACACAATACAATCAACACAAAACAGTAAACAGCATGAATTCTTCATTCTCGGAGGAATAATTAACCCTACTGACAAAGCCTATAGCTCTTTGCCACACTGGGTTAGGAACTATAGCATATCCTTACTAGCTTCCTGTACAAAAGTTTGTGTATGTATATAGAACCAAAAATCCGATTACGTAATTGCGTTATTGTAGAGCAATTACATATCAAAACTAATAATTCAATTTTTTTTTTGGTCTTTTGGCTTAAGTGCCAATACCTTATTTAGGACTGGTGGTATCCAACGGGGAAAAACGATCGGAAATGGTGAGTGAAGCTAAGCAATCATGTGAAAAAAATTCACCACCCAGAGGCGAGACTCGAACCCGCAACCTTTGAGACTCCGGCCCAATGCACTAACCCTTATGCTATCCCTGGGTATGGTGACATCCCAGAAAGAACATATGATTATCCCACCGGCGACGGTGATCGTACCCTGCCTGCAAAGCGAGGAATCACACACAACGGCAGCTGATCACCCCAACACATTTGATCTATTTAATTTCCCCGCTAGATACCAAGGCCCGGGTTTTTATAATCGTCTGATGTCTAATTTTTAGTTCATTACCCATCGTACTTCGGTGGGTGACAGAGCTAATGAAGACTGTCGATTTCTGGTCCCTTGCCCAGTGAACAGAGGTATGACGGGAGCGAACCCGCCCGTTCGAATTAAACTAATAATTCAATTTTTTTTGGTCTTTTGGCTTAAGTGCCAATACCTTATTTAGGACTGGTGGTATCCAACGGGGAAAAACGATCGGAAATGGTGAGTGAAGCTAAGCAATCATGTGAAAAAAATTCACCACCCAGAGGCGAGACTCGAACCCGCAACCTTTGAGACTCCGGCCCAATGCACTAACCCTTATGCTATCCCTGGGTATGGTGACATCCCAGAAAGAACATATGATTATCCCACCGGCGACGGTGATCGTACCCTGCCTGCAAAGCGAGGAATCACACACAACGGCAGCTGATCACCCCAACACATTTGATCTATTTAATTTCCCCGCTAGATACCAAGGCCCGGGTTTTTATAATCGTCTGATGTCTAATTTTTAGTTCATTACCCATCGTACTTCGGTGGGTGACAGAGCTAATGAAGACTGTCGATTTCTGGTCCCTTGCCCAGTGAACAGAGGTATGACGGGAGCGAACCCGCCCGTTCGAATTAAACTAATAATTCAATTTTTTTTGGTCTTTTGGCTTAAGTGCCAATACCTTATTTAGGACTGGTGGTATCCAACGGGGAAAAACGATCGGAAATGGTGAGTGAAGCTAAGCAATCATGTGAAAAAAATTCACCACCCAGAGGCGAGACTCGAACCCGCAACCTTTGAGACTCCGGCCCAATGCACTAACCCTTATGCTATCCCTGGGTATGGTGACATCCCAGAAAGAACATATGATTATCCCACCGGCGACGGTGATCGTACCCTGCCTGCAAAGCGAGGAATCACACACAACGGCAGCTGATCACCCCAACACATTTGATCTATTTAATTTCCCCGCTAGATACCAAGGCCCGGGTTTTTATAATCGTCTGATGTCTAATTTTTAGTTCATTACCCATCGTACTTCGGTGGGTGACAGAGCTAATGAAGACTGTCGATTTCTGGTCCCTTGCCCAGTGAACAGAGGTATGACGGGAGCGAACCCGCCCGTTCGAATTAAACTAATAATTCAATTTTTTTTGGTCTTTTGGCTTAAGTGCCAATACCTTATTTAGGACTGGTGGTATCCAACGGGGAAAAACGATCGGAAATGGTGAGTGAAGCTAAGCAATCATGTGAAAAAAATTCACCACCCAGAGGCGAGACTCGAACCCGCAACCTTTGAGACTCCGGCCCAATGCACTAACCCTTATGCTATCCCTGGGTATGGTGACATCCCAGAAAGAACATATGATTATCCCACCGGCGACGGTGATCGTACCCACCAGTCCTAAATAAGGTATTGGCACTTAAGCCAAAAGACCAAAAAAAATTGAATTATTAGTTTAATTCGAACGGGCGGGTTCGCTCCCGTCATACCTCTGTTCACTGGGCAAGGGACCAGAAATCGACAGTCTTCATTAGCTCTGTCACCCACCGAAGTACGATGGGTAATGAACTAAAAATTAGACATCAGACGATTATAAAAACCCGGGCCTTGGTATCTAGCGGGGAAATTAAATAGATCAAATGTGTTGGGGTGATCAGCTGCCGTTGTGTGTGATTCCTCGCTTTGCAGGCAGGGTACGATCACCGTCGCCGGTGGGATAATCATATGTTCTTTCTGGGATGTCACCATACCCAGGGATAGCATAAGGGTTAGTGCATTGGGCCGGAGTCTCAAAGGTTGCGGGTTCGAGTCTCGCCTCTGGGTGGTGAATTTTTTCACATGATTGCTTAGCTTCACTCACCATTTCCGATCGTTTTTCCCCGTTGGATACCACCAGTCCTACATATCAAAAGATTTGAAGTTCCGTAATCGAATTCACTGTCACACAAATAATACTCAGCACGCTGAGTAGGAAACTTGTGATATTTGAGTTTACAATGTCCAGTCAGTGCTTTGACTAGAATATTACAACCGACAGCAAAGTTTTTTTTGAAGAAGAGGAAATATCTAAAAAATAAAAGGTCTGGTGAATTTAGTGCGTCGAAAAGGATTTTTTGTAGAATTTGCCATCGAGTGTACAGTAAAAAATATTCTGATGAAACACTCTTTGCTGTAGAGAGGAGGTAAGTTTTATACAGCCTCTGTTGTATTCAAATTATCATTTGGCTACCTAATTTTTATAAACGTTTTTTCACCGTCATATATCTAGTAATTTAAAAAAATTGTAACCATTTATTGTTATAAAAGATATTTGTAAAACTATTCAACTAGCAATCTAGTTGAAAAATGGCTTATGATCAGATGTGATTTCGTTTCTTTTGTAACGCAATGCTTATCTCTACGTTCTACTCATTTGATACCTTATAAACTGATATCATTTTATTGTCAAACATGTTATCGCAATATTTTCAACTTCTTCTAGCGAGGGTAGATTCATAAACTGTTTTTCATCAACAATCCTTTTTCTGTGTTTTCATTCTCTATTTGATTGCCCATTCTATGACAACCGCTGGCAGTTGTCTTTGTTTAATTTGATAACAGATTTCTCATCCTGATCCTATCTGATCCCACAGAACTTTTCTTTTTTGTGCTGAAAATAGTCCCGTAAAATTTTTGCAAATCTTTCCAGCAAAAGCTTACCTCGTACTTCGAAATTTTTTTCTCGAAGTACCCCTTCTTACATCGATAAAATTTTATACCGGCTTTCACTTGAATGTGTAAGTTGCCTGTGTAGCCGCTGCAAGCATTCGACTCACAGTCTGGATTTTCTCGTTTGTCGCTATTGGTCATTCAACGTTGATCCAGCCGTTCCACAGATGCCCTTTTGTATTTTTAACACTTTGTGACTGTAGTAGACCGCCTCGTGAACCTGATACCTTGCTGTGTTTAGTTTATCTCTTATTAGTAGCTCAATTATTCGTTCGTTGAGCTTTTCAACATATTCTTTAGCAGCATCCTGATTCAACAGTCACTGTTTGACCAAGCATGTAAATAGTTCTCTCCCAGCACATCATGGATAGAATCGACGATTTTTGGAAGATACTAACATCGACGACATCAACGAAATAACCATTTGTCAAAACCTGGTTGTTTTGAAAATACGTTTCACCATTTGGATGTCTACAAATGCGTTTCCGAATATTTTGTTGTACTAAGTATTACACATAGCCATTTTTCTGCCTGCTGAAATATTGACGTTTACGCTGTCGTCGGTGGTTCTGGGGAGACTCTCATCACCAATAACTAGGCGAAAAAATTCTTCCCTACCGACCTTTGCATTTTCCACCCCGCTGATTAGCTTCACACCATGTGTTATGTACTCTTCGTACATCATGTCTACACGTTTGTTGAACTCCCTTTCATATCATCGGGTTTGTCGTTCGTTGGCGTATATACGTTGGTAGTTGAATAACTTGCTTTTTCTCTTCAATAAGTAACATAACTCTTCATCACACTTCTACCGAAGACTGTAATATATTTTTCACATACCATCGCCGGATGCGATCATTATTACCTTACGACGGTTGCAATCAGTTATTAGACTGAATGTAAAAAAATATTCTATTACAAATTTAGGCACTCCAAAAAACGATTGGCTACATTGCAAATGTTCTTTAGAGACAAATGATGTCTGCCTCATGCATAAGTTTCGATTATATACTACTTTTGGTATCTTTATTCATCATTGAATATAGAGTTTTACTAGAACCAGAAATACCGGCAAATGCATTTGTTCATGTTTTGCCGCATCGGTTCCATAAATTTGATATAATCCCTTTTCAATTAGCTCACTAGATAAACCGTTTGACAGCGATGAAAGTGTGTCAACAAATAAGTGAAACTATGGGTAGATGGCCATGGGATATAATTTTTATGAAACGTGTTTTCACACTGTAACAAACGAACAACCATGAATGGTCAAATATGTCAGCATGTTTCATTCATTAGTTGAACGTAAATCGAAAAAATACGCTTCAAAATTGTTTTTTCATGACAAAATGTACTGTCGATGCATTGGTCCATGTATAAAGTTAATAATGTTTCGAAATTTATGTCTCAAAGGATTCAATATTGAATTCTGACCACATTACAACAAAATGCACACAGTGCGCGCTAACTTTGACAAATTCCATAGTGTTGCCGATATGAATGTAAACAAAAGGTTACTTTCATAGAACTTTCGGACAGGAAATTCCGATTCAAGGGCCTTTTTGATGGATTCTGCTGACTTGAAGAGCTTTCATTGGGTGTCACAAAGGGATCAAGGTGAGTTGAGTACTATTTATTTGGTAGAGGCTTAGATAAACTGCCCAGAAAATTGCGGCGTCATGTAATAATATGGCATTGCAATCTATACTAGGCCTTTAGTTTTCTGGACAGGATATCTTTGCTAATAATGAATTAATTAATTTTGTATTCATTTTAAAATATTTTCTATGCTCTATTTTAGGTATTGAAGTGATTTGAATGCCGTCAGCGCCGTATATACGGTGAAAAAAATCGTTATATGCAGTAAGTAAATATTCACAGTTTATTTTGAAGTGGTCCGTTAAATAAAGACCCTTATGACAGTACATCTCTACAAAAGCGAGATCAATTTGAAAATAAATCTGAGGATTATGATTGATTACAGAACTCTGGAATTTTCTATTGGAATGTTTTCAGGCAGGAATTTGATATTGATGCTATTAGACAACTGTGAAATCAAGACCAATAGATCAGTTACATATCAGGACCCCATTCTGACAATTTATCAAAAGTCCTCATGATGTTTACAACAACAGGTTATCAATCTACGGATCAGATAATTGTTATTGTAATATTGAATTAAATCAGTCAGCATCCATAAATTTTCAACTTCAATCCAATTTTTTTTTTGGGTGTGTTGGGGGGGGGGGTTGTATTGGCTTAAACCCCGAAACCTTCTCTCGGCTACGCCGTTGCTTGGAGTTATTTATTTCGCTTTTCATTTTCCGATATGTTTCAGATCGATCCGATGGTTATAAGTTAAAAAAATTGCAGTCAGAAGGTTCATACAAATGAACATTTTTGCACTGATAAGTTATCAAGTTCCTTCCAGACAACTTGGAAGTGTTCGGTGATTATTTCTAGCGGTTGTAGATAGAAAAATGAAATACAAATTTATCGAAATAATGTTTGGCTTATTTCAATGGATTATAAAATAAATAGGCGACAAAGAGTAATCCACAAACAACAAGCCATAACTTTTAAAGTATTCAAAATAGATATTTAAAGCCTTCAGTAAAGTTATTCGCAAAAGTAAGAGCTACAAATTTGCTGAAGACATCATTTCGATATAATCACTCCCAAGAAAATTTGTGAAAATATCTCACTCATAGGGGGATTAATCAGCAAAAGCACAATACCAAAAAAGGGCATATTGCCTCCATTAAATTCTCCGAAGATACTATTGACGTAAAATAAGCCGTTTTGGCGTTAAAAATAGATTACATGTTTTTGGTCATATTTCTGGCAATGGGGAATGATAAAAATCTTTCGTCCGCATTTAATGTTAAATATCTCTTTTGATAATAGTCCGATTTCAACAATCTATAGCTTGTTCGAAAGTTATTCGTTAAAGCTGTCTAAAAACATATAAATTGTTAATCTATATTGTCAATTTCGGCAGATAATTTAAAAAAACTGCAAAAAACGCCATTTTTACACATTCAAACATTCATATCTTGGAAACTAAACATCAGAATCAAAAACAAATTAATAGCGTTCATACTGTTTTTAGTTCTTTCATTTAAAACTGGTTTGGATAAGATCGGTTCAGCCATTGCTGAGAAACACGAATGAGAATTTGTCCGTTACATACACACCCACACCCACACACACACACACACACACACACACACACACACACACACACACACACACACACACACACACACACAGAGAGAGAGAGAGAGAGAGAGACATTGTCCCAAATCGTCGAGCTGAGTCGAATGGTATATAAGACTCGGCCCTCCGGGCCTCGGAAAAAATCTTGAAAGTTTGAGCGAATTCTATACATTTCTTTCATAAGAAATGTAAAAAAGATTTTTTGTTCATTTAATGACCCAAATAACAAATTTTCCCGTTTGATATAGTGACAAACAAGATTCAGGTTTGCTTCAATCAATACTGTTGGTTGAAATTACCAACTAATTTATTTGTTGGCTTTTTAGTAGTTTTAACAAATATTTCGTTTGAAATAACAAAATCATGATAAGTTTAACCGAACAAACAAGTTTGATGAAACAAAAACAAATCGTTTGTATTAACCAAACGAGAGAACAACTCAAATTTAGTTGAAATTAAACAAAGATTCTGTTGGTTTTAAACAAAGGGATCAATCAGATCTAACAAATTTTATTTTGATTTAACAATGTTTCTATTTAAAATGTAAGCAGAAGTATTTGTTGAACTAAACCAAATACAACAGGAAGCCGCCATCTTGGATTTCAAAATGGCACCAATTATCAATTACACTTTCTACTAATTACCTTTCAAATGACCCTCATATCGATGGTGTTTTGTGGTAACCGGAAGCCGCCATCTTGGATTTGAAAATGGCGCCAAACATTAATTTTCACTTTCTACTAATTACTACCTTTCAAATGACCCTCATATTGATGGTGGTTTTCAGTGTTTTGTGGTAACCGGAAGCCGCCGTCTTAGATTTCAAAATGGCACCAATCATCGATTTTTATCTTCTACTAATTACTATCTTTCAAATGACACCCATATTGATGGTGGTTTTTAGTGTTTTGCGGTAACCGGAAACCGCCAACTTGGATTTCAAAATGGCGCCAGTCATCAATTTTTGTCTTCTACTAATTACTACCGTTTAAATGATACCCATATTGATGGTGGTTTTAAGTGTTTTGTGGTTACGGGAAGCCGCCATCTTGGATTTGAAAATGGCGCCAATCATTAATTTGGCTACTTTTCAAATGATACCCATATTGATGGTTGTTCTTAGTGCGAATGCCAAGCATCCATATAATATATATTGGAAGCCTAAATTTTGGGTTATCCGAACATTACAGAAATTTTGGGTTATCAGCTCGTTATAAATTTTGGGTTATGCGCTCAGTACTCAAACTTTGGATTATCCGCTCCGGTTATTATTCAAATTTTGGGTTATCCGCTCAGTACTCAAATTTTCGGTTATCCGCTCAGTACTCAAATTTTGGGTTATCTGTTCAGTACTTAAATGTTGGGTTATCCGCTCGTTACTCAAATTTTGGGTTATTTCATCGCTACTCAAACTTTGGGTTACCCGCTCTGTACCCAACGCTTGGGTTATCCGTTATCCGTGTGAGGGCTACCCAAACTTTGGGTAGCCCTCACACTACCCAAAATTTAAGTTACCCAAAAGTGAGGAGATGCACTTTAGTCCATTTTGGGTAGGATTCTACCCACAATTACTTAACGGCTGGTAAGCGTGTAGAGAAACCTACCCAGTAAAGTTCAGCCGGAAATGAACTGGAATTCTGGCTGGTTCCAGTTCGTATTCCGGATCCAGTGCAACAACCGATTCTAACTAGAATCGGTTGTGTCACTGGAGCCGGAATACGAACTGGAACCAGCCAGAATTCCGGTTCATTTCCGGCTTAGCTTAACTGGGTAGCAGAGCCAGTGTTGCCACAACTAAATCTGTATCGGGAGTTGAAAAATCATTTCTATCTGTACTCTTCTATAGAAAAATCTGTACCGGATTCTGTACCCAAATAATAGCAAGGTTGTTTTAAAAAAATCATTTTTCTTATACATATTTTTCATTCGGGGAAATCAAACCAGACATTCTGACTCGGTTGTTTTATTTGAGCTGGAATTCCGAAAGGAACCAGTTAGAATTCGGTGTGAGTTTGACTGGGTAATATCAATATCAGCTCCAGCTCAAATTCTCGCTGCCACTTTGTTTGTAACCAATGGTGGCCAACAGAGTAGCGGCAAGAAGCTGAGATGGGGCTGGTAATATCAATAGGATACGAGAAACCTGCTTGGAATTCAAATGGAGTAGGTCAGAGTAAATGTATGCACTTCGAGAAGATTCGCTAGGCTTTCACTTAGACATCATCCCTTTGATTTGCTGGAAGCAGGTTTCTCGCCTATCGCATTCTAATGTCAGCTTCAGTTCAAGCTCAATCAGTACCAGCTCCACTTCAAATTCTTGCCATCACTGCAGCCTAACACAACGTTTACCTGCTGTTTACTGGGATGCATCGCAGGGTTAACATATTTTACCTTGCTGTCATGTAAAAAAATCTATACCAATCTGTACTTTTTCACAAAAATCTGTAATCTCTGCCGTACAGAATCTGTACCAAAAATGCTTCAAAAATCTGTACCTTTCTAGATAAATCTGTACTTGTGGAATCACTGAGCAGAGCGGTCTCTGCCAGAAAATTTGCTCACTGGGTTCTGCCAGAAACGATTGAGTGAATTCTTTGCCAGAATTTTCGCGCAAAATACTAACAGAGACGCTGCCAGAATCAATTTCGCTTTGCTCAACTTTTGCTAACTTTTTGCTTGCCACGGTGACTGGGATATTTCAGGAAAAAAACACTGGCATCTTATGCAAATGTTCAAGCTCTAGCTTAATAGAGTTCTATGCAAATGATTTCACTCACACTACTTGGGGGTTTGTTTTCCTCCAGCTGTCATATGTAAAATTGTCAGTCGATTTAAGCGTTTGAAATCGCTTGCCTAAAGCATTTATAATGGTGTTTAAATGCTCTGTGTCACTGTGAAACTTATTGTGGAGACTACAATACCTGTTGGGTTCGATCCACCATGCAAATAATCCGACCGAAAAGCTTTTTTTATTTGTTTTCCTCCAGCTATCAGAAATTATGACAGGTGGAGGAAAACAAATCGTTGAGCTAGAGTTACCACCCCTCCGGGTTTGACCCGCAGACTCCGGTTTTCGGGAGCGTTCTTCGGGTCTCCGGATTTTACATCAATTTCTCCGGGTTTGGTGGGAAGAAGCATAGGTTGAATTTTTTTGGAATTAATTGATTCTTTACAACATATTCAAAATGTCTAAGTTAACTATTATTCTGGTTCAGATTTATTTTGCCCGACTATCCTTTCGTTTCAAGGTGACGAAGATGAGTTTACCAAATATTAATAATTTCTTTCACAAAGCAATGAAAATGAAAAACAAATAAAATTACTACAAATTAACCTTCCGGCAGTCGCGCTCTGAAAATCTAGCGAAATCGTCTTAGGGTACCAGCGGCTGCTCGTTCGGTAGGCCATATGCGCGACTTTCGGAGGGTTAAGGAAAGTAATATTTCGTCATGTGCTACAATTGAAATTATGCATTCCACTAAGTCGTTCAAAGTGGTGTAAAAAAGTTTTTTTGCTGCAATTTTACCAAATCATTTCACTCTTAGTGGTGCTTATCATCAGCTGCACTAAGGTCTAGCAGATTTGTTCTAATCCAACTGACTAGGTCAACATCAAACGAGTTCTTCCGGTTTTGTTGCTACTCCGGCAGCGATCCTTAACTGGGCTAGGGAGGTGAGTTTTGCCCCTTTGTTGCGAAATGAAAATTTGTTGGTGATGAATAACCGACACCACATATAGTGATGCCGCAGCTCTGCCTCCTTTGCTCTCCTTTTCCTGTTAGTTGTGGAGGAGAGCAATGCTCGTTCAACTTATCCTCTACAGTGAAGGTAGCTGGTGCTTTTGTATTCTTGGCACTTAGTCGGGGAAGTGAAATACTACACCACATTCAACCGATAAAACCGTTCTCAACCGTCAAAAAATTACAGCTTTACTTTAACGTAGTAATTAAAAGCGATTAAAGTGCTCTAAAATGCCGAGCAAACGCTTTGATTCCAATTTCTGTTCCAAGCCTCTCCAGAGGTGGCAACCCTACGTTGAGCACGCTAATACAGTTACAGATTGTCAAGTACTCTACACTGATAGAATAAAGTATCCATTAATGCGTAGAAAACTATGCATTTTCAATAAAAGTGGAATAACCCATTAAATGGGTAAAGAGTTTGTAACCATAAATGAGTACAGACCTTGTACGTCAACCTGGGTATACTATACCCATTATTTTTCGCAGAATTGTTACAACAAAATGCGTAAAAAATACCCATTTATTAAAATCGCGCCAGAATTAAAAATACTGACAATAGAATTGCATCTGAATTTAAAAAAAAACATAAAATAACACTCATTTCACATTATTGTCTCCTTACAAAAGTATAGGAATCTAGATAGAGATCCTATTCCAAAACTCCTTAACAAAATAAAACTGCCAAATGGATATATTTTTGATGACTGGATCTTTTGGCTGTTCTAAAAATGCCGAACTAGTGCATATTTGCAACATCTTCAGTAGTCTAAACAGCCGTTGTTTTCGGAACATTGCCGAAATGTTCCGTTTCCACCATGAACTCCGATGCAGGCCGATAATTTGCAGGTTCCGCTACGATCCTTAGTTAGCAGGTTAACTTGCTTGAAATAATTCTTAAGGAGTTTTCACCCATTGTTAAGATCAATATACCCATTGACATTACCTCATCGAGTAGTTGTGAAATGGATAAAAAGTACTCATTGTTAGAAACAAAAAATACCCATTTTTTTGACAGCTTGAATAACTTCCGAAAATGGGCTATTTGAATACATAAAATGGGTAATTTTTTTTTACCGTGTATAGAAGAATCCGGTCTATCCCAGTTAAACTCATTCCGAAACCGGTTCGGATTTCTGAATGGAGTCATTATGGATTCCAAATGAAATGCAACAGCCGATTCCGACTCAGAATCGGTTGTTGCATTTGATTTGGAATCCATAATGACTCCATTCAGGATTCCGAATCAAATTCCGAATGGTTCGACCGGGATCAAGACAACACCCAAAATGAAAAAAAAACTATATACATTGGATGGTGTTTATTAGAGTCTGTGGTATTCCCGTACAGAGGAATGCGCAACACTGCCTAAAATGATGCCCTCTTATTTGTTCCTGGCACCCACAGTTATTGCTGTAACCTTGAATGACTTCAACCGAGTCGCACAGTAAATTGATATGGAGTGAATTGAAAACATACTGTTTCATGGCTTGTAGCACTTCATTCATACTACTATTCCATGTAATTTATTTTACATTGTTACAAAAAAGTATAATGAATTGAATACAGTGTCTGGTTTAGTCGATTGAAATGTTTCGCCATGATATTATTTTTATCAACACTAATACTTTTCTTGCATGTTCTCCGAAAGAAGAATGTTTGTTTACTTTGCACGATAGGTAGCCATCTGACTGTTCGATAGGTAGATTTGGCTTCACTCTGTGCGGACCTTTAACATAAACCACATTGCAGGCAACGCAAAAACATTGCACGCAACGCAAAATACATTATGAATTTCTATTTTGATGGAAATAAATCTCGACAAGCATATGATTACGGCCTTAAAGCCAACTGTCAAAATCCACTTTGAATGGAAATTCCGGACAAACCGTCACAAGTCGAACACAGTTCACAACGGTTTATGAAAGAGAAAACTTTTCTCTTTGGCGTGTAACGGTTTGTCCGTAATTTCCATTCAAAGTGGATTTTGACAGTTGGCTTTAAGGCCGTAATCATATGCTTGTCGAGATTTATTTCCATCAAAATAGAAATTCATAATGTATTTTGCGTGCAATGTTTTTGCGTTGCCTGCAATGTGGTTTGCGTTGCGTGTAAGACGTCAAAACCCTACAGAAAAACTAGCCCTACATTTAACAAAACGTCGAACAAATTGGATCAGCGTAGGACGTTTGTTAAACAAACTTTTCTGCGAGGGAGTACCAAGAGCAAAATTTTACATTAGGTTTGTTCCAGTACATGGAAGTTATTCCCTGTTGCTCCGGAGCAAAAAATTCTCGCTCCGGTTTGCCACCAGAAGAAGAAAAAAGAGAAGATGATAGTACAGGAACGATTTTCTCCCTGTTTGCTCCGGAGTACTTCCAGTTTCTCCTGTAGGGTTGCCACCTCTAGAGAGGCTATGACCCGGAGATTTTCACTGACCTGGGGGGTGGTGAATTTTGAGTGGAAAGAGACTGAAATTCGAATCAAAGCGATTTTTCAGCATTTTAGAGTGTTTCAATCGCTTTTTATAACTACGTTAAAGTAAAGCTGTAAATTTTTATCGTTTGAGAATGGTTTTATCGGTTTAATCTGTTGTAATATTTCACTACCCCGACTAAATGTCAAGAATACAAAAGCACCAGCTACTGTCACTGTGGAGGATAAGTCGCACGAGCATCGCTCTCCTCCACAACTAACAGGAAAAGGAGGCAGGGCTATGGCATCAGATGGGAAGCACTATGTGGTGTCGGTTATTCATTACCAGAGGTCGCAACAAAAGAGCAAAACAGGGGGCAACCCCCCACCAAACACACAAGGGTCGTTGCAGGAGTAGCAACAACACCGGAAGAACTCGTTTGAGGTTGATCTAGTCAGTTGGATTAGAAGAAATCTGCCCTACCTTGGTGCAGCTGGTGATAAGCACCACTAACAGTGAAGTGATTAGGTAAAATTTGCAATCTTAAATTCCCATAAGGGAAAATTGGACTGAACCACTTTGTGCATTAAGGGCACAAAACCTAACTTAAATTAAGTTTTATTTTTTGTGTTTCGAATTCATCTCGTCAGTAACTAGCACCATCTGGGTGTCTAGTTAGACGATGTATCTAAACTAGTACCCAAATTAGCACTAGTTAGACACAAAAATTTCCAAACAGTTCACACGACACATGTGAACGTTCAAAGCAACTGACTTGTTCCGAGTGATGTCCCGGGAAGCAAGCACAGAGGCTCAGATTTGCTGACGAGAAAGCGAAAACGAACTCTTGTCTCTCTTGTTTTCGCTTTCTCGTCAGCAAATCTGAGCCTCTGTGCTTGCTTCCCGGGACATCACTCGGAACAAGTCAGTTGCTTTGAACGTTCACATGTGTCGTGTGAACTGTTTGGAAATTTTTGTGTCTAACTAGTGCTAATTTGGGTACTAGTTTAGATACATCGTCTAACTAGACACCCAGATGGTGCTAGTTACTGACGAGATGAATTCGAAACACAAAAAATAAAACTTAATTTAAAATTTGCAGCAAAATAACTTTTTACACAATTTTAAGCGTCTTAGTAGAATGCAGCATTTCAATTGTAGCCTATAGCGAAATATTACTTACCTTATTCTTTTTTCCTTTTTTATTTCGACTATGTTAGTCACATTTTCTTTTTTACATTTTAACGACATTCAATTAGCTGTAGATTACTGAGTAGGGAAAGTTATGAAAATTAGAGCCATAGTACTCAAGTGAGATCAAGGACGTTAAGTAAACAGATCGGAAAACTAGAAGTGGCAGGGTCATTAGAACAGGCTTAATATCGTACGGGCTTAATCTTTGTATTCTGTTAATCGTAGTAAATTTTATTTGTTTTTTATTTTCATTGCTTTGTGAAACAAATCAGCAATATTTGGTGAACTCATCCCCACCACCTTGAAACGAAGGGTTAAGGGTGGGAAAAATAAATCTGAACCAGAGTAATAGTTAACTATGACTTTTTAAATATTTTGTAAAGAATAAATTCCAAAAAAATCATACTGTGCTTCCTCCCACCAAACCCGGAGAAATTGATGTAAAACCCGGAGGCCCGGAAATCGCTCCAGAAAACCGGAGTCTCCGGGTCAAACCCGGAGGGGTGACAACCCTATTCTCCTGGTACTGGAACAAACCTATTATCGGACCGACGTGAGCCCGATGTCGAACTATAGAAAATCGGGCAAACGTCGTGCTCCTTATTTTGGGACTCTTCTTCTTTTTTCTGAATGTTTTCTTTTCTTTTTCAAACAAAGCTTCATTTTTAAATATTTATTATCAATCTCACCAATGCTTAAAATTAAGATTTTATTTACAATTTATATACGTTAAATATACAATCTACGTGTTTTGCAGGACATTGTTTAGGTATACACAGATTATGTTCCTAGCAGTTTCCAACGACATCGTTATCATTTGGAATTGTAGCGCCACTGTCTTCAAATTTGTTCGTGCAGAGCATTAATAATCCTGTTGTATATACTGCGCCGCAGTATCGCTCCGTCCAGTTAGTCACCATTTTTGGCAGGCAACGATGTTAAAGATTGCTATCCTTACAGCATGGATTTTTATGCTTTCAATGTTATCAAGATGCGTGTGCAAGTTTGGCATTGAACACTCAGATTCTATCGAGGTGTTACAGATATAATAACGTGTAACGATGTTCCTGTTGTTTTATGTCGGAGAAAATTCCCAATTATGATAGTGCCTTGGATGATGGTTCCTGGTGTAGACTGCTGTACGTTTACAGCTGATCTGGTTGAATCTAACCTACTGCACAGTGTCCTCGGTCCAAACCCGTGCTCAGTTGTACATTGGTGTTTTATGTCCCAAAAGCTTATGGCCACCATTAGAAAAAAACTCAATATAGCAACGCAGAGCTGAAAGAAAATAATGGTCATTTAAAGAACCACAAAAAAATATTGAAATTTTACTTTTAGGCGAAATGCGAGTATAACAGAGCCTTTTGAAGCACGATTTTGAGATCGGTTACTGTAACATATTATCTAGTCCGTGTGCTCGAAGCCTGCTACATATGGCATCCAGAGGCGACGCGTCGGTACGTTCAACCTGTTCACTGAACAGGTAGGAACAATCAGACGACCCAAAACCAATTTTGCGTTAACATTAAAGCAGTAGCACGCAAACTATTTTTTAATGAAAGTAATAATATCCGAACTTTGAAGTTCGATAATTTGAATAATGATAAGTCAACCTAGCGTCTCCAGCAGTGCTTTTCTATGACCGGTTCAACCAGAAATATGCACGCATCTCGTACGCTCACCGCATGCTCTAGAGGGAGCAGTTGCATGAGCGACGGCTGGAATAGCAGCGTGAGCGTCATGGGTGAGGCTCTTTCTATTCTCTTTTGCACCGGTTAAAATCAAATATTGAATCAGCGTGCATTGCTGCGATGTACATATGGGCGTTGGAGCTGTGTGCAAAACGCTTTATAATTTTCGAACACCTTGCGCCGTACGTTCATAGCTGTTGGTCGAACGCTTTTTTTTTCTTGGGTAGCCTAACAAGATGTTTCTGCCCCTGGGACATACTAGTTACAAGCGCGTATGTATTTGGTTGGTTTAACTATATTAATGAACCGCCCACTTTTGCGTCAAAGAAATCGCTTGATCTTTACATTCACATGCTAAAAATATATTTACTGAATGTGTAAAACAGAAAAAGTCAAATCAGGCGTTGTTCTAATCATGAACGTGTGGATGTTAAATGCCTGTCGCGCAAACGTCTCACTGAACGAGCAGCCCCAGGTGCTCTAAGACGATTTCGCTAGATTTTCAGAGCAGCGTGCACTCAGTGCACTAGCGCGACTGTCGGAAGGATATACATGGTTGTATTGCTTATGTTTCTGTTAGGAAATCTTTCAATTCTAATCAAGTGGCAACCTTCTCGGATATGTTATATATTTTTTGTTCTTTTTCTACGGTAAATTAAGCATTCTACACAATTCACAATTCATTGGTGGGATTTGACAATAAATTTGTTTTGGTCAGCTCCAGCGAAATTTTCTGTCAACGAACATTTTTTCATTGGTCCTATTCGTTGGATGTTGGATGAAATCGACGACGAAAGAATCAGCTGAACAGAAACGTCTCATAGAGACGATTGTAACGTTTTAAGGGTCTTGGTGGTATATTGAACAGGTTGACGATGGAACCACGCGTCGCCTCTGATGACATTAATATTTTGGGCCCGATCACCAGCCTGACAGTTAACAAATTCCTGAGAGCAGGACACAGTGCAGCGATGTGTTAGGTATAGTTGTGCTCGGTCGGCTACTGAATCAAATGCTGCAAATCATTGGTCATAACGTCAGTGACCCGTACCCAATATCCAACTGAACGTTATTGTCAGTTTTCGTGAAAAAAGTTTCTGCTGTACAACAATCCTCTGGTTGAAGGACACACAACTGCAAATGCCAGTTTCTTGGACATATCTTGTATTTATCTGTTATAAGCCTTTAGTTTATGTCATTGTACAAGACGTTGTAGTGTGAGTGTGATGGTTAGTACTCTGAATAACCCGTTACTTGTGAGAGAAGTGTTTCATCGTTCAACACCTAGAAGAAAATAAGTTATGGAATAAAAGATTTAATAAAAATTCCACTTGCACATCGACGTACTATTACCGCTTTGTATGGAGATCCAGGTTGAGTTGTCCGGTCCTCAACTTTCACGGAGAATCCATGATAATGAAGCCATTCATCGCCTTAAATATGTGAAACGGCAAGCTGCTGTGTTGTTCATTTATCGCAAGTTTGAATTGAGCCTTAAATGACATAACACTAGTTTACAAATTTCAAAAAGTTGTGATATCCTCAACTTTTTTTAATCATTTCTGCAGTAAAATGGCCCGCTGAAAACGAAAATGCCATTGAAAAAATTCTATATGGAACAAATTTTGAGATATTGCGAAAAAACCCGTTTTTGTATTTGTATTTTAAAAAATTAGCCCCTCACTTCATCACAATTATCTCCAGTTGTACTCTACCGATTTTAATTATTTTAATATCATTTGATCGACAATTGCAAGACCTATCAACTATTCCTAGAACATTTTTGGTCAATATTACAATTAGGTCTCTATTCAGTAATTAATTAAAAAATAATTGTAATTTCATGCAAAATCCTGGAATTTTTTTTTTTATTTGACGGTAAATTACTCAAAGAAGTACGATTTATTAAATACTTTTTATTCGTAGGTATTGAAATATGATCAATTACGAAAATAATGAGCGGTTGTTCATTGGAATCGAAATAAAAGTATAGAAGTTATGAGTATTTTTGTAAAACATACAAAAAGTCAGTTTGTCAGAGCTTTGCCTTTTTCATATAGAAAGGATAACCTTTCCATAACTAATCGGTCGGAATTTCGACTTTTTAACCGAAGCCCACAGGGCCGAATATCTTATACCATTCGACTCAGTTCGTCGAGATCGTAATATGACTGTATGTGTGTGTATGTATGTTTGTATATGTGCATGTGTCAAACAATCTCACCGATTTTTTCAGAGATGGCTGGACCGATTTGTACAAACTTAGTCTCAAACGAAAGGTACTACCTTTCCATCGGTCGCTATTGATTTTTTATTGATCCGATTTCCAGTTCCGGAGTTACATATTGAAGGGTACTGTATCGATTTTGTTGGCTATTTTCGGCAAATTTGAGACTTAGAGAAACGAAAGCAATGAAATTGAAAGACGGATAGATATTCTAGAGCGAATCACTTATAAACTTAGAACGGAAAACCGGCGTCGGCGGTAAAACATGAAGATGAGATATGTTCTACCATAGACCATGCGGTAGACTTGGGTGCAACGCCCAACTCCTACTTAGCAGAAGGCAAAGTATTCTTCACATTTTCTTTCGATTATGTCCATATGAGTCTGTCTAGTCCTAGTTTTCCGTTCTAAGTTTATAACTGATTCGCTCTAGAATACCTATCCGTCTTTCAATTTCATTGCTTTCGTTTCTCTTAGTCTCAAATTTGCCGAAAATAGCCAACAAAATCGATACAGTAGAACCTTGCGGCAATTAAAACATAGTAACAGATTGAAGAGAACGATCACACTGCAAATTCATATATAAACGGGTACCACCATGATGTCCAAATGATGCAAAACATATTAAAATGTGTGCAGCATTACTGTTATTTGCGAGTCCAGATCGTTGATGACCCATCGGAGTCGTAACCGGAAGTCAAATAGAAATAAAATTTAATAACAGTTTTAAGTGACGTAACACCTAAGTTTGGTCATATCGGTCCAGTCATCACTGAGAAATGGATGTACCTGTTATTCTGAATTTGGATTCTTCCGCCGGGGCTTCCGGAACCGTCGATGGTGGCCAATGTGGCCAACGCGACTTTTGGAAAAAAAATCACCTTTTTACATTCATCGCCGTATACGTTGAAATCGGGATTTGCTGTATCAAATCGGGTTTTTATAATTATGGGGAAAAAACCCAAGGTTTTTTCCCGGTTAAAACGGTTTTTTCGCGGGAAGATTGGGTTTTTTGCATTTTTGATGTTTTGGTAATTGAACATTAATGTATTGTTATCCAAACATTTTTATTTTATTTATGAGCATTATTGTCATAAAGTTTTGCATGTATATGAATTCTGAATGGTTTTCCTCGATTGAATTATTATTATAGCGGTGATCCAACATTTTTTTACAAATATTGTGGTTAAATAAGCGATAAAACTTTTCAATGTTTGGGCTAAGTCGATTGTGCTTCTTACTGTGAATCCACCTAAACGAACTAAACATTTTTTTACTGTTGCTGATGTAGCTGATAACGAAAAAATTCGGATTGTGATTTGTGAGAGTTCTGATTACGGTTCATACTAATGACGAATGTCAAGGCCACTCGCATTCTGCATATGACTCACTTTTCACCGAACTAAATAGATATTTTCTAAATTTTGTGTGAATACCTACCTCACCTAAAAGTATAGCAACCCCTAAAATGAGTAACAAGCAGAATAAAAGTAGTTTGGGCATCACACGATTATTCTAATTTTCACTTGTCAGAGTAACAATGACTATTGTTCCCAGTATTATATGAAACCAGTTGGAATATGGAATAGACCGAAATTAAAGTCGCAGGAACAGAAAATGCTTCGTAAAACCCGTATTAAATATATTAGAATGTGAAAATTGAATTTAAACTTCAAGTTTCAAAATTGGACAGGAGCTTTTCGATTATGTCCTACAGAATAAAAACCGTAAAAAAGTATATTCTGTTTCCGCAAAGGACTTTTCTTTATCCAACTTTTAATCTTGAATGTAACGTTGTACGGAATTTCCTCTGAGCGAATTATACTGGAGGTTCTTCCTTGCCGACTTTTTCGGGTGAGAATATTCTAAGCGATTGTCATGCTCAAGGATCTCTGTCCGATTTTTACGCTTGACGTTTATATTCGATTTTTACATGCTAAGATATCTGGAGTGGATTCTACAAAGTATGTTTTATCCTTGCGACTTTTATTTTCGGTCTCTCAAAAGTAAATGCAAGATTCTTTAACCCTCCGGAGGTCGCGCTTATACCCACTGAATGAGCAGGCGCTGGTGCCCTAAGACGATTTCGCTAGATTTTCAGAGCAGCGTGCACTCAGTGCACTAGAGCGACTGCCGAAAGAATAAAAAAAATTAAATGAACATTATACATTCGATAAAACGAAAAAACCCATATTTGTCCGGGTTAAAATGATTTGGGAAAAAACCCGGTTAAAACCCAAAAATAAAAACCCGGGAAGATGGAATTTTTCCCATCGGTACATCAGTGAATGTGAGTTACTCGTAATCATTCTCGAACTTAAAGTTGTTTTCAGTCTTCAGTGCGGAAAGATTTTCATGGTACAGCATTTATATGGAAGAAAGCACTCAACTGCATTTCGTTGGATTGACAACGAATCAGCGTTTTTACGGTTGCTAATTTCGTCGTAATACAAGGCACCACTGATACTGCCTTTGTTATCCTGTTATCGTAGCACATTTAAGATGCGTCAAGCATTATTATTTTTTTAACTCCGCTAGCGAATGACGGATCTCAATAGTGGCATGTCTGTAATAATATACGTACATGGAACTATTGAGAACCAGAGCTACAGGTCCAAAGCCCTGGTAAAGGAGGATGGTTGTGATGATCTGGGCCGAGGTCACCACGTAAAGCAAGGCAGGTCATAACCCCAATTCCAAGGCGTGAAGCGACCCGTGCCGAGGGATGAGTGATCGAGGGGGTGAAAAAGATGCTCGATCGTTAACGGAGCCTGTGGGGTACCTGGGCAACCCCCACAGTAAGCCTCCCTTACCACGTTAATGCGGAGCTCTGGCGTGGCGGACATCTATTCTCGCGCTACTCGTGGGATTAAACATGGAGTAAACAAAAAATAAAAATAAACAGTCGGAGGTGCCAAACCCCTTTGCTAGAGGTGGTTTGGCGAGGTCTCCCCCCCGTGGGGAGAGTAGTGGAGCGATGAGTGCTGCATCTGAAAGCACCAGTGACCCCCCAGCAGCGGTAGGAAATAGCCCTACCAATGCACCGGACGGGCCATTATCGGCGATGCGCAAAGTGGTGGAGCTGCTCGATGCAATAATCAAGTGCTAGTGTACAAAAACATAAGCAAGGAGTTAAAACAGAGTCTCCTGGAACTCCGAAAAACTGTTCGTGTCGCAAGAGAGAAACAGCAGGCTTATGCCAAGAGGGTGGAATGTCGGGAGAAGTCTGACAGAGAAACCCAGACAGTGGCCTCCAAGAGGGAGGGAAAAGAGAAGGTCGATACGGGCACTCAGACAGTGGCCTTCACCTTCTACGGAGCAGCCACGTCGCTCGAAGCGGCGGCCGAGTTCCCTTCGAAGGGAAAAGGCAAGGGTAAGGGCAATCGTAAGACGTCGTCGAACGCGAAGCGCCCTAGGAAGTCGCCAGGCGAGGGTGCAAAAACCGACACCACATGGCGTGCAACCGTTAAAGCCAAACGCTGTCTGGCTGAGGTAAGCGAGGGCGAGAGTGACCTCGCTGAGCAGAGCGTTGGTACCAGCAACCCGGCGCGACCGGGGCAGGGGGACCCAAACCCCTGGACGCTGGTCACCAAGAAAAAGCCGGCACCGACACCGGAGGTACCGCGGCCCACGAAGAAGGCCAAGGACAGAGGCGACGCCTTGTGGTTGAAAACCGACAAGGACAAATACGCCGATGTCCTAAAGTCGATGAAGGCGGTCGAAAGCCTTTCGGCCCTTGGGCAAGATGTGCGTAGCGTGAGATGCACCAACACGGGAGAAATGCTTCTGGTGCTGAAGCGAGGCGCACAATCTAGTGCGGTATACAAGGCCTTGGCCCAAGAGGTCCTTGGTGAAAGCGCCCAAGTCAGGTCGCTAGGAGCGGAAATGACTCTCCAGTGCAAGCATCTGGACGAGTTCACGACCGCAGAAGACGTCGTCGCAGCCGTTAAGGAACATTGCGACGTCACAATCGAGCGGGCCTCTGTGCGATTGAGAGATGGACCCTCTGGCACCCAAGTAGCCTACCTCAGGCTACTGAAGGCGGATGCCAAAAAGGTAACCGAGAAAAGTAAGCTGAAGATCGGCTGGTCGGTATGCCCTATTAGCATACCCCAGCCGCCTTCAGTGGATAGGTGCTATCGGTGCCTTGAGTCCGGCCACAAAGCCTACGAGTGCAAGGGCATAGATAGGAGCAAACTATGTCGTCGCTGCGGCGAGGAGGGACATAAAGAGCGGGGTTGCACTAAGGCACATAAGTGCCTTATCTGCACCGCTAAGAAGCAAGCCCATAAACATGCTATGGGCGGACCTTCGTGTCCCTTCGGTGAGTTAAATAAGAAGAAGCCGTGAACGTCACACAGCTAAATCTTAACCATTGTGCAGCAGCCCAACAGCTGCTGTGGCAGTCGGTCTCGGAGTCGAGGACAGATGTCGCCCTCTTATCAGACCCGTACCGCATCCCTGCCGGCAACGACAATTGGGTATCGGACGGGTCTGGAATGGTGGCAATCTGTACAACGGGACGGATCCCGGTTCAAGAGGTAATACACCCCTCAGCCGAGGGTGTTGCGATTGCCAAGATCAATGGTGTGTTCTATTGCAGCTGCTACGCCCCACCAAGGTGGCCAATAGAACAGTTCTATCAGATGATCGACAGGCTCCCGTCGGATATAGTGGGCCGGAAACCGATAGTCATAGCGGGAGACTTTAACGCTTGGGTAGTGGAGTGGGGCAGCCGCTGTACAAATAGCAGGGGTCAAGCGCTAATGGAAGCGCTTGCGAAACTCGATACTGTGCTAGCTAATAATGGCTCCGCTAGTACATTCCGTAGAAACGGAGTGGAGGCGTGGATTGACGTAACATTTGCCAGCCCGAGTCTGGCTCCAGGCATGGAATGGAGGGTAGACGAAGGCTACACCCATAGCGATCATTTAGCAATCCGCTTTAAGATCAACTATGGTGTGCAGCATCCGAGGGCGGGAGATCCCTGTCAGGTACGCGGGTGGAAGTCCAATCACTTCGACAGCGAAGCTTTCACCGCGGCCCTGGGACTGGAGGCCAACACCGACAGTCTAAGCGGGGATGCGCTAGTAGCTGTTCTATCACGCGCGTGCGACGCCACTATGCCGAGAAAAACACTGCCAAGAAACGGCAGATGCCCGGTATACTGGTGGAGTGCCGAGATTGCAGCTCTACGGTCAGCCTGCCTCAGAGCTAGACGTAGGATGCAGAGCTCGCACCGAGGATGCAAGAGAGAACCGCCGTGAAGTGTTTCGAGCTGCGAAATTGGCCCTTAACAAGGCTATTAAAAGCAGCAAGAGAGCGTGTTTCGACAACCTGTGTGAGAGTGCCAACGCGAATCCGTGGGGTGACGCCTACCGGATTGTGATGGCCAAGACCAAAGGGGGCTCCTCACCCCCAGAACGGTCTCCGGACCGGTTGGCAACGATTATCGAGGAACTCTTCCCGTCTCGAGCCACAAGCCCCTGGCCACCTGCACTACGAGACAGTGCGGGCACGGTCGAAATGGTGGCTCCAGTGACGAATGAAGAACTACTCGCAGTGGCTAAATCCCTAGCAATGAACAAAGCTCCAGGGCCGGATGGAGTTCCAAACAACGCTCTCAAGGCAGCGATCATAGCGAACCCGAACATGTTCAGGCTAGCTATGCAGAGATGCCTTGACGAGTGCTGTTTCCCCGATAGATGGAAAAGGCAGAAATTGGTGCTGTTGCCGAAGCCCGGGAAGCCGCCAGGCGACCCATCAGCGTACAGACCAATCTGTCTGATCGACACGACTGGCAAACTGCTTGAGAGGATCATCCTCAACAGGCTCACCCCGTACGCGGAAGGTACGGACGGTCTGTCAAGCAACCAGTTTGGCTTTCGGAAGGGTAAGTCCACAGTGGACGCTCTCAACTCAGTGATACCGGTGGGTCTGTACCGGATCTTGGAAAGTTACTTCCAGAACCGCGTACTGCTATACGAGACCGATGCCGGTCAGAAAAGGGTTCCGATTACCGCCGGAGTCCCGCAGGGCTCGATCTTAGGCCCGGTGCTATGGAACTTCATGTATGACGGGGTTCTGAGACTGAAGTTCCCTCCTGGAGTCAAGATCGTCGGCTTTGCTGACGACGTAACCTTGGAGGTCTACGGGGAGTCAATTTCTGAGGTAGAACTAACCGCAGAACACGCGATCAGCACGGTGAAGGAATGGATGAGCGCGAGAGGCCTGGAGCTCGCTCATCATAAGACGGAGGTAGTTATCGTCAACAACCGCAAGTCGGCACAACATGCAGTTATCCATGTGGGAGAAGTCGCGATCACTTCACAGCGAAGTCTGAAGTCTCTCGGAGTCATTATAGACGACAAGCTGACCTTCGGCAGCCATGTCGACTATACATGCAAGAGAGCGTCGACTGCTGTTGCGGCTCTATCGAGAATGATGTCCAACAGCTCAAAGGTGTGCGCCAGTAGACGTAGGTTACTGGCAGACGTTGCCGTATCTATCCTCAGGTACGGCGGCCCGTCATGGTCAAGAGCACCTATCGCGTGATGTGCCTCAGAGTGATATCTGCCTACCGCACGGTATCACACGATGCATCCTGCGTGATAGCGAGCATGATGCCAGTCGGGCTGGTCATTCGGGAAGATGAGGAGTGCTTTGAGCTACGTGGAAATAGGGGAGCCCGCGAGCGCACCAGGGTGACCTCGGTCGCCAGATGGCAGCGTGAGTGGGCAACTCCTCGAAAGGTAGGTGGACCCACCGGCTGATACCTAGCATATCGAGCTGGGTGGGAAGACCCCATGGGGAAGTTCACTTCCACCTGACACAATTCCTGTCAGGCCATGGCTGTTTCCGACAGTACCTCCACAGGTTCGGGCACGCGGAGGTCCCAGTCTGCCCGGACTGCCCAGGTGTAGACGAAACTGCCGAACACATACTATTCGTATGTCATCGGTTCGACGTCGAAAGAAGAGCAATGCTTGACGTCTGTGGCTGGGACACAACTCCTGATACCCTTATTCAGCGGATGTGTCAATCGGTGGAGAAGTGGAACGCAGTCTCGGCTGCTACCATCCAGATTGCCAGTACGCTACAGGTAATCTGGCGAACCGAGCAACAGACGACGGGCACGGCTAACTAGTGATTGGTTAGCTGGAGCGAAAAAGGCCAAGCGCAAAAAAGGGAGTGAATGGTCTGTTCATGCCGAGGTAGGTTTGGCGCAGCGAATGGCAACCGCGTAAGGGGTAAACCCAGCCACCCCGAAGCAAGACAGAAGAGTGAGTGTATAGGCGTATAAGTGGACTGCCTCATGCCAAAACGAGAGGGTCGTAGCGTAGTATGTTGGGACTTAGCTATCGATACCTCATGGCGTGGCAGAGGAGTGAAAGGGTGAGCATCCAAGTCAGTCTCACACGGCATGTTAAGAGTGAGCACAAAAGTCAGCCTCACATGGTATGGTAGAGGCTAGCACAAAAGTCAGCCTAGCAAGGAATGAAAAAGGTGAGCACACAAGTCAGCCTCGCATGGTATGTCAGAAGTGGGGCCTAAGAAAAATGTCCCACATGGGATGCCAGGGGGAGTGACAAAGGTACAATAGAGTGGCACGATTTTGAGTGAATCAGGTGATAGGGTGAGCACCCAAGTCAGCCTCACATGGTATGGGTGGGGCGAGCACAAAAGTAAGCCTAGCAAGGAATGAGTAAGGTGAGCACACAAGTCAGCCTCGCATGGAACGTAAAAGGTGAGCACAAAAGTCAGCCTCATGTGGGAGTGTTTGAGAGTGAATCAAAGTGCGATTGAGAGAGCACCCAAGTAAGCCTCATACAGGACGTATGAACGCGTGAGTGAGAGTGAATGAGTACATTTAGTACAGCCATCCCCCCAGAAGTAATACCGAGAGGTAATTCCTGGGAGGAATGATGGCGGAGCCCAATGGAGTTTAGTCGGTATTAATGGCTGGTCATCATTCGAGTCCGACACGCCCCCAGTGCACCCCGTGTGGTAGATTGGACCCTATCAATAGCACGTGTACTGGGCTAGGACGTAAAGGTCTTCTCCATTGTAAAAAAAGCATTAATTTTTGCGACGTAATGTACATATAAACCTAATCAATCAATTGCGAACTTTTGACAAGGTCATATAGCATCGATTAATAAGAATCGTTATACTTTCCATCGCTTTTCATAATCTACTCTCAAAATTTGATTAAGTTTTTACCTGGCCAACCTGTTCATCGGAAGAGGAAGCAAATAAAACTGTAATATAAGATTTCATGGTCACCGCAACATATTTATTTCATGGACTTGTTGACTTTTCTCGGTGAAAATGAAAACTGTAATATGTTACTTCTATCATTTTACGCTGGTTCGTCCATCAGTCATGTAATCAAGGTGCATAATGGCAAATCGTATTTAAACAAACCTGTTTCAATCCTATTATAACGGCATTGAATTGAAAATTGAAAAGAACACACCAGTCGACCACGTTGATGTTGATGAACTCAATCAATTTTTTCGGAGGGACATCGTCAACTTCAAACTACGAGCCCGGCACCAGCAGTAAGTGAACCACACCACCGCTTAGTTGTTGATCAAGGTGCACCCCAGTTCCGTTTTCGACTAACCAACATTGATGAAATATGCCGAAAGATACATGAAATTCAAACAAACGCCGTAGGATCAGATGGCATTCCCATCTCGTTCATCAAGCTGCTCTGTCCGTTCGTTCTCCCGCTGCTGTGCCACATTTTCAATAGAATAATCACCACTAACACCTTTCCATCTACGTGGAAAAAAGCAATCATTACACCAATACCTAAAACCTCTAATCCCATCCTACCTAAGGACTTCCGTCCAATCAGTGTCCTGCCAGCAATATCAAAGATACTGGAGAAAATCTTGCTTTCTCAAATAACTGAACACCTCGAGAGTACCAACCCACCATTATTAGCAAATCATCAATCTGGGTACAGGAAAGGCTACAGCACTGACGAAAGTAACCCACAATATTTTCTGCAGTTTTGACAGCAACCATTGCACCGTCATGGCGCTGGTAGACTTCTCGCTGGCTTTGCGTGAATCACGGTATACTAAAGGCCAAATTACGCGACGAACTACCACGAAAGAATTTGCTGTTTCCTGAAGCAAGGCCATAGCGGAATGTTACCAAACTACATCTTACAACGCCTACAACGAGGCCAACAAGAACGGACACGATGCTTCATTATTTCACTACGTAGTACATCCAGCGGCAAAAGCTTATTAGTGTATGGAGTATCCTGCTGGAACGCCCTGCCACTAAACATAAAAGAAAAACCCAGTGTTGCATCGTTCAAAAATGCTCTAAAACTTCTGGCTTAACCATTTCATTTCAACTTACAATTAGTTACACTCCTTTTTGTTTTGCTTTTAGTTTATTTTTTCTTTTTTTAACTAGTTTTTCCCCCTTTTTGTAACTTTATTTGTATCTTATGTATTTACCGCTATCCAAGTAACTTCCTTGACCTGATTCAAAGTCTGTACTAACAGGTTATCGTGCTCAATAAAATTACAAATTACAAAATTAATAAGGGACTGGAAGGTGAAGTATATTTTTCAATATTAAGAGTTATAGTACTCAAGGGAGAGCAAGGAGTTGACGGAAGAATGTTTAGAAAAGCGTGGAATAGGGTCAAATGAGCAAGCTTAGAGTTGGCATTAGAAGTGCGAATCACCTGTGTCTGCGGCATGTCCGGATGAGCGTAAAGTAACTTTGTACTTCATGTTGTCGGAACCGACAATTTTAATCCACCTAGTAATGCAATTAAGCCTTTCTCATTTCTCCAAAATATGACTCTGTGGCTGGTTATGTTCAATATAATTGGGGAAATGTGTGCTACATTTTAGTATTGTCTATCCCGAGATAAACTAGCATTTCGTCGATTTGTTGTTATATGTTTCACACATGAGTGCGAACGAAACAAAAATAAACGTCAAATTGTTTTTTCGCTTGCACTAATGCAAAGTGAATAGGCGCGTGATACGGCGCACGGCTTGGCGGCGCATGGCTGATATGTCACGATGTGGATTTAAGAAAAGATTCGCAACACATTTTGCACCTACACACAATGTCTCGCCAGCCGCGAACCTGATGAGCTACGTGTCAACGGTAAAACACTTGAAGGATGAGGGATGGATGTGCTGGTGATCTGAGGATGGTGCAATGAGGGGTAATCTAAGGGGGTTTTAAAGGGGGACGGTGTACCCGAGCAAACGAAAAGCCCATAATACCCCTATGGTCATGGGGTTAGACATGGGTGTTTGAAATGGGTTCAAACCATGAAAACGACATCACCATGGTCCGGTAGATCCCATATAAAATACCATATGTTGGTGTATTTATAGGTTATTGAGACCATTTTATGGCGTCTTGATGGTTGTGAATTTTGTCACGGACCATGTTTATGGTCTTTTCAAGGGGCTATGTGGTGTTTGAACCCATGAGTATTTGCTCGGGTAACTCCTCTCTGTACACCCCTAGCTACGCCCCTGTTAAAATCCAGAAACCTTGTCAGTGGAAAAATTAGGGGTTAGGTTGACGATTTTTAGAGTGATTGCGTAACTTTTCTATATAAGAAAGACAAAAATGTTCAAAAAGAGGAAATTTTTGTCATTTTCTTTCGAGATTACATCAAATCTCGACGGGAGCGGGCCATTTGGCATAAAATCATTTGGCATAAGGTCATTTGGCATAATGGGCATTTGGCATAACGGTTATTTGGCATAATGATCATTTGGCATAATTTTGAGAATTGATCACACTGAAGGTTATTTGGCATAACGGACATTTGGTATAATGGTCACTTGGCATAATTTTGAGAATTGATCACACTGAAGGTCATTTGGCATAACGGATCATCCTCAACAGGCTCACCCCGTACGCGGAAGGTACGGACGGTCTGTCAAGCAACCAGTTTGGCTTTCGGAAGGGTATGTCCACAGTGGACGCTCTCAGTGATAAATACTGCCGAGATGGCGATCCAACGAAAAAGGCGAGGTATTCGATAATGTGCGTTAGTGACACTCGACGTGAAGAACGCATTCAACAGCGCAAGCTTAGATACCATCGCGCTCTCGTTACACCGGCTTAGCCTACCGGTGGGTCTGTACCGGCTCTTGGAAAGTTACTTCCAGAACCGCGTACTGCTATACGAGACCGATGCCGGTCAGTAAAGGGTTCCGATTACCGCCGGAGTCCCGCAGGGCTCGATCCTAGGCCCGGTGCTATGGAACTTCATGTATGACGGGGTTCTGAGTCTGAAGTTCCCTCCTGGAGTCAAGATCGTTGGCTTTGCTGACGACGTAACCTTGAAGGTCTACGGGGAGTCAATTCCTGAGGTAGAACTAACCGCAGAACACGCGATCAGCACGGTGGAGGAATGGATGAGCGCGAGAGGCCTGGAGCTCGCTCATCATAAGACGGAGGTAGTTATCGTCAACAACCGCAAGCGAAGTCTGAAGTCTCTCGGAGGCATTATAGACGACAAGCTGACCTTCGGCAGCCATGTCGACTATACATGCAAGAGAGCGTCGACTGCTGTTGCGGCTCTATCGAGAATGATGTCCAACAGCTCAAAGGTGTGCGCCAGTAGACGTAGGTTACTGGCAGGCGTTGCCGTATCTATCCTCAGGTACGGCGGCCCGTCATGGTCAAGAGCACCTACCGCGTGATGTGCCTCAGAGTGATATCTGCCTACCGCACGGTATCACACGATGCATCCTGCGTGATAGCGAGCATGATGCCAGTCGGGCTGGTCATTCGGGTAGATGAGGAGTGCTTTGAGCTACGTGGAAATAGGGGAGCCCGCGAGCGCACCAGAGTGACCTCGGTCGCCAGATGGCAGCGTGAGTGGGCAACTCCTCGAAAGGTAGGTGGACCCACCGGCTGATACCTAGCATATCGAGCTGGGTGGGAAGACCCCATGGGGAAGTTCACTTCCACCTGACACAATTCCTGTCAGGCCATGGCTGTTTCCGACAGTACCTCCACAGGTTCGGGCACGCGGAGGTCCCAGTCTGCCCGGACTGCCCAGGTGTAGACGAAACTGCCGAACACATACTGTTCGTATGTCATCGGTTCGACGTCGAAAGAAGAGCAATGCTTGACGTCTGTGGCTGGGACACAACCCCTGATACCCTTATTCAGCGGATGTGTCAATCGGTGGAGAAGTGGAACGCAGTCTCGGCTGCTACCATCCAGATTGCCAGTACGCTACAGGTAATCTGGCGAACCGAGCAACAGACGACGGGCACGGCTAACTAGTGATTGGTTAGCTGGAGCGAAAAAGGCCAAGCGCAAAAAAGGGAGTGAATGGTCTGTTCATGCCGAGGCAGGTTTGGCGCAGCGAATGGCAACCGCGTAAGGGGTAAACCCAGCCACCCCGAAGCAAGACAGAAGAGTGAGTGTATAGGCGTATAAGTGGACTGCCTCATGCCAAGACGGGAGGGTCGTAGCGTGGTATGTTGGGACTTAGCTATCGATACCTCATGGCGTGGCAGAGGAGTGAAAGGGTGAGCATTTAAGTCAGTCTCACACGGCATGTTAAGGGTGAGCACAAAAGTCAGCCTCACATGGTATGGTAGAGGCTAGCACAAAAGTCAGCCTAGCAAGGAATGTAAAAGGTGAGCACACAAGTCAGCCTCGCATGGTATGTCAGAAGTGGGGCCTAAGAAAAATGTCCCACATGGGATGCCAGGGGGAGTGACAAAGGTACAATAGAGTGGCACGATTTTGAGTGAATCAGGTGATAGGGTGAGCACCCAAGTCAGCCTCACATGGTATGGGTGGGGCGAGCACAAAAGTAAGCCTAGCAAGGAATGAGTAAGGTGAGCACACAAGTCAGCCTCGCATGGAACGTAAAAGGTGAGCACAAAAGTCAGCCTCATGTGGGAGTGTTTGAGAGTGAATCAAAGTGCGATTGAGAGAGCACCCAAGTAAGCCTCATACAGGACGTATGAACGCGTGAGTGAGAGTGAATGAGTACATTTAGTACAGCCATCCCCCCAGAAGTAATACCGAGAGGTAATTCCTGGGAGGAATGATGGCGGAGCCCAATGGAGTTTAGTCGGTATTAATGGCTGGTCACCATTCGAGCCCGACACGCCCCCAGTGCACCCCGTGTGGTAGATTGGACCCTATCAATAGCACGTGTACTGGGCTAGGACGTAAAGGTCTTCTCCATTGTAAAAAAAGCATTAATTTTTGCAACGTAATGTACATGTAAACCTAATCAATCAATTGCGAACTTTTGACAAGGTCATATAGCATCGATTTATAAGAATCGTTATACTTTCCATCGCTTTTCATAATCTACTCTCAAAATTTGATTAAGTTTTTACCTGGCCAACCTGTTCATCGAAAGAGGAAGCAAATAAAACTGTAATATGTTGCTTCTGTCATTTTACGCTGGTTCGTCCATCAGTCATGTAATCAAGGTGCATAATGGCAAATCGTATTTAAACAAACCTGTTTCAATCCTATTATAACGGCATTGAATTGAAAATTGAAAAGAACACACCAGTCGACCACGTTGATGTTGATGAACTCAATCAATTTTTTCGGAGGGACATCGTCAACTTCAAACTACGAGCCCGGCACCAGCAGTAAGTGAACCACACCACCGCTCAGTTGTTGATCAAGGTGCACCCCAGTTCCGTTTTCGACTAACCAACATTGATGAAATATGCCGAAAGATACATGAAATTCAAACAAACGCCGTAGGATCAGATGGCATTCCCATCTCGTTCATCAAGCTGCTCTGTCCGTTCGTTCTCCCGCTGCTGTGCCACCTTTTCAATACAATAATCACCACTAACACCTTTCCATCTACGTGGAAAAAAGCAATCATTACACCAATACCAAAGACCTCTAATCCCATCCTACCTAAGGACTTCCGTCCAATCATTGTCCTGCCAGCAATATCAAAGATACTGGAGAAAATCTTGCTTTCTCAAATAACTGAACACCTCGAGAGTACCAACCCACCAATATTAGCAAATCATCAATCTGGGTACAAGAAAGGCTACAGCACGACAACAGCACTGACGAAAGTGACCCACGATATTTTCTGCAGTTTTGACAGCAACCATTGCACCGTCATGGTGCTGGTAGACTTCTCGCTGGCTTTGCGTGAATCACTGTATACTAAAGGCCAAATTACGCGACGAATTTCATTTCTCGCAAGCTGCCCGCAGCCTTGTTTCATCGTTCCTTGAACAGCGCAGCCAATCGGTTCGCATCGGAAACGATTCCTCACCTAGCCGCATGGTCCCCGATGGAACACCGCAAGGTTCTTGTTTAAGCGAGTTGCTGTTCAGCCTCTATATAAATAGCCTAACAGCAGCACAAAAGTCTAATTACCAACTTTACGCCGATGACCTTCAGATTTATATCTCTGGACCTGTAGCTGAAATAGACAGACTTATAGCAAATATTAATGAAGACCTTGCTACGATAGTCCGCTGGGCAAAAACAAACCGCCTCTCTCCCAACCCGAAAAAGACAAGCAATCATTTTCAACAGAACTGGCACAATAACACCGCCGAATGCTATTAAATTTAGTGGAGAAACGATTTCATTATCCAGCAAAGTAATAAACCTCGGTCTACAGATGGACAGCAATCTCTCCTGATCCAACCAGGTCAACGATGTGGTTCAGAAGGTATACAACATCCCTCGAACTTTCCGAAGATTTGCTCCAGTTCTCTCGCTGCCAACAAGACTTAAGCTGGTACGATCTGTGATAGTTCCAATTGTTACCTATTGCGACGTAGTTTATTTTCCCGGACTGTCAGCATCACTCAAACAACAACTACATCGATACTTCAAATCAGCTGTTCGCTTCGTCTAGAACCTTCGTCGTCGTGATACAACCGCCGCAGTTAGAAACACGATCCTTGGACACGATTTACCAACGAACTACCACGAAAGAATTTGCTGTTTCCTGAAGCAAGGCCATAGCGGAATGTTACCAAACTACATCTTACAACGCCTACAACGAGGCCAACAAGAACGGACACGATGCTTCATTATTCCACGACATAGTACATCCAGCGGCAAAAGCTTATTAGTGTATGGAGTATCCTGCTGGAACGCCCTGCCACTAAACATAAAAGAAAAACCCTAGTGTTGCATCGTTCAAAAATGCTCTAAAACTTCTGGTTCAACCATTTCATTTCAACTAACAATTAGTTACACTCCTTTTTGTTTTGCTTTTAGTTTATTTTTTCTTTTTTTTTAACTAGTTTTTTCCCCTTTTTGTAACTTTATTTGTATCTTATGTATTTACCGCTATCCAAGTAACTTCCTTGACCTGATTCAAAGTCTGTACTAACAGGTTATCGTGCTCAATAAAATTACAAATTACAAAATTAATAAGGGACTGGAAGGTGAAGTATATTTTTCAATATTAAGAGTTATAGTACTCAAGGGAGAGCAAGGAGTTGACGGAAGAATGTTTAGAAAAGCGTGGAATAGGGTCAAATGAGCAAGCTTAGAGTTGGCATTAGAAGTGCGAATCACCTGTGTCTGCGGCATGTCCGGATGAGCGTAAAGTAACTTTGTACTTCATGTTGTCGGAACCGACAATTTTAATCCACCTAGTAATGCAATTAAGCCTTTCTCATTTCTCCAAAATATGACTCTGTGGCTGGTTATGTTCAATATAATTGTGGAAATGTCTGCTACATTTTAGTATTGTCTATCCCGAGATAAACTAGCATTTCGTCGATTTGTTGTTATATGTTTCACACATGAAACAAAAATAAACATCAAATTGTTTTTTCGCTTGCACTCATGCAAAGTGAATAGGCGCGTGATACGGCGCACGGCTTGGCGGCGCATGGCTGATATGTCACGATGTGGATTTTAGAAAAGATTCGCAACACATTTTGCACCTACACACAATGTCTCGCCAGCCGCGAACCTGATGAGCTACGTGTCAACGGTAAAACACTTGAAGGATGAGGGATGGATGTGCTGGTGATCTGAGGATGGTGCAATGAGGGGTAATCTAAGGGGGTTTTAAAGGGGGACGGTGTACCCGAGCAAACGAAAAGCCCATAATACCCCTATGGTCATGGGGTTTGACATGGGTGTTTGAAATGGGTTCAAACAATGAAAACGACATCACCATGGTCCGGTAGATCCCATATAAAATACCATATGTTGGTGTATTTATAGGTTATTGAGACCATTTTATGGCGTCTTGATGGTTGTGAATTTTGTCACGGACCATGTTTATGGTCTTTTCAAGGGGCTGTGTGGTGTTTGAACCCATGAGTATTTGCTCGGGTAACTCCTCTCTGTACACCCCTAGCTACGCCCCTGTTAAAATCCAGAAACCTTGTCAGTGGAAAAATTAGGGGTTAGGTTGACGATTTTTAGAGTGATTGCATAACTTTTCTATATGAGAAGGACAAAATGTTCAAAAAGAGGAAATTTTTGTCATTTTCTTTCGAGATTACATCAAATCTCGACGGGAGCGGGCCATTTGGCATAAAGTCATTTGGCATAAGGTCATTTGGCATAATGGGCATTTGGCATAACGGTTATTTGGCATAATGATCATTTGGCATAATTTTGAGAATTGATCACACTGAAGGTTATTTGGCATAACGGACATTTGGTATAATGGTCACTTGACATAATTTTGAGAATTGATCACACTGAAGGTCAACGGACATTTGGCATAATGGACATTTGGCATAACTGACATTTGGCATAATTTTGCTAAGTGATCTCATTGAAAATCATTTGGTATGTATATCAGGTGAATGACCCATAAGGTTAAAGCTGCAATAAGCAATAATAATGTATTGTTATCTAGGAGCAGATCACTTGTGATGCCTTTTTAAAAATCAGCGAAATGTTTTTGCGTTGCCTGCAATGTGGTTTGCGTTGCGTGTAAGACGTTAAAACCCTATAGAAACACTAGCCCTACATTTAACAAAACGTCGAACAAAGTGGATCAGCGTAGGACGTTTGTTAAACAAACTTTTCTGCGAGGGAGTGCCAAGCTGATGCAAAAATGGAAATTAAATGCATTTTTTCTAATTTGATGCAAATTAAATATACATTCTTAGAGTGATGTATATACCTAGGGGCAGTTGTTATCCATTACCTAATAATGGTTTCATTCGAAATGTATTTTTGAGTGAATTTTTAACATTTTATAACTGATTTTGCCTTCTTTTAAATATAAGCAGTTCTTTTGAGTTTCATTTTTGAAATGGCCTGTGTTAAGCCAAAGAGGACCAAGCGCCATTTAGAGATACATGCTCTAAAAAGGCTATCGCATCCAACATAGCACTAGCAACACCCACATCTATTTATTTTCGGGAACACAGCTAGTAAACGAAAGCACTTAACTTGCTATGTTAATAATAAGTTATCTAAAAATGCGTTTGAGCATGAAAAATACTAGAAAAAAATTATGGCGCTCAGTTCGGTTTGGCTTAACGCAGGCCAAGTTGTTGTGCTTGTTCCGTTGGAAGCGGCGGCCCCTCGCAAGCAAACCTGAAATCCGCTCGTTTGCCCGGATTACCCAAACATAGGGGCCATAAATCATTTTAAGTCCGACGGAGCGACAGCGATGTCGAACAGCACGCGACTTGAAGCGATGTGGCTTAGCCACATTAGTCGTAAATGTTTTTGTTAATTGGTAAAGAAGAATAATTTAATTAATTTTGGTTCAAGTTTAATTTTAGTACTATTGCTAAACAAACTCATTTAAAGTCATTTAAATATTTAGGTAGTTGCCGTTATGTTCAAACATTTGAGCTACATGCTAGCTGCTTACAACTGCATAACTAACTTTCCCTCGAACGGTGAACGTTATTGTCAACATACAATCAAAATACATAATACATACAAAAAGGGATATACTTAAAAACATCCTGATAATAATCTCGTCAAAAAAAATTATATGATGGGATGCTTCCTTTTTTATCCCCAATTCGTTACTACCTATTGCCGCGATGATTTGGTACCTCTAACTATTGAAAAAATCAAAAATAGTGCAAGCTGCTCATTTAACCCCATATTCTGAATACCTAATTTGCCTTGTTTCCCCGTATTTTTACACCATTTGGATGAATTTCCTGTGGGGAATACTAAAAGGATGCCAGATCTGCATATATATTAGAAAATTTGCAGATTTTGCATTTTTACTGCAGATCTTTTGCAGATTACAAATATTTAGCAGAACAAAGTCTATGCCAGCCAATTTATACACCAGCCTTCAACATTTTTGATCATTTAAAATATATACATACTACATCTCTATGTCAAATTTATTGAAGATTTTTGTAGCAATCTGCAGACTTTTATATTTTACTGCAGGCTATTGTTTAAATAGGGTTGGCATCACTGATGCTGAAATGATTCATTCATATACCTGTCAAAAACATAGAGCATTGTATGAAAATGTATAACCTCACTTTTCTGACAGTTCAGTGTGCTTGTTTACCTAAGACTTGTTTACATGGACTTTTAAAATTTACATTACTTGAATACTGTCGATGCTCTTTGAAGGAATATTAACTCAAGAGGTTGGAGAGGTTGATTGGAACAATAGGAACCTGGTTCATACATTGACCAATCGGCGCTGGATGTAAAACCCGGTGGCATATGCTGAATCGCAAGATCAAGCATTGGGCTACAAAACGATTACTTTCTGGATGATGGATAAGGATTTGTACACATTTGTTTATTTGCTAGTGGGTTAAGTCCTAACAAGAAGATCCGATTGATTACTCATTTTTAGGTGGTGAAGTTTACCTGAACTTTATAGGTAACGAATTCGGTCGATGATAAGTTATTGAAATGATTTTGATCGTTCAATACCGATACCGAAGAACGTTTCCATTGGTCAGAATGCCTACCAGCGTATGATAGCTGCAAACATGAGGACAACAAGGTTATCGCTTTCGAATGGAACAATTATTTATTATTCGTGTTCAAGTTCCATTACAGAAAAAGCATCGTCGATTATCGCATTGTCGTTGATTTAGGCGGCAAATGCAAAACAGTGCTCGGCACTGACGATAAGGAGTAAGAAGGATTTGATAGTAGTGATAAGAATGCAGAGCATTATACATTCTGAAAGAATATCAGGGAGGAGAAATTATATGTAAATTTATATTATATCCCGAGTTGCCATCATTTTGGCACCGCAATAAAGCCATCTGCAACTGCTGTCTTGTTCAAATTGGCAAGAAATAACTAGGCAGCGAATGCTAAATTGCATAGTCAATTTATTTACTTTTTCGGAAGGATAAGTAAATGGTATGTTGTGAATATGTGTCGCCGGTGCTGTGCGTAATGGTGGTACCGGACGAAACCGTTGGTCAGCAGACCGTCCCTGTCGTACGGGTCATAGATGCGACGTTTTTTCTCATCTGATAGCACTTGACATGCTCCGGAGATCTGTCTTAACGCTCTCTACTTAGCGCAGGATACGCGAAACCGCTGCTAGCTTTCGAAAGAAAATTTCTAGCTGCTGCTACTCTATCAGTCTCTCTCTCTCTCTCTCTCTCTCTCTCTCTCTCTCTCGACTGAGGACTACAATTTCGGTAGACTAAATTATGCTATGAAAATTGTACTTCCTGGAAGTTCATCTAACGAGAGCAATTCATTGTGAGGAATTTCACTGCGTTCCAATATTGCTTGCCTCTGTAGGTGATGATGTGTGTGGATTCACTGCGGCAGCCAGCTCTTATGTTTTGGGTAATTTTGCTATCTTATTCTGCTGAATAAATCATCTGCCTAAAGCCTCTACATTATACTATGGTCACTTTAAAAACGCCCTGCTATTTAATCTTGTAGCTCTTGGCAAGTCAGTCCTGGCACTCTTCTCGACTATTCCTGGCACTATACCGCTGACGTCGCACTTATTACGGTGATCAAACTTGGCGAGAGCAGCAGTGGTTTCGTCGGAATTGTTCACTCGACAAGCAGTAAGTGCAAGGACTCTGCTACTTATGCCTGAGCCCCTCGTTGAAACCTTCGTCCTGCCGGAGTGTTAGCTTCGTCCGATACCGGAGCGTATTGCTGAACCGAAGCAGTCTGCTACTGGTGCTGCTTCTTTCGAATCGGAATCGCTGAATATTGCCGTTAGCCGAGTTTTTAACGTGGCCGAAGGCAAACCGATTGCAGCAACACCACCAGCCGTAGCTGACATTTTAGCGTTTAATCCAAGTCCCTGCCATTGACATAGCGACAGACGAGTGCGGCGCAGGCTGGACCATCGGTTGACTCGGTTCCGGACGGGGCGAAACAGCTGCAACAGGAGCGGACCTAGTATGGGGTGTAAAGGTCATCAATTGCCATAGATCACCAAAATGCTCTGCGACTAACGTTGTGAGCAAAACAAACCAAATGAAATTGATCGCAACAACGAAAAAATAATCTAAATTCTACCAAAACATTTGAAAAAGGTCTAACTGCCAAACGTAAACCTTGAGAAAAAGGCAAAAGAAGTTTTGGTCGAATTCATTATAATTCTATTTAAAAATTTAATGCAGTTTTATTTAGTTTGATTGCGCATATTGTTTACATCAGACACTCCCCTTAATTCATTGAGTACGTATTTCACTGCCTTTATAATCCTTTTGGAATCAGTTACAATAATCTTTTATAATCATTTTATAATAAGTGTTATAAAATCATTATCAAAACTCTTCATAATCCATTGTTGCGTTATGTTTATGTACATGGCCAGATAGATAGTTTTTAAATGGGACGAGACGTGTGGATACGAAAAAAACCTAATGTCAATTGTAGCCAGGGGAGCTGTCAAATGCAGCCAAAGGGAACCGTCAAATGCAGTCAGGGGGAACTGTCAAATGTAGCCAGTCCATTTACAATATGTGAGGAAGAAAGAGTGGCTATGCAAGACAAGAGATAAAATGAACAGAAAAAAGAAAGCGAAAACATCTATCCACAGATTCCATCCCAGGATTTTAATAGAGAACATGAAAATTCAATTTGTTTGCATTTGTCAGTAGGACTTTTTCAAATGTTTGGCTAGAAATTCCTTACTTCTTCAATGAATCATGTACAAGAAAAGTAAAAATGTTAAATTTAACAGAACAATGTATGATGCCGACATCAAATAAAAAAATACAGCTGAGCGACCTTGTTTGGAAAGTGTTAACATTTGGCAGCGAACCAAACCAAGTTTCTCATACTATGATCGAATCAACAAAAATTCCAAGACCATGTAAACAATCTCTCTGAACTGTCAAAAATGAGGTTAAACATTATCATGCAATGTTCTCCACCGAGAGGTTCACTTTAGTTTGTTTGCATAACCAATGAACTTTGTACCGCGACTCACCACTTCATTTGTCGCGTTGCCAGGAACTCAAGCAAAAATATACAAAACAGTGTTGCCCAAACACACATTTTAAGTCCCACCATTCTTGCAAAGGTGAAAAAAATACTCAACATTCTTGCATTTTTCAAATTTAAAAAAATCATTAAAAAATCACGATAGCTCTAAAAAGCCTCATTTCAACGGAAATATTCTTAAAAATGTATAGTCTTTTGAATAAAAATAAGAAAAAAAGGAGTTAGGTCGGACGAGAAAGGTCTATTAATAACTTTATCACTACATACACCTATGCCAAACGACCGCTATGCTAAATTACTGTTTTCCTTAACATAAAAATATTTGTACGGAAAGATCTTCAACAGTAGCACGGCTCAAAATTATGCAGAATTACCTTACTTCTCGCACAGTCTTAAATTTTATGTTTCCCTGTAGTTGAAAAAATGGCAAATGACCTCCGTGTGATCACTTCTCAAAATTATGCCAAATGTCCGTTATACCAAATGACCTTTATATTAAATGACCTTTATGTCAAATGTCGGTTATGCCAAATGACCTTCTGTGTGATCAATTCTCAAAATTATGTCAAATGACCATTATGCCAAATAACCGTTATGCTGAATGTCCGTTATGCTAAATGACATGCCAAATGACCGTATGCCAAATGACTTTATGCCAATTGACTCAGACCTAATTTCGACGTTTCATGCATATTAAAAACATTTGGCATAAATAAAATAAAAATTCGATTTTTAAATTTTCCTTTACTCCCTCCTTTGAACATTATTTAGTTCCTGCTTCTATGGACTCAGATACCGTCGTAGGTGGCTTTTGTTTGTCATTAGTGATCTAGTAGACTGGCAAATTCAAGTAATTTTGCACATATTTTAAAAACTTTGCATTATTTTGATTTCATTGTGGTACCAGTTTATATAGGAAATTTCTGTGTGGCCGCACTCTTATATCCTTAACTCCGGAACCGGAATTCCGATCGACACAAAATTCAATAGCAGCCGATGGGAAGGTTGTGCCCTTCATTTGGGCAATTCTAACCAGCCATCTCTGAGAAAAATTAGTGATATTTTTGACACATACGCACATACATACACATACAGACTATCGCAGAAAGCCGTAGTCGAGTTCAAGGGTCTAGATGAGATAACGACCGTTGAGGAACTGAAGGGTGGGCTGATCGAGCAGTGCACACTGGACTAACTCCGCTAGCGAATGACGGATCTCAATAGTAGCATGTCTGTAATAATATACGTACATGGAACTATTGAGAACCAGAGCTACAGGTCCAAAGCCCTGGTAAAGGAGGATGGTTGTGATGATCTGGGCCGCGGTCACGACGTAAAGCAAGATAGGTCATAACCCCAATTCCAAGGCGTGAAGCGATCCGTGCCGAGGGATGAGTGATCGAGGGGGTGAAAAAGATGCTCGATCGTTAACGGAGCCTGTGGGGTACCTGGGCAACCCCCACAGTAAGCGTCCCTTACCACGTTAATACGGAGCTCTGGCGTGGCGGACATTTATTCTCGCGCTACTCGTGGGTACTAAAATGGAGAACAAAAATAAAAATAACAACAAACAACGGAGGTGCCAAACCCCTTTGCTAGAGGTGGTTTGGCGAGGTCTCCCCCCGTGGGGAGTGTTGTGGAGCGATGAGTGCTGCATCTGACAGCACCAGTGACCCCCAGTAGTGGTAGGAAATAGCCCTACCAACGCACTGGACGGGTCACTATCCGCGATGCGCAAAGTGGTGAAGCAGCTCGATTCAATAATCGAGTTCACTAGCGCAAAGCAAAACATAAGCAAGGATTTGAAGCAGAGACTCCTGGTGCTCCGGAAAACTGTTCGTGTCGCAAGACAGGAACAGCAGGCTTATGCCAAGAGGGTGGAATGTCGGGAGAAGTCCGACAGAGAAACCCAGACAGTGGCCTCCAAGAGGGAGGGAAGAGAGAAGGTCGATACAGGCACTCAGACAGTGGCCTTCACCTTCTATGGAGCAGCCATGTCGCTCGGAGCAGCGGCCGAGTTTCCCTCGAAGGGAAAAGGCAAGGGTAAGGGCAATCGTAAGACGGCGCCGAACGCGAAGCGCCCTAGGAAGTCGCCAGGCGAGGGTGCAGAAACCGACACCACACGGCGTGCAACCGTTAAGGCCAGACGCCGGTTGGTCGAGGTAAGCGACTATGTACGGGGAACGTGCCATTTGAGCCAATATATTCTGAAAGTCGATGAAGGCGGCCGAAAGCCTCTCGGCCCTTGGGCAAGATGTGCGTAGCGTGAGACGCACCAACACGGGAGAAATGCTTCTGGTGCTGAAGCGAGGCGCACAATCTAGTGCGGTGTATAAGGCGTTGGCCCAAGAGGTACTTGGTGAAGGCGCCCAAGTCAAGTCGATAGAGGCGGAAATGACTCTCCAGTGCAAGCATCTGGACGAGTTCACGACCGTAGAAGATGTCGTCGCAGCCGTTAAGGAGCAATGCGACGTGACAATTGAGCGGGCCTCTGTGCGTTTTAGAGAGGGACCCTCTGGCACCCAAGTAGCCTACCTCAGGCTATTGAAGGCGGATGCCAAAAAGGTAACCGAGAAAAGTAAGCTGAAGATCGGCTGGTCGGTATGTCCAATTAGCATACCCCAGCCGCCTTCAGTGGATAGGTGCTATCGGTGCCTTGAGTCCGGCCACAAATCCTACGAGTGCAAGGGCATAGACAGGAGCAAACTATGTCGTCGCTGCGGCGAGGAGGGGCATAAGGAGCGGGGTTGTACTAAGGCGCATAAGTGCCTTATCTGCACCGCTAAGAAGCAAGCCCATAAACATGCTATGGGCGGACCTTCGTGTCCCTTCGGTGAGGTAAATAAGAAGAAGCCGTGAGCGTCACACAGCCAAATCTTAACCATTGTGCAGCAGCCCAACAGCTGCTGTGGCAGTCGGTCTCGGAGTCGAGGACAGATGTCGCCCTCCTATCAGACCCGTACAACATCCCTGCTGGCAACGGAAATTGGGTGTCGGACGGGTCTGGAATGGTGGCAATCTGTACAACGGGACGGTTCCTGGTTCAAGAGGTAATACACTCCTCCGCCGAGGGTGTTGCGATTGCCAAGATCAATAGTGTGCTCTACTGCAGCTGCTACGCTCTACCAAGGTGGCCCATAGAACAGTTCAACCAGATGATTGACAGGCTCTCGTCAGACCTAGTGTGCCGGAAACCGGTAGTCATAGCGGGAGACTTTAACGCTTGGGCAGTGGAGTAGGGCAGCCGCTGTACAAATAGCAGGGGTCAAGCGCTAAGGGTGGAATGTCGGGAGAAGTCCGACAGAGAAACCCAGACAGTGGCCTCCAAGAGGGAGGGAAGAGAGAAGGTCGATACAGGCACTCAGACAGTGGCCTTCACCTTCTATGGAGCAGCCATGTCGCTCGAGGCGGCGGCCAAGTTCCCCTCGAAGGGAAAAGGCAATGGCAATCGTAAGACGGCGTCGAACGCGAAGCGCCCTAGGAAGTCGCCAGGCGAGGGTGCAAAAACTGACACCACACGGCGTGCAACCGTTAAGGCCAAACGCCGTTTTGCCGAGGCAAGCGAGGGCGAGAGTGACCTCGCTGGGCAGAGCGATGGTACCAGGGGGCCCAAACCCCTGGACGCTGGTAACCAAAAAGAAGCCGGCACCGACACCGGAGGTACCGCGGCCCACGAAGAAGGCCAAGGACAGAGGCGAGGCTTTGTGGTTAAAAACCGACAAGGACAAATACGCCGACGTCCTAAAGTCGATGAAGGCGGCCGAAAGCCTTTCGGCCCTTGGGCAAGATGTGCATAGCGTGAGACGCACCAACACGGGAGAAATGCTTCTGGTGCTGAAGCGAGGCGCACAATCTAGTGCGGTGTACAAGGCGTTGGCCCAAGAGGTACTTGGTGAAAGCGCCCAAGTCAAGTCGATAGAGGCGGAAATGACTCTCCAGTGCAAGCATCTGGACGAGTTCACGACCGTAGAAGATGTCGTCGCAGCCGTTAAGGAGCAATGCGACGTGACAATTGAGCGGACCTCTGTGCGTTTTAGAGAGGGACCCTCTGGCACCCAAGTAGCCTACCTCAGGCTATTGAAGGCGGATGCCAAAAAGGTAACCGAGAAAAGTAAGCTGAAGATCGGCTGGTCGGTATGCCCTATTAGCATACCCCAGCCGTCTTCAGTGGATAGGTGCTATCGGTGCCTTGAGTCTGGCCACAAAGCCTACGAGTGCAAGAACATAGACAGGAGCAAACTATGTCGTCGCTGCGGCGAGGAGGGGCATAAGGAGCGGGGTTGCACTAAGGCGTACAAGTGCCTTATCTGCACCGCTAAGAAGCAAGCCCATAAACATGCTATGGGCGGACCTTCGTGTCCCTTCGGTGAGGTAAATAAGAAGAAGCCGTGAGCGTCACATAGCTAAATCTTAACCATTGTGCAGCAGCCCAACAGCTGCTGTGGCAGTCGGTCTCGGAGTCGAGGACAGATGTCGCCCTCTTATCAGACCCATACAGCATCCCTGCCGGCAACGACAATTGGGTGTCGGACGGGTCTGGAATGGTGGCAATTTGTACAACGGGACGGTTCCCGGTTCAAGAGGTAATACACTCCTCCGCCGAGGGTGTTGCGATTGCCAAGATCAATGGTGTGTTCTATTGCAGCTGCAACGCTCCACCAAGGTGGCCAATAGAACAGTTCAACCAGATGATCGACAGGCTCTCGTCGGACCTAGTGGGCCGGAAACCGATAGTCATAGCGGGAGACTTTAACACTTGGGCAGTGGAGCGGGGCAGCCGCTGTACAAATAGCAGAGGTCACGCCCTAATGGAGGCGTTTGCGAAACTCGATACTGTGCTAGCTAATAATGGCTCCGCTAGTACATTCCGTAGAAACGGGGTGGAGGCGTGGATTGACGTAACATTTGCCAGCCCGAGTCTGGCTCCAGGCATGGAATGGAGGGTAGACGAAGGCTACACCCATAGCGATCATTTAGCAATCCGCTTTAAGATCAACTATGGTGTGCAGCATCCGAGGGCGGGAGATCCCTGTCAGGTACGCGGGTGGAAGTCCAATCACTTCGACAGCGAAGCTTTCACCGCGGCCCTGGGACTGGAGGCCAACACCGACAGTCTAAGCGGGGATGCGCTGGTAGCTGTTCTATCACGCCCGTGCGACGCCACTATGCCGAGAAAAACACTGCCAAGAAACGGCAGATGCCCGGTATACTGGTGGAGTGCCGAGATTGCAGCTCTACGGTCAGCCTGCCTCAGAGCTAGACGTAGGATGCAAAGAGCTCGCACCGAGGATGCAAGAGAGAACCGCCGTGAAGTGCTTCGAGCTGCGAAATTGGCCCTTAACAAGGCCATTAAAAGCAGCAAGAGAGCGTGTTTCGACAACCTGTGTGAGAGTGCCAACGCGAATCCGTGGGGTGACGCCTACAGGATTGTGATGGCCAAGACCAAAGGGGGCTCCTCACCCCCAGAACGGTCTCCGGACCGGTTGGCAACGATTATCGAAGTACTCTTCCCGTCTCGAGCCACAAGCCACTGGCCACCTGCACTACGAGACAGTGCGGGCACGGCCGAAATGGTGGCTCCGAATGAAGAACTACTCGCAGTGGCTAAATCCCTAGCAATGAACAAAGCTCCAGGGCCAGATGGAGTTCCAAACAACGCTCTCAAGGCAGCGATCATAGCGAACCCGAACATGTTCAGGCTAGCTATGCAGAGATGCCTTGACGAGTGCCGTTTCCCCGATAGATGGAAAAGGTAGAAATTGGTGCTGTTGCCGAAGCCCGGGAGGCCGCCAGGCGACCCATCGGCGTACAGACCAATCTGTCTGATCGACACGACTGGCAAACTGGTTGAGAGGATCATCCTCAACAGGCTAACTCCGTACGCGGAAGGGACGGACGGTCTGTCAAGCAACCAGTTTGGCTTACGGAAGGGTAAGTCCACATTGGACGCTCTCAACTCAGTGATAAATACTGCCGAGATGGCGATCCAACGGAAAAGGTGAGGTATTCGATACTGTGCGTTAGTGACACTCGACGTGAAGAACGCATTCAACAGCGCAAACTGGGATGCCATCGCGCTCTCGTTACACCGGCTTAGCCTCCCGTTGGGTCTGTACCGGATCCTGGAAAGTTACTTCCAGAACCGCGTACTGCTATACAAGACCGATGCCGGTCAGAAAAGGGTTCCGATTACCGCCGGAGTCCCGCAGGGCTCGATCCTAGGCCCGGTGTTATGGAACCTCATTTATGACGGGGTTCTGAGACTGAAGTTCCCTCCTGGGGTCAAGATCGTCGGCTTTGCTGACGACGTAACCTTGGAGGTCTACGGGGAGTCAATTCCTGAGGTAAAACTAACCGCAGAACACGCAATCAGCACGGTGGAGGAATGGATGAGCGCGAGAGGCCTGGAGCTCGCTCATCATAAGACGGAGGTAGTTATCGTCAACAACCGCAAGTCGGCATAACATGCAGTTATCCATGTGGGAGAAGTCGCGATCACTTCACAGCGAAGTCTGAAGTCTCTCGGAGTCATTATAGACGACAAGCTAACCTTCGGCAGCCATGTCGACTATACATGCAAGAGAGCGTCGACTGCTGTTGCGGCTCTATCGAGAATGATGTCCAACAGCTCAAAGGTGTGCGCCAGTAGACGTAGGTTACTGGCAGGCGTTGCCGTATCTATCTTCAGGTACGGCGGCCCGTCATGGTCAAGAGCACTGAGGGTAACCAGTTACCTATAGAAACTGGAGAGCACCTACCGCGTGATGTGTCTCAGAGTGATATCTGCCTACCGCACGGTATCACACGATGCATCCTGCGTGATAGCGAGCATGATGCCAGTCGGGCTGGTCATTCGGGAAGATGAGGAGTGCTTCGAGCTACGTGGAAATAGGGGAGCCCGCGAGCGCACCAGGGTGACCTCGGTCGCCAGATGGCAGCGTGAGTGGGACAACTCCTCGAAAGGCAGGTGGACCCACCGGCTGATACCTAGCATATAGAGCTGGGTGGGAAGACCCCATGGGGAAGTTCACTTTCACCTGACACAATTCCTGTCAGGCCATGGATGTTTCCGACAGTACCTCCACAGGTTCGGGCACGCGAAGGTCCCAGTCTGTCCGGACTGCCCAGGTGTAGACGAAACTGCCGAACACATACTGTTCGTATGTCATCGGTTTGACGTCGAAAGAAGAGCAACGCTTGACCTCTGTGGCTGGGACACAACCCCTGATACCCTTATTCAGCGGATGTGTCAATCGGTGGAGAAGTGGAACGCAGTCTCGGCTGCTACCATCCAGATTGCCTGTAAGCTACAGGTAATCTGGTGAACCGAGCAACAGACGACGGGCACGGCTAACTAGTGATTGGTTAGCTGGAGCGAAAAAGGCCAAGCGCAAAAAAGGGAGTGAATGGTCTGTTCATGCCGAGGCAGGTTTGGCGCAGCGACTGGCAAACGCGTAAGGGGTAAACCCAGCCACCCCGAAGCAAGGCAGAAGAGTGAGTGTATAGGCGTGTAAGTGGACTGTCTCATGCCAAGACGGGAGGGTCGTAGCGTAGTATGTTGGGACTTAGCTATCGATACCTCATGGTGTGGCAGAGGAGTGAAAGGGTGAGCATCCAAGTCAGTCTCACACGGCATGTTAAGGGTGAGCACAAAAGTCAGCCTCACATGGTATGGTAGAGGCTAGCACAAAAGTAAGCCTAGCAAGGAATGAAAAAGGCGAGCACACAAGTCAGCCTCGCATGGTATGTCAGAAGTGGGGCCTAAGAAAAATGTCCCACATGGGATGCCAGGGGGAGTGACAGAGGTACAATAGAGTGGCACGATCGAGAGTGAATCAGGTGATAGGGTGAGCACCCAAGTCAGCCTCACATGGTACGGGTGGGGCGAGCACAAAAGTAAGCCTAGCAAGGAATGAGTGAGGTGAGCACACAAGTCAGCCTCGCAAGGAACGAAAAAGGTGAGCACAAAAATCAGCCTCATGTGGGAGTGTTTGCGAGTGGATCACGGTGCGATAGAGAGAGCACCCAAGTAAGCCTCATACAGAACGTATGAACGCGTGAGTGAGAGTGAATGAGTACATTTAGTACAGCCATCCCCCCAGAAGTAATACCGAGAGGTAGTTCCTGGGAGGAACGATAGCGGAGCCCAATGGAGTTTAGTCGGTATTAATGGCAGCGTCACCATTCGAGCCCGACACGCCCCCAGTGCACCCCGTGTGGTAGATTGGACCCTACCGATAGCACGTGTACTAGGCTAGGACGTAAAGGTCTTCTCCATTGTAAAAAAACACTGGATGTACCGGCGGCTATCTGGATTTGGAATTCTTATAGAGGAACTCAAACGGCGGCAATTCGACTACCAGTGGCCGCTACCAACAAGCTGGCGGAGACCGAGAGTCACTCCGCGAGTTTCCAAGCAGATGGAGCGATGCTTCAGATGCTTAGATCTCGAACACCTGGCGAGGAGTTGCAAGGGCCCGGACAGGTCTGCACTGTGTAGAAAATGCGGAGAAAACGGGCACGTTGCTAGATACTGCACGAAGCAACCAAGGTGCATGATCTGCAAACCGGAGGACAGAAACGACCATATGACGGGTGGTTTCAAATGCCCTGCGTACATAAAGGCGAAGGCAGGCCAATGATGATGGAAGTAACCCAGCTTAATCTCAATCATTGCGACATTGCATTGCAACTTTTGTGGCACTCGACAACAGAAACGAAGTGTGACGTTGCAATTATTGCAGAGCCGTATCGTGTTCCTCCCGATAACGGTAACTGGGGTGAGGGGGGGGGGGGTGAATAGTGCAGGGATGGCTGCAATACAAGTAATGGTCGGTTTCCCTGTCCAAAAGGTGTGATCACCAGGATCAACAGCGTATTTTTCTGTAGCTGCTATGCTTCCCCGAGATGTACACCAGAGCAGTACAATCGAATGCTGGACTCACTAACCGACTCGTTAGTCGGACGAACGCCGTAGGAGACTTTAACGCTTGGGCCGTGGAGTGGGGTGACAGGTAGCTGATCAACGAAAGAAGTTACAGCTTGTTGGAAGCGTTGGTGAATCTGGATGTGAGACTGCATTGAAGGTTCCGCTACCAAATTCCGTAAAGACGGTTGAGAATGCATCATCGACATTACATGCATCCCTTCACTGGTGGATAACATGAATTGGTGAGTTAGTGAGCAGTACACATATAGTGACCACCAAGCGATCCACTACACCATTGGTCGGCGAAATAGTACGGCAACACCGAGAGTGAGGACTGGCGAGCGGAAGTGGAAAATAAAGGACTTCGACAAGCACCTTTTTGTGGAAGCACTCTGTGCTGATAGCGTCATTCCAATTCCGAGTGCCGGTGAGCTGTCGATAACAGTAGCGAGGGCATGTGATGTAACAATGCCGAGGAAACGGGAGTCGAGGAACTACCGGCGTACTGGTGGAGCGATAGACTCAGCATCCTCTGGGCTGCCTGCCTAAAAGTCATAGAGCAAGATCTGAGACAGTAAGAGAAGAGTGTAAACAGTAACATTCCGGGCGGCCAGGGCGGCCTTTAAACGCGAGATAGTGCTGGAGAAGCAAGAGGCAGCACGAGACGTCTCTTGGCGGGTGTCTCATCCTCAATACTGAGGTATGGCGTACCGACCTGGGCTGCTGCACTGAACTCAAAGCGGAACCGGAGATGACAAGCACGTTTCGCTTAATGGCTGTTCGTGTCGCGAGTGCGTACAGAACGATATCGTCGGATGCGGTATGCGTAATTGCCGGAATGATTCCCATCTGCATCACTCTGGCTGAGGACGTGGAATGCTACTAGCGGAGAAATGCACGCAATGTAAGGAGACTGGTCCGAGCGGACTCGTTGGCTAAGTGGCTGCAAGAGTGGGACAACGCTGAGAAAGGAAGGTGGACCCACCAATCATCCCAAATATATCTACTTGGGTGCATAGGAAACATTCGTCCGGGCACAGATGCTTTCGCTAATATCTGCTTCGGTTTGGACATGCTTCTTTGCCCGGAGTGTGAGTTCGAAGTAGTTCGTGGGAGTATGCCTGGTGTGACAGTGGACAATACCGTCGAAGAGATGTGTCACGACGAGCATATCTGGGACGCTATCCACAGAGTGGCTACGAGTGTACTCTCCGAGTTGCAGAGAAAGTGGCGAAGGGACCAACAAAGTAGCGCCAATGGATAGAACTCCGCCGGGAAACCACAAATCGGATTTCAGGAGAAATTCCGCCGCCGGGGAACTCTCTGACGGTGTAGACTAGGTCCATCGCCGGGGATCAGTTGAACAATACCGAGTAGCTCGTGAGTAGGCTAGATCCACAGCCGGAGATTAGACCAAGTAGACCGTGTCGAATAGCTAGTAGTAGGTCGTTGGGGCACCAGTGAACCGGAAGCTACGCTCCACCCGGAATTGTTGGACAGACCTCAGCACCTACTGGCTGGCTCGTTGAGTAGGCTAGGTCCACTGCCGGGGACTAGACCGAGTAGACGGAGCGGGGAGCTAAATGGCTCACAGAAAGGTACATCGGTATATACCGCTTGGGAATTCAGGGTAGGGTAGATTCACCGCCGTGGATTACCCGACAGAATCGTGACGAAAAGGGGAGCTAAACACCGGTACCGAGAGAAATTTCGTTGCCGGAGAACTCTCCGTCGGAGTAGGATAATATCTATAGTTGATCTCAATAAAGCTGGGAGCTAAATGGCTCAAGGAAACGGGTATCGGTGTGGAGGGAAATTCCTCCGTCGGGAAACTATCGGTCGGAGTAGGGTGAGTTCACCGTTGGGGACTATCCATGTGGATCGTGATAAGGCTGGGAGCTGAATGATACACGGAAACATGAGCTAAATGACTCAAGGAATCAACACCTAAACGGCTCACGGGGACGAGAGCTAAACGGTGACGTAATAAATGGAGACAAGAAGTGAGAGAAGGGTCGAGAGTTAAATCAAAGCTCATAGGTCGAGCCACTCCATGAACCAAGTGAGGCTCTGAGATAGAGCAGAAGAAAGAGGTTCGACGAAAGCACAATGATCTCCCCACCCTCATGAAGTAATACCACAGACTAACAGACATAACACTATGAGGAAATTCCCTCACAAAACATCGATCCAGCAATTTTTCCAGAACACTAGCTCCACCTTTTTTCACAGTCCCAAACACTCATTTGCTGGTGAGGGAATAATTTTTCACTACAGTCGTGATTCGCTGGTTGGGCCACAGCCTCTGTCCAACTAACGAATTTGATTCGCTAGTTGGACCGACTGACAAATGTCAAAAACTCTTCAAAGAAGGCTTTAGTAGAGTAAAAGATTGTTGGATACATTGTCAAAGTAAATTTGACATGAAATTTTGACGTTCAGATGCTTTTAAGTTGGACAATGGTCCAACTAGCGAAGGTCCAACCAAAAAGCGGTCCAGTTAAAGAGTGCCCAACCAGCGAATCACGACTGTAGTCGTCTATCCCCCATATGCTTGTTAATATGTAAGTGGCGCCATAATTGCAACAACTACAAATACAGTAGGATTCCGTTTTTGGCAACAATTTTATTTTTTTCAGTTGCCAAAATCGGAACCGTGCCAAAAATGGAAACTTATTTTTAAAGTTTGAATTTTCAATTTACTACTTCAAAAATGTTTCAAGGATTTTTAATCATGTGTGAAATGAAATAAGATGAAAGAAAAAAATAAGAAAAATAAATTTTAATCATATGTTTATCAAATTCAGTCTTCGCACAGTGATCACCTTCCATACAAAGTCGGTCAAAACATCAAATGGGATCCGAATTTGATGAAAACTTCACATTTTACGTCGCTGAATTCATATTTGGTGATATTTTTTTTATTTCTTTCTCCTCGAAATTTTGGCACCTAGGGTGGTTTGAAAATTCAACATTTACGAATATAAAGCGCACTATATCTGAAAATTCATTTTCAAAAAACTTCGTTTAGTGAATTTTTAGCAGAATACACATTTTTTCACTTGTTGATAATGTTTAGAGACATTTATAAATTATATTGCGAACCCTGAGTAATCAAATACTACCGAGCGTTTCCTTCAGGCATATCATGAAAAATCGCCTTTTTTCATACCTCGGGCAGAAAGGGGCAAAACAAGACATTTATTTATTTTAGAAAGGTACGCTAATTTTCGACATAGTATTTTGAGAAGATTCTATTCAATCTGTTTACTAACAGAGAAAAATATTAAATCATGACAAATCCAAAATAAAATTTTATGGTTTTGTACGGCTAGGCGACACTGTGCGTCGTCTAGCAGAATTCTTACAATCTTCGCGCACTTCCCGAGTACAATGCCCCTCATATGTAACATATAATTTAATTCGAATCGCCTTTCTTCGGCCTACTGGACGTCAAAACTCAAACAATTCACTGCATGGTAGCGAAGACTCCATATCAAGAAGACTGGCAACTCTGTCCAGAATCCGGAGACAGTAACAGCAACGCCACTTGCGGGTAAAGGTGGTACTTTCCATAGTGATGCACACACACATATACATTTTTACATAAAGCTTCCTCCCTTCTTCCAATAGAGGCGCTGTAACCTCAGTCGCTTCTCGTTTGTATGGGGGAAGGAAAGAGATATCAGTCTTCTTGATATGGAGTCTTCGATGGTAGTGTTGATTTCGCTCCTGGGGCTGTTATCTTTTCATTCTGAAAATTAATGAACAATTTTATTTAAAAAACCCAGCTATTTAAAAAAATAAATAAATTTATTAATTCTCCATTCCTAACCAATCGTTGATTTTTCAAATTGAATTGATAGATTGAAAATCGAATTGCAATGCTTGAAGGTGCCATTTTTGTTGTCAAAATCACTTGCAACTGTCCAAACAAAACGGATTGAAACATCAGAGCTACGGTAAAGATGTGCTCCAATGAAAGTTCCAAAACTTTCGAGAACAATGCGTTTGCCAAAAATCAACACATCAAAAGAGAATATAAGCAACCCGATTATTCAAGAGCCACCCTACCTCAAATCTTTTAAAAAAATCGTAACAAATTACCCAATATAGATAGTCTTGTTTATTCAGCAAACATTCTTCAATTTATTTGTGTTATATTGTAGGGCATATCCCGATCAGAACGTCATAACAGAAAGCTATCAAATTTATATCTCATGTTTATATTTATTACTCACTGTGTTATATTTATGATATCCCAATCAGCAAGGCACGAAAACTTATATCAAGATTTTATCTTCTGGTGATATCATTGGATTATTAATATGAAATTAATGCACGCATGTAACGATGATGTTATAGTAAGTCATATATTCTTTCACGATTATTTTTGAGCGCTAAGAGTAAACTTTGAATGATCGTTACATTAAACAAATGAACGTGTATTTCCTAATACACTGAAGTCTCTTTTTATGCGTCGTTATTCAACTTTTTGAAGCGGATTTTCAAAGTTTTTATTTAATTTCCCAATATTTGCGTTTTCCACATGGATATTCAAAGTTCCATGGTTTTGAGTACAGACAAGGTTTAGATGCAAGTGGTCGGAAAACTTGTTCATAATGTGTTTGTTTTACTTACTTGGTTGCAGTTTGTTTGGGAGATGACATTACCTAGATTCTGAGACACTCTTCTGAAACACAACTTCGAATATGAGTTTTATGATTTCAATGTTGAAGCCTTCATTCATAAAAAGTTTTGGAATCGCATAGTTATTAAAAAGCTTTTCTGAAGATTAATATTTTCCTATAAAACTTATTTCGAATAAGATGCACAAAGTATCAAGCACTCCAGATAAAATAAAGAAACGCGTATTGAAATAAAAAAGCATTTTTTACACTATTTTTTAAAGTTTAGTCAAATGAATATATCAAAATTTTTCTTTTAATCAATGCTGCATATCGCCATAACGAATTTTTAGAGCATATACTGATATATACTGATTTCAATAATTATCGTTATATATTTTGAGGATCTTCGAGGATCTTCAGTCCGAATTCTCCGATTTATGCGGATTTTTCATAAACAATCAAAACTAGTTTTTTGAATTACCAAAGTATTGCATTTTTTTCCATTTAATCCCTCGCATACAAATTACGGTTTACTGTTGAACTGACAAGTACTTTGAATGCGCATATCTTCTGATGTTTTCGCGGTATTCGATGGTGCTTCGTTCCTCTCAAAACATCATCGAGCTAACAAATTCTCGTGATAATCAAGATACTTGAAGATATTTGATTCATTTTGTAAAAAGTTTAGAAACTTAATATGGCGACCTGTTCAAATTGTTGACAGATTATTTGCGAGTATGCTACATAAAGCTATCAATATTTCTAAATTGTGAAACCCTTCGAATTTTCTGATTAACTGTTATAATATTCGCAGTTGATAGATTAAACTACTGTGAATTGCCAATAACAAAACCCTAGAACGACATTACTTAAAATCTCAAAAATGCAAACCTCAATACTTTGGTATTCATTTCTTTGAATATATTCGGAATCGCAAATAACATTTGTCGTACCTATTACCCGTAAAATAACGTACGTCAAATATACGCTCAATGTTACCATACCGCATCGAAATTATTTCTAAAACCCATGTAAACATGTTAACGTACACGAGAAGCGCTGAAGCGCACTATTCAGAATCTAAAAATAGCCCCACTTTCCTAATCTGATAAGATATTATAACGATGTTCAGTCTATCGTAATATAGGCAGCTGTAGTAGTGAGTAAAACTGTATAAAAACAAAGCGTATGACACAAGGAAAACAAACAGTCCTTAGGCTTTGGCAAAGTTCAATGTGTGCGTTCTGGAAACATCTTCTGCATCTATAATCGTTTTGCCCGTGACGGATGGGTGCAATATTAAGCGCGATTCAGACGATACATCAGCTTCCGTCAACGTCAACGGAACATCACCGTTCCGTCAGGATAAGTTACATACAGTTAAATGGAGGCATTAATGACGTTGACGGAAGCTGATGTATCGTCTGAGTCGTCCTTTATGCTAACATTAAGCATCAGTCGAAAACAACGTCATTGGTTCATGCAGGAAACTTCCCCATTAAACTTAAAATACCCAGGTTCAAAACGCTATATCCACAAATCAGCATGTGTCATATATTCACAATAAAAATTAGCCAGCATGTATGCAATTATTTGACAAAACTATAAAAAGCTTATGCTACATAAAGCTTTTTGGTTCCAAACGTAAAGCGCCTTAATGTATGCTATATTTTTCGATTCTATTCTATTTTTAGATCTGCACGCTAAATTCGTTGATACTATACAATAGGTAATACAAGCTATATTGGCCGTGGTAGAACCTAACAAAATCTGTTATAACGCTGATAGAAGCCTATCACAGGTTGTCACATTTTTTATATATACTAGAAGAATTTCTGTTATATTTTCTGTTATTTTACCAACTAGCGAGACCTGACTTATAACACAACTTGTTATCATAACAAAGTAGCACAGCCTGTAATAATTTTGTTATTTCTTTCTGATCGGGATTGCGCAGGTAAACTTCACACATCTAAACAATCGATACTTTGAACACTCTAACCACAAGGACTACCCTAATTCCAATCATTTGAAAAAATCGCGAAAATACTATCAGGAATCAGGAATCAGTAGCGTCTGGCTCAAATGGCACGTTCCCCATGTTGATCGGAGATTTGTGCCTTGCCAAGAATCGTCTTTTCATCATTCTCCTGATGGGAAAGATTGGGGAAGTGGTAAGGTTAGGGGTAAGGAAAACAACGACACAGAACAATTAAAACAGAGCATTCTGCACCCCCGGAGTGATGCTGAACGATCTGCAGGTGCTACAACAGCAGGAATAAAACTTCCAACCCCCGGAGCGATTTAGAACCTCTACTCAAACAGTTAGCGGATATATCAACACCCCCGAGGGGATATTGAGATAACAGAACGACAACACCCCCGAAGAGATATTGTCATTCAAATACTGCTAAAAAACTCTAGCTCTTTACCACACTGGGTTAGGAACAAAAGCATATCCTTAAATTTCAGCTCTCTGTACATAGGTTCATCTATGTATGGAGAACCAAAAATCCGAATGCACAATTGCATTAATACAGGGCAATTGCATATCAAATGATATGATGTTCCGTAATCGGATTCACAAAGATCACCTGAATAATACTCAGCGCGCTGAATAGTAGCCATGTAATAATTGAGTTTGCAATGTCCAGTCAGTGCCCTGACCAGAATACTGCAGTTGTGCTTGGAAAAATGCAACAAATTTCTTGACATTTTCGGACTCACATCCGGCAGAAAAGCCTTTGTTTGAATGCAAGTTTGCAAGCTACGCCAATGGTTGGCATGTTCGAATGCAGCCCAAGAGCGAATCTTGTGCTTTATCCAACTTATTGACAGTGGTAGAACTGGTTCTGGACCAACGAAATCAGTCGCAGCGCCAGCTCTAGCCAATTCGTCCGCCCATTCATTTCCAGTAATACCGGAATGACCGGGTACCCATAGAAGGTAGATAGCATTTGAAATGATAAGTTCTTCGATTTGAGTTCGACATGCGATTACTAATTTCGATCTCGAATCTGCCGAACTAAGTGCTTTCAGGGCAGCCTGACTGTCAGAGCAAAAATAGATTCTTTTACCGCAAATTCCCTGTTGAAGTGCGGATTGTATGCCACACAGAATCGCAAAGATTTCTGCTTGGAATACGGTACAGTATCTACCAAGCGAATGAGATTGGTTTAATCTCATCTCATGACAATAGACACCAGCACCGGCTCGACCCTCCAACAAAGAACCGTCCGTATAACAAGCTCCGTATTCTTCAAGTTGTCGCTCCATCCAGCCAGACAGCCATTCCTCACGAAGAGGAATTCTCACATTGAAAGTTTTAGAAGGAAAACTACATGTGAGTGTAAGGTCACTGGGAGCAAGTGTATATTCATCCCAAGTAACCATTTGGGACCACAGTCTTGTGTGGCTAGTTACACGATCTATTGGGTTACTGTTCCAGAGCCCAGTAACCTTAACACGGTATGCACAAGAAAGTGCTTCTTGTTTCAGAAACACATGTAGTGGTGTTATGTTCAAGAGTGCCTCGAGAGCAGCAGTAGGTGTTGTCGAGAACGCACCAGTCATCGCCGTCAAGACCATCCTCTGAAGATGGTTTAACTTTGATTGGATTGTCATGACTTCTCCCTTCTGCCACCAAACAAGGCACCCGTATGCCAGTATTGGTCTAACAATTGTTGTGTAGATCCACTGAATGTATTTGGGTTTGAGTCCCCAAGATTTGCCGAAAGCCCGGCTACATTGGCCAAAGGCCATGCAAGCTTTCTTGATCCTGAAATCGATGTGAGCTGTCCAATTAAGTTTTGAGTCGAGAATTACCCCAACGTACTTAACTTGATCTTCGACAATAATTTCAGAGTCAAAAAACTGCAATGGACGAGCTCCGGTTGTAATCCTTCGTTGCGTGAAAAGCAGGTTTTATTTGGATTATCTGATAGTCCAACATGAAGACACCACCGCTCAACAACACATAAGGCTTGTTGCATCAAATCAAAAAGTGTGTTAATGCAAATACCGGTGATCATTATATGATAATCATCGGCGAAACCATACGTCGGAAACCCAAGCTCATTTAGTTTTCTCAACAAGCTATCGGCGACAAGGTTCCATAGAAGTGGTGACAGCATACCACCTTGAGGACATCCGCAGACACTCAGTTTCCTCATCTCTACTTGTCTTAAGCACAGATGTCGGTTGCTAAGCACTGCGTGTATCCAGTTCGTGATATATGAAGGTACTCCATGATCTCGTGCTGCTTCCAAAATGGATTCGAAAGACACGTTGTCAAAAGCACCTTCAATATCGAGAAAAACTCCTAAACTTGATTGCTTTTGTGAAAAAGCTTTTTCAATGTTGTAGACAACATTGTGTAACAGAGTGGTAGTAGACTTCCTCCGCTGATATGCATGTTGCATTGCATGCAGCGGGAGTGGCGGCGCTAGACTTCTTGCTGCTCGGGGCAAAAAGTTAAATTTGCCGCCCTCCTACATATTTCTGATTAACCAAACTATCTCATCAGTACAGTTTTCTGCGTATGTTGATGAAAATTGTAACAGAATAGTTAACAACAACATTACTTTGAAATTTATCTAGTTTTTTTTACATTAGATGTTATTAGTTAGAGTTTATCTAGTTTTTTTCTACATTAGATGTTATTAATTAAAAAACGAGATTTGCTCGAAATATTACTTGATGTTAAGATTCTTTGAATCTTGATAGTGTCGCCACGAATTTCATTTTTTGGCAGATTTTTCATTCTTGCGGAATGAAGGCCTTTTCAGCCATTTTATCGATAAAACATATATTACACCTAAAAACGAATTTTTGGTTTTTTATTAAATTAAGAAATGCTTATATAGTATCAAAGCCTGGACAAAATTGAAAGGGTGAAATTTCCTTTGTTTTTTAATTCACTTAGAATCTACAGAATAAAACGCATTCAAACTTGACCAAGTAGCCTTGCAGCGTTACGTATTAATCACGGTGGGCAAGGTGAGGCTATAATTCTGTTAACAAGATCGCACTTAACCGTTATATGCCCGATAGCGTACTCCTTTTCAGATTTTAATTTATGAAATTCCAGTACTCTTTCCCAAACTGAAAATTAGTGACACCTTAGAATAATACCTTAGTGACTTAGTGACACCTTAGAATAATACCAAGTGACACCTTAGAATAATTCCTCAAGCCCCCGACACAGTGATCGGGGGCTTGAGGAAGGGTTTTTGGATTTCTTTAACCCAGTAACAGGCCGGCGGGGTACCCGGGTACCACCAAAACCGAAATACTAATAACTATTGGAATTTTTATCCAATATGGATACATTTGGATGTTTTGAATTCCGGAACTCAACCACTTTTAGAATCTGTAAAATGCATCTGATTCCCGGTTATTGAGATTTCCGGAAGTAAGTTTCAATACTGGGATATAAAATGTATAATAATATGATTGACCCCGCAACGCTCTTCCCGGAGCAGGTACCCGCAAGGCCGTGAGTGACCGTTCCGAGGTTAAATCGTCATATGATCCCGTAACGATAAGAAAAAACCATCCGAGACAATTCCAAAAATTTTGATACCTGTTGAATTTTATTAGTATTTACAAATTGTTTCTCAGTACTGGAATATCCTTCTGGAAATCCGGATTAGCGGAAATGCGACCAATACGGGTTCAATTTCATCGATTCTAAAATTGGATGGTTTCCTGAATTCAAAACATCCAAAAGTAGTTTAAAACTATTAAAAATTGAGATGGCTACACACTTTTGCATTTGCGGGTACACGGGTACCCTGTCGGGCTGTTTTCTTTTTATTGGACACACAACGGATGACCTGTGGGCTATCGTCACCTTCTGTAGCGAAATGAGAAGCCTCCGACCGGATAGGAGGTTTGTGAAAGGTGTAACAAGTCCGGCATCACCTTTGCGTACGGATCAGATCATTTAAATCATGCTACGAAAAAAAGAGTGGCTATTGGAAATTTGGAATTGTAAGTTGCTTGGCTTCCAGAGGATCGACCGAATTCTGCACAACGAGTTGCAAACGCGGGGTCGTAGTATTGCAGGAACTTTGTTCGGCAGGTGTGAAAAAACGGACATCGAGCAGCCTACCAGATCAGCGGCACAACAAACGAGCTGGGTTTTATAGTGCTGGAGAAGATTCGCCTACACTTGTTCAAGTAATAGCGAGAGACTGTGTGTAGTGAGAAGCAAAAATCCATTTCTTCAAATACCGCATCATAAACGTTCACTGCCCACACAAAACGAAACCAGCGAACGACAAAGATGCATTTTAGGCCGAGCTGGAGCGTTTCTATGACAGCTGCTAACGATGGGATAATTAATTGATTTACGGCGACATGAACGCCCAGATACACAGAAAAAAATATTTTGCAATTTTAAATTTATTTTCATGCAAATATTTGGAGCAAGAATATCAATGTAAAATTAAGTTCCAACACAAACACACACACAACTTGTTGTGCTTTCTGTCAACGATGTTCACAGCCACTAGCACTAGCAGCAACGATCGTGCTGCAGAAATACGTGCAAAAGCTGGAGACGGCACTACCAACAGAAGAATAGGTATGTGTGACTACTCTTGATGGCTGGAGCAACTTATGAAGCCCCACAGGTAGCACTAGTGAGATGAAGAGACGAATACTGCAGAGGCAAGAATGATGCAGCACCGTACGAGGGAGAACGAGAAACGATGCAGGCAAGCATGGATCAGAAAAAACTCGGTATTCCACTGGGCACTCCACTGGGTGATTTAGAAGATTTAAGAGGAAGAGACTTTACCGGATGATTGTATGGTGAACATGGTGACCGGCGATGAGAACACCAGCAGAGAAATTCAGAGATGTATTCTGGCAGGTATTTGGGCTCGAGTTTTTAGTCGAACAAAGTACGCTAAGGTACGAAGCAAACCAGCTACAAAATGTTCATTGAACCGTTTGGCCAATGGGCTATGCAGACCCGTAGTGTGCGGTTAGCCAGCTCTCAAATCTAAAGTTGATAAAAGATTAAATAACGAACAGCAATGACTTCCAATTAAAAATTGTTGCAAACTTAACGCTCGCTTTTATTGTTGCATAGCATCAAAAATGGGACAAATATTTGATCATGGGCAGTAAAGCAGCCACCTCCTTAAAACTGTAGCAAATATCATGAAGAAAGTTAGATCGTTTTTCAGCGAGGAGATACCGCATTTTTGGTGTTTCTTGAAACGCTGGAAGCTCGTTTTTTGATCTCAAATTTCCAAGACCAGGAAATGTTTGCTTCAGCTTTGTGTCATCGCTTCCTATAGCTGTTATATTCGGTCACTCATGAGGAAAATGTTTACCTTTACAACAAATCTTCGATTACAGTTTTTAGGAGCAGTAACAGATGTCTCACGATGGGGATCGTCAGAGTCATAGTTTTCCTGAGCCAAGAGAGCATAACGAGGCGTAGCTCTCCTTAGTATTTCTGTTAAAAAGTGCTTAGAGCGGCTTTGAATGGGTTTTAATTCTCTGCGCACTTGCCACTCGCGGTTTTATTCTACAATAGCCTATTTACCATTATTTAGTGCAAAACATGACGCGCGGTACGAACCTTGTTATAGAACAAGTTCGACACAACAATACTGCTAAAGGTCACCCGATACAAGTTTGAAGGGAAATACGTCCTGTGCAATTTCCATTCAAAATCTTCAATCACTGGAGAAAGTGGTCCTTGAAACAACACCGTTGATCTCGACTATGTGAACCGACATTTAGATGTTGTTAGTCCGTCATAAAGTCTCCTGAAAAAATACTCCGGCACTTGGCATCAAGCACCTAACCTCGAAAACAAATCTGTAGTGAAGCTATTTTTAAAATATTTTCAAACTTTAGTAACCTGTTGGCACTCTATATTAATGGTTTCAGCATTTCCGCGTCACTTTCGAAGGATTTCGCAAAAATTAGTTTTCGTGCTTTTTTATAAAAGTCCACATATTTCGATATCTTAATTTACTTCATAAACTATGTGCAGATAAGTCATAAAGTAAGTCACGAAAAGTGTGTTATTTTCAATTATACACTCAATTATTGGTCGAAAGTCGAACAGAAAAGGATAGTCAAGTGGCGCTCAGGGCACAAAACTAAGACTCCGCCAAGGGCGCCAAAAGACCACGTTATGGCTCTGAGGCTATACAGGCGAAGTTGCAACGTACCATGGGTGTTTTCGAACGTAAGATGTTGCGAGCGATCCATGGACCGATGCAGTTGGAAGTCAGCATGACAGCATGGCGTATGAACCACGAATTGCAACAGTTGTTTGGAAAACTATATATTGTTCACACAACAAAATATGCGAGGCTGTGGTGAGTTGGGCACGTCGTTAAAGTGGCGGACGACAACCCGGTAAAAATCGTTCCCAAAACTAATCCGACTAGCACAAGTAGCCACAACGAGCAAGGTGGGTCGACTAAGAAGGGAACATGAGGAGTCCTAGTGCTCTGTGAAGCGGGCGACAAACGGCAATGAACGGAGTGAGCTAGAGACGACATATTGATACAGCAAAGGACATGGTGGCATTAGAATGATTGGTACGGTAGGTAATAAGAGAGTTAAAGGAGTTAGTGCCAAGATCTCGGTGTTGTCAAAAACCAATTGCAATTGTAAATGTTGGAAATTACCAAAAGTTTGGAAAGGTTACTGGAAATAAATAAAACGCCGTATAACGTGTGGGATATATTTGCCACAATTAGACAGTGTTAATATAAACATAAGAAAACAAATTAACATCAAATTTACTTACGATTACAGCAGTAAGAACCCATTTTTTCTGGTTCCTCATTTGTGAGAAATAAAGTGCACATTTACCTTTATTCGTGTTTTTGTTAACTTCATTACAGATTTTTTTTCTCGAAAATAGTTATTAACCCTTCCATGCCCAACTTTTTTCTAGTGCATGTAGGGTTTCAAAACTATTTTTCATTGAAAACGGGAAGACCTAGAAACACGAAAAGTTTCTTGTCAAAAAGATAGGTGCTTCCATTGCAGTGTTAGAAGTTGCTCAGATTTTACCTTCCAATGCTCAATACAATTCCCCAAGAATATTTACAATAATCCAATTGCATGGAAATCGTAGCCAAAGCCAAAGTCTAAATTGATAAGTTTTATCAGTTTTCAATAATATTGCACCATAACGAAAATATTTGAACAAAATATTTTCCGTTGTCAACGTAAGCTGTCCCTGGCAGCACTGCTCCATCGGAATCGAGCCAGACTAATTGCAATAACTTCGCTTCTAGAGCTGATCCTTGTAACTGTTATTACCCAAATGAAAGGCAATAGTAACATTCATTAGTCTTACTTGTTTTTGTGAGCAAATCTTGCCTCAATCAAAAGTTACCCGGATAGAATTTTACAATACCATTTACCCTACAAACAATCATAAAACATTAAATATTATAGTTATTACTGTTTCAACATTGTTCGATGCCAAGTTATTACAGTAGATTTACAATAAAATTTCATGTAACTATAAATTTCACTGTTCAGCAAAAAACTGATACAGTGCATTCACATTAAATTTTACTGTTTTCGAGAAAAAAAATGCATGGAGAAAAATTGATTTTTTTAATGTTAAGATACATAACCACCCCCCTTTTTCACTGTAAAAGTCTATTTTACATTGAAATTTACTGTAAAAACGTTAAAGTTTATTGTTTTTGTATTGTAGCATAACACTAAAACTTACTGTAAATTATTGTAAAATTACTGTACTGTCACAGTGAAAAGCATGGTTTTGTTAGTGTACATTTCTATTCGGGTATAGCTGTTTAAAAACGTTGTTGTCCACAAACAACATGGACATAAATGGGTTAATAAAGGATTTTCTTAAAATAATTTGCGTTTGCATTTGCTAAGATTGTTACGTTTGAGGTTCAGGTTCAGTTATATATTGTTTTGTTCCGTCAGATCCGTCGTACTTCTGATCGTCAACAATTAATCTTCTACAGGCGCCAAAACAAAATGAATTCAAATGTTTCACCCGCGCTTAACGTTTATCGCGGTTAATGAACAATGTTAATCACTAATAAATAATTAAATTATGTTTAGCAGCATTAGCCGCCCCCAAATTTTGCCGCTTGGGGCGGCTGCCCCCTTCTTTCCCCCCTAGCGCCGCCACTGTGCAGCGGGTGCTCGCCCAAGCTACCATCCCGAATGTAGTGGTCGATTAAACGTTCCACTGATTTGAGAAGGAAGGAGGTCAGACTGATCGGTCTAAAGCTCTTTGCCTCCTCATAAGTGACGCGGCCACCTTTGGGAATGAATTTGACAGTTATTTCCCGCCACGCTAATGGAATGTATCCTGTTGCAAGACTGCAAGTAAGAACCTTTTTCAAAATATGCTTGAAGTGTTCATATCCTTTTTGTAGTAGAACTGGAATAATTCCGTCCTTTCCCGGAGACTTATACGGAGCAAAACTTTCAATCGCCCATTTGATCGATTCGGTTGTCACAATTCTACGAGCAAATGCCCAAGAATCAAAACTGCCTGAAAAGAAATCAAGGGCAGTCGTCAGTGATGGCTCCGTACAACCTGGAAAGTGTGTGTCAAAAAGACAGTTGAGTACTACATCTTCGTCAGACGAGTATTCACCATTAGCAGTTCTAATGGAACTGACATGAAAGTCTTTGGATTTCGAAAGTAACTTATTTAATCTACTAGTCTCGTTGAGACTTGAGACATTTGTGCAGAGGCTTTTCCAACCACTTCGCTCAGAGGATCAAAGGGCATTTCTGTATGCTTTGCGGGCCAACTTAAATGCCTCCGACCCGTCCCTGCGTCTGCGATTCCAAGATCTCCTACATAACTTTTTGAGTCGAACAAGTTCGGTTCCACCAAGGTGTTCCTCTAGAAGCACGCATAACTCGAAGCGGACAAGCCTCTTGGTATGCTGCTACTATGAGTGAGCTTGTTTTATCCACGACCTCATCCAAATCACTTGGAGATTCAATCGTCGGAAGATACCCATGAAACCTAGTCGCCAAGCCCTCTTCGTAGAGGTCCCAGTTCGTAGATTTGGGATTACGATAGGTGACGCTATCTAGCGAGAGGTTTAAATGATCAAAGACGATGTACTTATGATCAGATAATGACGGTTCGAGCTAGTTTGGTACGAGCCAGTTTGTCAACTCATGCGTAATACTGTCAGAGTTACATCTAACACCTCTTCTCTGCCAGCTCGTGCAAAAGTTGGGCGGTTTCCTGCATTAAGAATGTGCAGATTTGTACTACTTAAGTATTCCATCAATTCGGTGCCTCTCAAATTGATATCAGAGCTGCCCCAAATTATGTGGTGGGAATTTGCATCACTGCCGATTATGAGAGGAAACCCATTTCTGCCACAGTATGATACAACCTTTTTGAAATCATCAGAAGGTGATGGTTCATTATGCGGCAAATATGCCGAACAATAGACGTATTTCTTGTTTATATTGTCAACAGTCATATTTACCATGACAGTACAAATATCACGAGTTGTGAGGTCCGATATAAGACAAGCGTCAATTGCACTATTCGCAAGTATACATGCACGAGGCATTTCACGTGGATTTGTCATGCCATATTTGTTGAAAGCTACGAAGACGGGGTTAAGTAGCTTTCCAACATAGAAGTTTCCTTTATGGAAATACGGTTCTTGAACCAAAGCTATGGAAGCTTTCCTTTCCTGCACAAGGCGAGATAGATTCATAGTTGCTGTACGTTTATGCTGAAGATAAATTTGTGCTACTCTAACCATATTCGATTACAGCACTACACATTTCATCATCAGCACTTGTTGTACAGCAACTAGAAGATACCAAGCACGTTGGCTTATAATCGCATATAGCGAGCCCCGAAATGGGTATTAGGGACATGAACATCATTTGAATCCCACGATTTGCCAAGAAACGAACGTCCACCGTGTCAGAGATTCGCATAGCACAGCAAGGGTAAGGGTGAAGCCAGAGTGGGCGCGATGCGTAACGCGATGCGATGCGATGCGGACTGCGCGCGATTTCCAACACGACATGATAGCCAGAGTGAACGCGACTGGAAGCGATGGGAATATGCGTTATACGTAAACAAAAATTGCATTTCTGTGAAAATGAGCTCAGACGAAAAATATTTCATGTCAGAATGCATACGCGATTTCTTTTTCAGAAACCACAAAGATTTCGGAATTCTTCCGATCAATAGGAAAAGAGAAGACATCTCCACCTGCACTAAGATTTGCTAAACTATCCAACTAAATTGCTAAACTATTTTCGCAACTATACCCGTATGAGCATCGAAACGTTTGATTACATTTTAAGCCATATTGAAGTTGTTCTCACTAAAGAGTGGACCAACGTTATTAAAACTCCCATAGAACCACGAGAGAAACTTATAATCACGCTAAGGTAATTCTAGACCCCTCCCTTTCCCGTCGTAGTATGTCTTCACGAATTGCGAAGCAATCACCCCTTAAAAAATAATATTAAATATGTAGAATACCACAAATTAATTCTACAATCCCTACTATATTGCGCACTTCCCACCAACCTGGACTCCGCACTTTCAAAGTGTGAGTGATCAAACTGCTACTGAAAACTGCGAGCTGTCACAACACATGTATTTCAAGTGATAGAGATAGTACTTTCATAGACAGACCAGTCAAACTAACCAGTCTATAAGAAGAATTTAATAGAAGAATAGTAAGCGCGCAGTGTGGTTAGAATCCAGTTTTTAGTTCCACAAGCAATACATCGTGGCAACATATTAGCAAAGTTTATAAGCTGTTTTTGGATTGAATTATTAAATAGTTTGTCGTTCAATGCACCATCCTGCACGTTTCGTATTGGAAGATCTACGGCCGCTGAAATCGTTAAAGGAGCCCTGTCTTGCATTATGGATAAAGCTTCAGCCAATTCATATGCCACAGCTAACCCAACATTTATTTATACAAAGTGCGCAAGGCAGCATTGATGGAAAGCACATTCGAGTGCAATATCCACCACACTCTAGGACTATGTTATACAACTACAAAAAGTTTTTTTCGGTAGTACTTGATGGAATCGGGACAACTAGGCATTCCATCAAAAAGTAATCTCCCCAGAACAAACATATCCATGATGAAGCTTACCCGTTGTTAAAACATGTTTTGCGACTATATGCTCGACGAGATATCACTGTTTCAGAAGAATATTTTAACTCGCCTTTCAAGAGCAAGGAAACCGATCGAGTATGCTGTCAGGGCAATAAATACTAAATGGAGATTGTTATGGAAACCAATTGAAAGAAACAGCCTACAAAACGTTCAAAGGCCCACACATAATCCTGTCTGTTGCAGCACAATTCGAAGCCGAAGCTTCTCTAGGGGATTTCTTTACATGGGGTAGCGGGCTATCAAAGAAAGCTTTATCTCAAGCAGTTCTAGCTTCCTTTGCTCAAGCTCTAAAAGATATTCTGCTTGAGCGTTCTTTTTGTTGTTCATTTTATACCGTTTGGTGGGAAGCGAGACAGGAGCACTTGATGATCGCCCAGTGAAGGTATCAGCTACCTCCATTGTTTCTAGTTTACTTGGTATTATTTCAAAAAATCCTTCCAATGCCTCGACGTCCTCAAATACTTCGCTGTTGGAAAATTGAGGCTTGAGATTGCCAATTGCTTGCCTGGACTACATTTGTTGCCGCAATAAATAGACTCTTGCAATGCGGTCAGCTAGAGCAAACGCTTTGGTCACCAGCATCCCCGGATCTGAACACCGGCAGCTTGCACAGTTCGTGACCAAAAGTGTCACGCAACTTTTTACACCTTTTCTTTGCATCATCGTCTGAAATTTAAAAAAATATATAGGGTTTAGAGCAAGTATTATATTTGAGAAAATGTCGGCCACTCACAGTACCCATTAAAAACAATTTAAAAAATGTCCATAGATTTTACTTACCAAGTATTCCCAATTAATCCAAAACATTTTTCCAACATTGGTTCACAAGAATCCGGTGCCGTTAATGGCGGGGTTGTTGGTCCCACAGTGCACACCTTTAGACGACAGCTCTAATGTATGCTTCGACATCGACATAAACATCCTCTGCCGCCAAATTGAAATCAAATTTTGAATTTATTAGCCTCTTTTCGCGCGAAAAACCTGTGCACGTACTGGTTGGTCGCGCGTCGCGCAAAAAATCGCTTGGCGCATCGCATCGCGTCGCTTCCACTCTGGCATAAACTGTATTATTTTGCAGGAATCAAATGAACGGAGCTCGTTCGCGCGTCGTCGCGCGATGTGTCAAAAATCGCTTCGCATCGCGTCGCGTCGCGAATCGCGTTCACTCTGGCATCCCCCTAAGACCCACGACACTCCGTGCGCGACTGGCATATTTTAGTCCTGCCAGCCATTCAGTCCTCGGCACGGAGTAACACCTTGATTTGAGGACTCCTGTTTTCAGTCGCCTCCTACGACATGGGAACAGGAACCCAGTGGATCAATTCTTGGTTGACATACTTCAACCCGCCGGATGCCACACGGCCTCTAGGCTGGTTTTGTCCGGTGAAAGATAATAGAGTTATCAACCTCCTAGTGGACCACAGCCAGTAAATAAGGCTGATAGAAGCCTATCACAGGTTGTCACATTTTTTATATATACTAGAAGAATTTCTGTTATATTTTCTGTTATTTTACCAACTAACGAGACCTGAGTTATAACACAACTTGTTATCATAACAAAGTAGCACAGCCTGTAATAATTTAGTTATTTCTTTCTGATCGGGATTGCGCAGGTAAACTTCACACATCTAAACAGTCGATACTTTGAACACTCTAACCACAAGGACTACCCTAATTCCAATCATTTGAAAAAATCGCGAAAAAAAACTAACAAATTTGCCAAAGACATCATAAAGCTAAAACAAACTATTCGGGAGCTATCAGTTCTGTATTCCATATGTGCTGTAAATTTAGTGCCAAATTTTGTAGTGATGTCGTAATAATCGAAAGAGAAAGTGGCTCGCAATGTTACTAAGGTTCTATTGGAAATTTTCTCCAGACCTAGTCTTATTATATAGTTAGCGCATTCCTCTGTACTTGACTCTTAAAGTGCACAGGCTCTGGGTCTTACTATAAAAGTTGATTCCGTCTGACACTAGTTACACTGCTACCAGTTATATTATACATAAATAATATATTTCTATACTTATTGTAATCATTAAATACGACAGATAGTGTAAAATATAGTTAACCCTTAAATGCATGACGCTGTTTTTTTTTAATTTTATTTTCATATCTTCGGTATACACCGCACAGACGATTTTTAAAACTATATATTTCTTATGAGTAACTTATATCTATGCTTGGAAATCTTACGTGTATGTCAACAGTCTTTCGAGAGCTCCAGTTGGTATCATATTCAACAGACAAACAGTGAACAAATTTAATAATACTCTACAACATATTGTAAACATTAACAAAGTTACAATTCATTCACAACAACTCAGCACAATAAGAAAAACATTTCACTTGTTGCCTAGAATTATAAGCGAGTTGATTCCCAATAGGCAGGTTTCCATGTTGAGTTGCGTAAACTGATGAATTCTCAGTGTTTCACTCCCGGAGGCCAAGTAGAATTTTTCATTGCTACCGATTTCCATTTCTCGCATACGACAACTTTAAATGATGCAAAGTCAAGAGTTTCGCAGTTCTTCCATTTGGGTACTAACTTTTTAACTTCCACCTCATCGACCTCAGTAAGGCTTAGCGACTCAGATACCATACAGCTAACATCACTTTCAGTTGCACACCCATCAATGTTCGTAAGGAATAGAGCGAACTTTTTTTCTTCCTGCAGCGAGTCGGTCAAATCTGGAACAATAGATCGGTGAATACTGCTTACTTTCGATTCCATTGCTTTCCGCGTAGTCGAAACTGGCGTAGAGTTACGTTCTGCATGAGAGTTTGGTTGTTCGTTCAACGAGAGAGCGTTGTATATTAGGGTAATTTTATCGTTCATGCATTTTATTTGCTCCTCAATCGGCTTTGGTGGACTGGAAGGCTCAATCACATACCGCGTCTTGTGGAAAAAACACAGACATTCGTCACAAAGCCATATTAAATTCTTGCTGAGGCTGTAAATATTCATTTCACTTCACAGAACACTTGTGGCAGCTCATCGTATTCGTATACGTATTCGTTGGTATACAACAACACAAAGCCGGTCAGTAATGAGTGATAGATGCAGTCTGTTTTCAGTTCACTTTTGAATTATAATTGCGGATGTTTTCACTAGGATCATTCCAAACTAACTGGTGCCTTGTATGATACGGATGTCAGCAATTAAATATTTCGCGGGTCCGAAAACAACAAAGTAGTTTATCACCTCAGAAAAGGCAAAAAATCAGAGCGTCGATGTGCTTCCCGAAACAACAACAGACAACGAATTTTTTGCAATGTTGTGATAAACATCTCAAAATTATCACAGTAATGTACTAACTGTAAGATAATTTTAACAATATCTATTGCACATTTTTAAAAGATTTATTATGGACAACAAGAATGTTGCCAAAAACGGAACCCATTTGTTGCCAAAATCGGAGTGTGCCAAAATGGGAGCATGCCAAAAACGGAACGTGCCAAAAACGGAATCTTACTGTATATTTAAAATGACCGCTAAACCCGATCAGAACGACATAACAGAAAGCTATCAAATTTATATCTCATGTTGATATTTATTACTCACTATGTTATTTTTGTGATATCCCAATCAGCAAGGCAAGCAAACTTATATCAAGATTTTATCTTCTGGTGATATCATTGAACTGCTAATATGATTTTAATGTACGCATATAACGATGATGTTATAATATATTACATATTCTTTCATAATTATCTTTGAACGCTAACTGTAAACTGCAAAGCGGGCAAATGACCAGTTGGTTAAAGCCCCAATAAACAAATCAATCAATCAACTGTGAATGATTTTCATATTACACAAATGATCGTCTATTTGCTAATACGCTGAAGCCTCTTTTTATGCATATTTATACAACTTTTTAAACCAAATTTACGAAGTTTTTATTGATTTCCACATGGATATCCAAAGTTCCACGATTTTGAGAATAGATAAGTTTTAGATTCAAGTGGTCGGTAAACTTGAAAGTAAGGTGTTTAACTTACTTGGTTGCATTTTGATTAAGAGTTTACCTTTTTCTGAGACACTCGTCTGACACGCAATTTCGAATATGTGGCTTATGATTTCAATGTTGAAGCCTTTATTCAAAAAGTTTTGGAATCGTAAAGTTATCAACAAACTATTCTAAAAAAATATAATCTCATTAAAAAACTTATTTTAAAGAAGATGCAGGAAGTATCAAGCACTCCAGATGAAGTAAAGAAACGCAGATCCAAATAAAAAAGCATTTTTTAAACTTGTTGCTATGGTTTAGTCAAATGATTATATAAATAAATTTCTTTTAATTAATTGTGCATATTGCGAAAACGAATTTTCAGAACTTAAAAAACTGTTTGATATATACTGATTTCCACAATACCGTTGTGAATTTTGAGGATCTTCAGTCCGATTTCTCAAATTTATGCGGGTTTTTCATAAACAACCGAAACTTCTCCAGTTTGTGGGTATCTGATTTTGTGCGTTCTCCGAATTACCAAAGCATTGTAATTTTTTTTTTATTTAAACCCTCGCATAAAAATGTGTGAGTTTGAGATTGTTGTATCTTTTCATTCCACCTAAGACAGTTTGACATTTACAATGAACTAAAAATTACTTTGAATACGCATATGTACTAATGTTTCCGTTGTATTCGAAGGTGCTTCGTTCGTCTTAAAAAAACATCGAACTAACAAATTTTCGTAATAATCAAGATACTTGATTCATTTTGTAGAAAGTTAAATAAAGGATAATGCGACCTGTTCAAATTGTTGAAATATTAATATTTGTGAGTATGCTGCATAAAGCTATCAATATTTCAAAATGCCCTAGAAATCTCTGAATATATACATATTCCAGCTGGTATTATTATTTGCTGTTACAATTTAAATATGTGTTTTAGATAGTGCTTGAAATAGCTAAAAACTTTAATGTAAAAATATTGAATAGTTTCCTCCTTAACACTAAATAAAATTTAGAAAAGAAAATGTATTTTAGAAACCATGAAATATTCTAAAATACGTCACACCGAAGAATCCTTAACAATTTCTCGAATTTTATGATTATCTGTTATAATATTCGCAGTTGATAGATTGGGCTATTGTAAAAAATTGTATTTCTCCGAATTTATTAGATGTGAGATACTTGTACTGGTTTTCTTATTCTTCCCCATATTAAAAATGCCAATAACAAAACCCCGAAAGTGACTTTACTTGAAATATCAACATGCAAGCCTCAAAACTTTGGTATTTGTTTCTTTGAATCTATTCGGAATCATAAGTAAAATTTGTCGTATTCTCTGTAAAATAATGTAGGTAAATCATCCGCTCAATGTTATCATATCGCATCGACATTATTTCTAAAAATCGTGTAAATCATATTAACGTACAAGAGAAGCACCGAAGCGCACTATTCAGAATCTAAAAATAACCCTACTTTCCTAATCTGAAAAGATATTATAAAGCTATTCAGTCTATCGTAATATAGACAGCTGTAGTAGTGAGCAAAACTGTATGAAAACAAAGCGTATTATACAAGGAAAACAAACAGTCCTTGGGCTTTGGCAAAGTTCAATGTGTGCGTTCTGGAAACATCTTCTGCATCTAGGGGAACTGGGGGTAAGCCCGACACCCTGGGTAAGCCCGACACCCCACGAGTTTTCCCAGATATCAAATTTAAAATCATACAATAATGACAGGATATTATTAGTACGATTATTTTAGGCATTTCGATACACATCGATGCCGCATGGATTCATTAAACGTCAACAAAATAAACAAAACAAGCGAAAGCAAAGTTGATGCGCATTTGGATGTTATTTTTAGTTGATACATTTTAAGGTTTCAATAACACAAAAGCTTTGAAAATGACCAGTTTTTGCGTCACACATTCTATTCTACTCTCCATATCGTTATTTGTGTGAATTGAAGATAAGTTTGAGTATTTCAATACTGTTAATTGAGCATTTAACGAAAATGTGCGCTGTTGGGGTAAGACCGACAGTTTTTGAGTGGGGTAAGACCGACACGGTGTTTAGTTGATTGGGTTCGTTTTTGAATCGATACAAACGACTTGGTATATTTGTTGTGTTCAATTAGACTATAATTACGTAATGTTAATAATTGAAATACACGGAAACTATGTTTTTGAAGTAGAATACTTCTAACGTTTCAATATGGGGTCCCGTTTCAAAAATTTCAGTTGAGAAATTTTCCCAGATTTGAAATGCGAATATCTTCCGTTCTACTGGACGAAATCGCAATATTTTTGCACTATCTGATCGGAAATTTGTGCACGTATTTCGCATTAAATTTCGGAATTACTGCGACTACTATAAATAAAACAAAACAAGGATTTTCAGAAAACAGCAAGGAAAATGCGCAATTTGCCAGCATATCCCACGCAGAGCCGTCAAAAAGGAGCATGTAAGCGTTTCATTATATACGGGAATATTATATATACAGGTCACGCGAGCTTGTTTTGTATCAGTGGGTGCTCGCTTACCACACGAGCAACATGCTCGTCCGGACGGTACAATGAGCGGTATCATGTTTGCGTTCCCGTACCAAGCGTCATCGCAAGGTTCTTCGTGATAAAATGCAGGGAATCACCAAATCCGCCATTCGGCGTCTGGCTCGTCGTGGTGGTGTAAAATGCATCTTCGATTTAATTTACGAATGATGATGGTGTGCAAGAAAATGTCATCCGAGATGCCGTGACCTACACTGAACACGCCAAGCGCAAAACGGCAATGAATGTCGTCTATACTCTGAAGCGGCAGGGACGCACTTTGTATGGATTTGAAAGTTGAAAAGGTAGAACTCACTTGTATCATTATAAAAAATCACCAAATCCGCCATTCGGCGTCTGGCTCGTCGTGGTGGTGTAAAATGCATCTTCGATTTAATTTACGAATGATGATGGTGTGCAAGAAAATGTCATCCGAGATGCCGTGACCTACACTGAACACGCCAAGCGCAAAACGGCAATGAATGTCGTCTATACTCTGAAGCGGCAGGGACGCACTTTGTATGGATTTGAAAGTTGAAAAGGTAGAACTCACTTGTATCATTATAAAAAAGGGCCACTAAAATCATTTCAAAGAATAAGTTTGCATTTTCTGTTTCATGGACTGTTTCTCCCTGGAGAGCAATTTATGTTAAACCCTAAATTATGATTTATTTCAGTACGCAAATTGCAAATATGGTCAGAAACAAACTGGAGTGAAGTGGAAAACATTTTTACTAGGCGCATTCAAAAAAGGTTTCAATTCTCAAACATTTTACCAAGGTGCCGTATTACAATACTCTCTTTACCCTGAGTGTTCGATAATCTCCGTAGTGGAAACACAATTTCAATTTTGTTCTTTATCAAAAATATGTGGTCGGCCAACAAAGGTGTGGAGCTACGAAGAACACATATTGAGGAAAACACAAAAAAGGACGAGCTTACATTCTGCTGTAGTCAGGTATAAAAACTCAGCATGCTGTTGCTCACGCTCAGTTCGTTTCCAGCATCAGCATACAGCAGTTCGTTTGCAGCATCGCCCGCAAAATTCAAACCGCCGTCCGTTTGCTGCTGTCAGAAGAGTTGGCCAAGCACGCCGTCTTCGATGAAACCAAAACTGTTACCATATACACCAGCACCAAGTAAATTTCGAACACTGCCCAAACAAAAGGCCCTTTTCAAGGCCATCAATTTATCGACAAAGAATGAAATTGAAGTTTTGTTATTACAAGCATCAGCTTGTCAAGTGCGTTGGATGGTAAGTGAACCACTTGTGAACAATACCGTCGCTTTCACGAGAATGGCACAAAATCAAAAGTTATTTGTGATTTATAGACAGTTTAGTGTAATGATTCAATTTACACAAATCGAACGTTTTCTAACGTTTCGATATAGGTGCTCCGTTTCAAAATTTTCGGCCAGAATGCTGCCTGTTTTTTCAAACGTGAAAATCTGCTGTTGTATTGAATGAAAACCTTGGATTTTTGCGCTGATTGGAAATAGTTGTGACTAATTCTGTAGAATGTACAATTACTGAAAATAACGGATTCTGTGAAAGCAGTGGTTGGTCCATACAATTCGATTCTAAGCGAGCCAGACTAGTTTTCGTTGGAGGTCCACCTCTGACAATAGAAGTAAACTATTTTATTTTGAATTCAACTACAACTTCCTTGAAAACAGCACAGTTAAAAAACTTTTGGGAAAAACGCGCAGACCTAAATTTTCCACTATAATGGAAACTGCCTGTGCCCCGCCGCACAGCATCAAGATTGATAGTAATTCAAGCCGGGAGGAAAGAGGTTGTAAGGCAATGGAAAACGAAAATTTCATTTATATCTTACTGGAATATAATTGGCTGGTCCTGAAAAGAACTTGTTGGTTTGTGGTTTATTTTGGGTCACAATTTAGGCCTGCTCGATTGCTGATAGCTGTGAATTTCTCGCAGGGCGACAGTTTCTGTTCAGTAGTGATGAGGCTTCCTAACGCCAACCGTGACTGGGGTACTTTTACACGACCTTCGTTGCTTACTGTTTGCGGGGAGGCTTTCCTCCGGTGGACTTACGAGCGGTTTGTTTGGTACGGGCCATTTATCAACAAAGAATCGAATTGAAGTTTTGTTATTACAAGCATCCGAAAGTAGCTTGCCAAGAGCGTTCGATGGCAAGTGAGCTACTTGTGAACAATATCGTCGATTTCACGTATTTCACAAAAGAAAAAGTTATCATTTGTTTGTTTGTTTACAGTTTCGTGTTTACTAGGCGCATTCAAAAAAGGTTTCAATTCTCAAACATTTTACCAAGGTGCCGTATTACATTACTCTTTTTACCCTGAGTGTTCGATAACCTCCGTATTGAAAACACAATTTCAATTTTGTTCTTTATCAAAAATATGTGGTCGACCAACGAAGGGGTGGAGCTACGAAAAACACATATTGAGGACAACACAAAAAAGGACGAGCTTACATTGTGCTGTAGTCAGGTATAAAAACTCAGCATGCTGTTGTTCACGATCAGTTCGTTTGCAGCATCAGCATGCAGCAGTTTGTTTGCAGCATCTCCCGCAAAATTCAAACCGTCGTCCGTTTGCTGCTGCTAGAAAGTTAGCCAATCACGCCGTCTTCGATGGCACCAAAACTATTACCATATACACCAGCTCCAAGTAAATTCCGAACACTGCCCAAACAAAAGGCCCTTTTCAGGGCCATCAATTTATCGACAAAGAATGAAATTGAAATTTAGTTATTACAAGCATCAGAAAGTGGCTTGCCAAGGGCGTTGGATGGTAAGTGAGCCACTTGTGAACAATACCGTCGCTTTCAAGTAGAATGGCACAAAATAAAAAAGTTATTTGTGTGATTTGTAGACAGGTTAGTGTAATGATTCAATTTACAAAAATCGAACGTTTTCTAACGTTTCGATATAGGTGCTCCGTTTCGGCCAGAATGTTGCCTGTTTTTCTAAAAGTGAAAATCTGCTATTGTACTGAATGAAAATCTTCAATTTTTGCGCTGATTGGAAATACTTGTGACTAGTTGTGTAGAATGTTTAATTACTGAAAATAACAGATTTTGTGAAAGCAGTGGTTGGTCCATACAATTCGATTCAGAGCGAGCCAGACTAGTTTTCGTTGGAAGGTCCATCTATGACAATAGAAATAAACTATTTTATTTTGAATTCAACTACAACTTCCTTGAAAACGCACAGCTAAAAAACTTTTGGGAATAACGCGCAAACCTAAATTTTCCACTATAATAAAAACTAGTGCCCCCGCCGCACAGCATCATCAAGATTGATAGTTATTCAAGCTGGGAGGAAAGGGGGAGGGAGGTTGTAAGGCAATGGAAAATTTCATTTATAATAATAATACTTTATAATTGGCTGGTCCTGAAAAGAACTTGTTGGTTTGTGGTTTATTTTGGGTCACAATTTAAGCCCGCTCGATTTCTGATAGCTGTGAATTTTTCGCAGGGCGACTGTTTCTGTTCGGTAGCGATGAGGCTTCTTAACGCCAACCGTGACTGGGGCACTTTTACACGGCCTTCGTTGCCAACCAGCCCCCTGTCAAGGACGACGTCTCTGTACAGCCATCATCACTGCCATGAAAGGCAAAACATTGATTTTGAACCCAATGATTAGAAGCTGTATTTAGTTACAAAATGTCAATTAAATTAAATTATTAAATCATCCCACAAGATGCAAAACGTCGTGTGGAATGCTTGAATAGCGAGCATAGTGCCGAACATAATTCTTTGTTTGGGGCTTTATAGCTATAACACCCCATACATGTCGGTCGCTGTCAAACTCCATATGATGGTATAGGGTTGCCAGGGGGCTGTTGCCAACTGCTTGCGGGGAGCCTTTCCTCCGGTGGACTTACGAGCGGTTTGTTTGGTACAGGCCATGTAGCGAAAAATGCTGATCTGCTACTTCTCTGATGCTGGTAGTAGGACGACGGTCAAACGCTCGTTTGCGTGCCTTCATTCATAAAAGTTCAACAATATTTTCAAAGAATGTTGCAAATTGTCAACTTGATAATTCCAAAAATACTCCAAATAAACTATGAATGTGCTAAAGTCGACAAAGTCTCATAGAAATTGCTTATTCCAGAGCAGAATTTACCGGTCTAAAGTGTATTCTACTTCACTCCGGTTATGTCTCTGACATTACCCACTCATCTTTTTTGTCTTTATTTATCAGTATTGTCCAAAGCCGACCAAAAAATTAAGAATTTAATTGAACGTGATTCATAGTTATATTACAAACAGAAACGAAAAGTATAATCTAATATGAGATTTTGAAATGATATTGATGAAAAATTTCCATTGACTGCCGGATTATTGATCAACAGTGTTCCGAAAAATCACAACACGAACCGGATAGCTTACTACGAAGCGTGCGTCACTTTTAAGTGAATGAGTCCTAGTAATAGCGTATATAATCTGCTTGCAGAACAGCTCTTCCTACTTAGAATGGCTATACAAGTGGCAATTAGGCTCGAAAGAATTACTTGAGAAAACCCGTACCATAATATAAACTATGCGTTAAACATTATTTATTCATAACACCACGCATTCGAATGCTCTTCCTCTTGCTACGCGATGAAACTACATAAAGCATGCGTTTGCATCACACATACTCATATACACATAATTACACTTTATCACACATACACAATACATTTTTAATGGAAAAAATTTGACAAAAAGAAAGTTCAAAAGGGGGTCGCTCTTGCCCCTTTGGGGTGTCGGTCTTACCCGCAGCATTTTTACAATGTCATTTTTCTCCATTTTTTGGCAACCAATAATTTTTAATGAATTCAATTTTTTGAAACGCTGAATAAAATATATTTTGTTAAGAACCACCTAAACAAGGATTATGCACAGAATATAAAATTTTAGGAGGTTTGTGGAATTTTAGAAAAAATATTGCGCTTAAGATGTCGGACTTGCCCCGCGGTCCCCTATAATTGTTTTGCCCTTGAAGAATGCGTAGAATATTATGCTAACATTAAACATCGGTCGAAAGCAACGTCGTTGGTTCATGAAGGAAACATCCCCATAAAACTCAGAATACCCAGGTTCAAATCGCTATATCCACAAATATCAATCAGCGTGTCATATGTTCATAATAATAATCAGCCAGTATGTATGCAATCATTTGACAAAACTATAAAAAGCTTTTGCTACATGAAGCTTTTTGCTTTCAAACGAAAAACGCCTTAATCTATGCTATATTTTTCTACGCTATTCTATTTTTAGACCTGCACGCTAAATTCATTGATACTATACAATAGGTAATAAAAGCTATATTGGACGTGGGAGAATCTAACAAAATTTGTTATAATTCTGATAGAAGCCTATCACAGGTTGTCACATTTTTGATATATACTAGAAGAATTTCTTTTATATTTTCTGTTATTTTACCAACTAACGAGACCAGAGTTATAACACAGCTTGTTATGATAACAAAGTAACACAGTCTGTAATAATTTTGTTATTTTTTTCGCGATCGCGGGGCAAGTTTGCGATACACGTAAACTTCGATATAACGTACATCTCGGTTTAAAAATTGTACGTTATATCGAATTGTACGTTATATCGAAGCATACAAAATGTTCAAAGAATTGTTGTTCATGGTACTTTATTTTGTAGAATTATGATAACGCGTAACTAATTTTGAAAATCTAACCTACCTAGCAGTGCGAAACAACTTTTCTAATAAGAAAATTATAGTGGATCCATAAAAAAGATGCCATAATCAATTTTTTTGCTTATATGAATTAAATTTATTGAAAATATTCTTTTTTTATTTTGATTTTAGAGGTTTTAACCTTAGGGTCATTCGCCTCTTTGTTGGGTTAATCTCTTTAGAAAAATCTCTAACACTATGTGCGGGGCTGGGAATTAAACACAGGTGAGCTGCGTACAAGGCAATCGAGTTACCAACTACGCTATCTCTACCTCCGAACATATTCTCTATTCTGACTCCTTTCTTAATTATTAAATCATTAATTATTATTTTGTCTGGGCTTGTAAAGTGTTTTTAATATTCTCATCGTCTGCGCCTCATACAATAAAAGCAATTTATGAACTTTAATCATTAGAATAGAGTATAAAGATCCACTTGCATCCACGATTCAAAAATTTCTTAAGATATATTTCAGTCCGCTAACCGATTTCCTAAATACCCCAAACCGGTCGTGAAGCGTGCACAGTAGGGTGTCCCAAAATAACATCATGTTGAAAAAGTCATCGGACTCACTTCTTAAATGAAAGGTTAGGGTATCAGGACCACTTTCTTCTTCGGAGTGAATTTGCTAAAACGCTCCCTACTGGTGGCGAATGTTGATTTTTCGAAAAATGGGCCGATTTTGGGTAAAATTTCAAATTCATGCTTGTTGAAGTGCTTTTGAACTGTCTTAGATTTTTTTCAGCATTTTTTATTTTTCTGGAGATCAAAATGGAAAAATTTGGTTTAGTTAGTTTGAACAAATTTTGAAGTATAAGAGCGGCTGAGCCATTAAAACTTAGTAAAAAGTGTAACTTTTAGTGCTTTTCATTAGTTATTCTTCAAAACTGGTTATCTACAAATTTTTAAAAGTATAGAGAATACTTCAAATAGTTGAGCCAAATAAAGGGGCGTAATTTTGCTGAAGAAAGTGTATTGCTACGGCTAGTGGGGTATGAGTTATTTAAGTTTTTGCTAGATACCCTTTTGACATTTTATGCTACTCATAAAAAATAACACTGTTCTACAAAATAAAACAATTTCAGTGTGCTTAGTCCGCATTTTGTTTTTCGTAAAATTGGAGGAAAATGACAAAAAGGGCGTTTTCTTCTTGTCTCTACTACATCAGAATCAGTTTTTATGAGCATTTGACGATTTTTTTAAATTATTTAGTATATTATTAACCACCTAGCGGGGTTTAAAATTATGAAAATTAAACAAATATGTCGAGTTAGTGGCAAGTTATGGCATATATTTGTATGCCGAATTGGCTAACGTATTAAGATTTTGTATATAACGTCCCATTCCCATGTTAGGTACCTTATAGCGGTAAGCTTGAAGCTAATTGGTGCCGCCGCACGGTACTATCTTTGATTTTAGGCCTAAGTTTAATGCGGTCTAAGACGTTAGTACCTGTCATCGCAGAAGTGGATGCATCCTGAAGCCAAATGAAAACAGTGTAAAGGGGCGCCATATTCCTCTTGCATACATCTCAATAATTTGAATCAGCTTTTCGACCTTTATGTGCAATATTATGGCCCATGCTGCACACAAACCATATGAGGGCAAGTAAGCAACTTTTATCCCGTACGAAAAACAGAAGTAGAACGAAATTTTATAATTAGATGCAGATCTGCATTAAATAAAAATTGTTTTCGTTTGTTAGTTTACTTATGGCTATCAAAATGAGTGAAGCTGTTTAATTTACCCAAAATTTTTTAGTTAGTTTAACTAGAGGAAAAGAAACGAATATATAATCACAATCTGTACCCTTTTCTACTTATATCTGCTCACAAAGAACACAATAAGCAAGTGGAAGTTTTCTTATATTTTTACTGCTTTTGAAAGAATCCAAACTAAGATTAAACAAAAGATTGTAAATAAAGCCATGCCATACAACCTAAGTAACACTATGACGGCAAACAATCTGCTACAAATATTCTCATTTTGATCGTTATTTAAATAATATCGAAGCTTGCTTATATTGTTTCACTATTTATAATTTTCCACCAGATCTTGGACGATTAGTATCTCCACTGTAGAACAAATTGTCGTTTAATTCTTAGTGATAGAACAGAAATGCACAGGGTATAAAAGAAGTTGTGAAAGTTGAGACTGGACAGATGACTTGGCAAAATGACACAATAATTTGAATGCGGAAGAATCGCCTAAATCGTGCCGGAACATAAGGGGGGTTGTGTAGGGTATTATCGGCAAAAAAATTGGATTCCTTAATTTTTTTTGCCACGTCGAAAACTGGTTTTGCGGTGTACACCATAACTCAAAATCTGCTGGACAAATCGTTGATACATTTGCATAGTTGTTTTTAACATCACTCCACAAGTAACTAATGGAGCTTTTATTTCTTGGTCGATTTTCGAACTTTTCGTAGCACTTTGAAGCCAAAGTCCGATTATTGCTAAAAACGATGAAAATGCTTGTGAAAAAATAATAATATTAAGCACTTTGCAAAAGCTTTTGTAGTTACCTGGGCAATAATGTGATGAAAAACTGCAAAATTCAGTACGATTGGTCCAGGAAATTTTGAGTTACGGTTTACACCGCATTTTGTCAAGGTGCCTCCTGAAGATTCACTGTCTGTATCAAGTGTCAGGTTCAATTTGTTAAGTTATATCTGTTAATTGATTATCAGACAGATTGCAGACTATAGGAAGTAGTTAATTGTAATTTATTATTTTGTAACCGGGAATTGAAGCTTTCTCAATTTTCGCATGGCGTCGCAAAATTTCGTTGAACTAAACGTGCAACGTGCAGATAATTTGAATTACTTTATTGCCAGCAAAGTAGGTCTGCCAAATTCTATATGCATGGTTAGTGGAGTAGTTGAATAGCATAGTATAAAAAGCCCCACCAGGCTAAAAGGTCAGATTTCTTTTCCATTGGCCACATAATTATCTGAAGCAAATAAATAATTGTTTTTGGCTTTTTCATGTGCTGCAGAACAACAACTAATACAAACGTTTCCAAAAAGGCAAGCTTTCATTATTGTTCTGTAAGCATTTGATTTAATTTGAAATAGTCAGATTTGGCTGAACTGTCTAACTACTAAATATGGTCGGTGTTAAGTCAGACCGGACTAAGTGACAAAATATTGATTTCGAGAAACACGAGTTTAAAGTTTGAATCGCAGTATCCTTTACATTATGATTGGAAATTAATTTTTGCCGTAATTCTTATTTATTATTACATATTTCAAATCTGGCAAGAGTCGAATGTAGCTGACGAAATTCTTTATCCATTGCTATAATTATCTCATTTTTGATGTTTTGCGACATAGTCCGGTCTGACTTAACACCGACCATATAATGTTAGAGAAGCTCTTTCAATCCTTGGAGTGGTTAGCGATTAACAATACAACTCTATAACGTTCACGATAGTATGCACCATTATTAGCAAACTAGATAAATAACGTTTTATACCATGTTCACACTACAGAGTTAAGACATGTTATAATAATTAGCGTTAAACCACGTTTTAACTCGTGTGAACGTAGTATTAACCACTTGGATCTTAAATAATTCTAATATTACTTTGTTGTCTAAATCGAAGATTCCAAAATTGTTTTAAAAATATAAATACATCAGACTATTAAATGGCATAAACAGTTAATTTTCAATTAACCTCATTGTACGATTTTTAACATTGCCGTGTATTGCCGATCAGAACCAAGAGGGTGAATGTTTTAACGTTTCTTTGAAAAAATGAGTGAAGCCAACATAAGCTGGCTTTCTGGCTCGGCTAGTTGTCAAACATGACAGCGAACGCGCTTTAAGCAACGTTCACATTGCTACGAGCCAATGTTGTTAACTCGACCTGAAACTTTTTGAATGCAAACAAACTTCATTTTGATGTGCTTAACTGGTACTCGGGTTATAAAAGCGTACGGATTTTGTGGAGAAGAAGCGATGCAAGAGAAAGCGTGAATTCTCATATATTGTTATTAATTACTTGTTTTGATTCCAACTTTTAAACAGTGTTATACAGTTCATGTGAACAGACCTTGAACATTTGAAACGTAGCTAGCGCTACTGGCATTTGGTGGCAGCTTCAGGCAACAAATAGTTTTCACGGGGCTGATCAGAACGCAGTAATGCAAATGGCAGACCGGAAGAAGACAAAAATATGTCATGCTCCTCTTGCGCATACTTCGTTATTTTCAATCCTCTCTTCAGCTTTCTTCTGGATAAATATGCCTCTCTTTGCTCGCAGTAAAGATGGCAATAAATAAGCCAATTTTATCAGGTAGGAAAGACAAGCACCGTCGAACTATATTTACCTGTATTTTTGATTTCTCTGTTCTTTCCTTCTCTCTACACGCTTGATTCCAATTGCTCATCGAAGAGTTACAGGAGAGCACATTTGGTTAAATCGAACCGATTATCGCATATTCAGATCAAAGTTGTTTTTGCGAATTAGAATCAAAACTGCAATAAGAATTGTTTTGATTATTTTCTTTTGCATATCGCTATGAGAATAAATGGGATCATTTGATTCCTTAATATAAATCAACAACATGTTATCACGAATTATTGCCCATATATCTGTCATATCTCACATCAAAGAAAGTGGATAATGAAAAAAATAGTTTTTTTTTTCATTTGATAGATCCGTCATTTAATCGAATGTAGATCGTAAAATGCACTATTTTATAAATTTTCTTATTTTCACTCGCAGTTCACAAATTGAATCAGAATGTTAACTGCTTACAAAGTAACTCAATAAATACCCTAAGCAAATATTCAAAATAAAAGATTTAAAATATATGCATTTTTCCTATACGAGTAAACTCACATAAAAATCCAAATAAAAATATTTTAAAATTGATTGCGAACGCAGCGGTGATCAATATATTTGTTCGTTAAAATATATTACTAGGATGCTCAAAACTTTCATTTCTGTTTTAATGTACTTATTGTTTTATTTATAAAATCGTAGAAATTTTGCTAGCAAATAAAATCGTTTCAATCTGCATTGATGCATTACAGAAATATATCTATATTCTCCGTCTGTCACAGTGCAAACAAAAATATGAAATATAGCACTTATGAATTTAATATGATCATTCTGTCAAAGTTTAATTTTTTGTTTGACCTTTGTTTTCTTTTTATTTTAGCTTCGCTGAAAAAAACGTGTACAATTTTAATTCGCAGAGTGTGATCTAACCTTTATTTATAATTGATATTTATTCCAAACTTGTGAAAATGCGCTTGAAACGAATATAAATATCCTCCTCCCGTGTCGACAGGTATCGTGTTCAATTAGAATGACATTCACAGTTCATTTTGAATTCCAATTGAAATATTTCAACCAATTTTTTAATCAAAGTTTAAAATAACTATCACGGCACCAGTTACAAACGATGGTTCAACCACCTCAAACTTATGTTCTTTTGTGCATTGAATATTATGTCACTACAAAATGCTGTACATCATCGGCCAACTATAAACTATCCACCAAGTTAAAGTTCCAAGTTCAGAAACATATCGGTTATATGATGACAAAATTGTTCTCACACGCTATGGAACGAGACATATGACGAAGAAAAGCTATTTTACTGCAAGAAAATATCGTAATGAAAAACAATTCTCCATGTTGTCTAATTCACTCATTTTCTTTAACATGAATTTGTTGTTTTTTAACATTGTCGTGTATCGCAAATCAGAACGCAGCCATATAAATGACAGCATCGTTTGGTTCAAGCTTACCAAATAGTTTAGGCCGGTTTAAAAATTAGTCCGGTTTAAAAATAGTTAGTACGCGTTTGAGCTTACAGCTATTAGAGTGAAGAAAAATGCAGAAGGGTGGGGTGAATGTTGAAAAACTGATCTTTACGTTTTAGATCACACAATTCCGAAATGGTCAATTTTGAAGGCTTTGTATTTTCGAATACAGCGCATCTTCTAGTACATTAATTTTGGTGAATAAGCCTCCAGGAAGTAATTATGGAGAATTACCTTTTCTAAAAATAATTAGAGACTTGGCATCATTAGTAAAGTTATCATTATTTTTATAATTGATGGTACAAAAAATCATCAAATTCTTATAAAATCCGATCCTGACGAACTAAAAACAAACAGAAAATGCCGTTCTAAATCATTTTCCTTCTGTTTTGCGAAAAACAATATGTAGTCTAAGCACATTTGAATTGTTTTATTTTTTAGAACATTATTATTTTTGATGAATTGCTAAAAATGTCGAAGGTTATATTACAAAAAATTATATAACTCATACCCCTTTTACCGTAGCTATACACTTTCTTCAACAAAATTACGCCCCTTTATTCGGCTCAACTATTTGAAGTGTTCTTTATACTTTTAAAAATTTGCAGATTCCCAGTTTTGAAGAAAAAACTAATGAAAAACACAAAAAATTACACTTTTTACTAAGTTTTGCTCGCAGTAAAGATGGCAATAAATAAGCCAATTTTATCAGGTAGGAAAGACAAGCACCGTCGAACTATATTTACCTGTATTTTTGATTTCTCTGTTCTTTCCTTCTCTCTACACGCTTGATTCCAATTGCTCATCGAAGAGTTACAGGAGAGCACATTTGGTTAAATCGAACCGATTATCGCATATTCAGATCAAAGTTGTTTTTGCGAATTAGAATCAAAACTGCAATAAGAATTGTTTTGATTATTTTCTTTTGCATATCGCTATGAGAATAAATGGGATCATTTGATTCCTTAATATAAATCAACAACATGTTATCACGAATTATTGCCCATATATCTGTCATATCTCACATCAAAGAAAGTGGATAATGAAAAAAATAGTTTTTTTTTCATTTGATAGATCCGTCATTTAATCGAATGTAGATCGTAAAATGCACTATTTTATAAATTTTCTTATTTTCACTCCCAGTTCACAAATTGAATCAGAATGTTAACTGCTTACAAAGTAACTCAATAAATACCCTAAGCAAATATTCAAAATAAAAGATTTAAAATATATGCATTTTTCCTATACGAGTAAACTCACATAAAAATCCAAATAAAAATATTTTAAAATTGATTGCGAACACAGCGGTGATCAATATATTTGTTCGTTAAAATATATTACTAGGATGCTCAAAACTTTCATTTCTGTTTTAATGTACTTATTATTTTATTTATAAAATCGTAGAAATTTTGCTAGCAAATAAAATCGTTTCAATCTGCATTGATGCATTACAGAAATGTATCTATATTCTCCGTCTGTCACAGTGCAAACAAAAATATGAAATATAACACTTATGAATTTAATATGATCATTCTGTCAAAGTTTAATTTTTTGTTTGACCTTTGTTTACTTTTTATTTTAGCTTCGCTGAAAAAAACGTGTACAATTTTAATTCGCAGAGTGTGATCTAACCTTTATTTATAATTGATATTTATTCCAAACTTGTGAAAATGCGCTTGAAACGAATATAAATATCCTCCTCCCGTGTTGACAGGTATCGTGTTCAATTAGAATGACATTCACAGTTCATTTTGAATTCCAATTGAAATATTTCAACCAATTTTTTAAACAAAGTTTAAAATAACTATCACGGCACCAGTTACAAACGATGGTTCAACCACCTCAAACTTATGTTCTTTTGTGCATTGAATATTATGTCACTACAAAATGCTGTACATCATCGGCCAACTATAAACTATCCACCAAGTTAAAGTTCCAAGTTCAGAAACATATCGGTTATATGATGACAAAATTGTTCTCACACGCTATGGAACGAGACATATGACGAAGAAAAGCTGTTTTACTGCAAGAAAATATCGTAATGAAAAAATTAAAGGGTTGTGTACAGGACACGACCACGGTGACATTAAAAATGTAGCATTTTTCAAGAGCGTGCAAATGAATTTTATCTATCACACATATCGACTCACGTTCTTGTTCACTCGCCTGTTTTCATATGTTACAATTTGCTATATACCCTCCCCATCAAAACATAATTTATTGAAGGTCTTTTAACGGTAATCTATTAATTAATCAAGTATCTCACTAGGTGATTGGCATTATTTGGCTGATCCATCTAGTAAAAATAGGCTGGTCTGTCCAGAAAATATATTCAAAAGAAAAGTTCCACATTGAGAGCTGTGATGAGGAAGCCCACGCCCGCCAACGGAAATATACAGATTCTCCATGAAATATGAAATTTCATTTTCCATTTAAATTTTCAATAATGTACTAATGAACTTAAGTAAGCAATCTAAAGTTTAAGTATTTCTTGATCGATTAGTGGTGGAAAAAATGAAATTATTTGATAAATTACATTGTTATGCAACGTTCGCACTACCAGTTAAAACAGGTTTTTATGCTATCTTGGTGACATTTTTCTTGTTGCTAATTATTAAAACGTGTTATAACTCTGTAGTGTAAACATTGTATTATTAAACCAATTCTGCAGCGTTTTATGTTATATAGGTGTTTTATGTGGTAATAGGACTGACATAATTATATCTTCAGTATAGCGGTTTGTTTCATAATTTAAAACATTTATTTTAAAATTTAAATTAGTATACCCAACCGTTCTATTTGTTGTATACTTTAAAACGCAATTAGAACTGTGTTTTAAATACATAGGGTAGGACAGATATTCTGACTCGGATAAACTGGGAAAACAATTTTAAGTCCAGTAACGCTTAAGACATGGCTTGAATTTGAATCGAAAAAGAACGCCCGCTTCAAATGCTGCTGGGACGGTAAGTTCTGTTTTAAAATTTTCCGTTGTGTGCAGTACGAAACAAAAGTGTTTGAAATTATAAAACAAAAAGTTCTGCTGGGAATGTGATTGTTTCCGCTGCAATTACACTCAGATTTTTCACGCAGGGGATACAGGCCGTGTAAATGAAAACCGCGTAAATTTAAAAAAAAAACGCGTTAATGAAAGCCGCGTAAATTTCAAAATCCGCGTAAAAAACCTGAGTGTACTCTCCTATATAAAATACTACGCTGCTGAACAGTGCAATAACTACAGAAGCACGTTGTCAGATGCCTTACTGATAAAAAACATATAACCGAAATATGAAACATGAAAACCAATAGGCTCTTTACCCTACGCAGCTACAAAGCGCCGTAAACATGGATTAACAAGTTACAACGCACACGCATGCATAAAAATAAATATATTTTTTTCAAACGCAACACTCTTAAGCAGCACACACCGTATATAATTAAATCCAAACCACCCCTCCCACCCACTTTGCAAATCATTCTGTGACACCGCGCTGGTACCCGAAAAATCCGCACACGGCCACCGCTGCCGAAAATGCATAGCGTCAGAGAAGAGAAGGGCCACTCGAAATCAAAACTTCTCACAATTCTTTTTAAAATCACTAGCGGCACGTGGTGTCGAAGCCCTGCAAAATACACTGTTAATCAACACATTAGTTAAAAATTATACGAGGTTACTGGTATAAAATGTCTAGCAAATTCATCCCCGATAATCCGACAAGTGGTCAGAATATGTTCTTCCAAATAAAAATTGTCATGCAATAATTAACCCATCTTTCAAACATTGACTGCGTTTTTGGGTTACAAACGGATATTTTACTTTAAATATTAACCTATCCTTTTCCATCGAAAAACGAAAGTTTTAATGTAGAAGTATGTAAGCATATATTTACGTTTAAATATCGAAACTTTTAACTACATAGTTCATTCTTAGTACACTGACCAAGAAAGATTTTCAATGGATATCTTCCCAAGGGTTATTGTATGTCCTTTCTTTTGAGAACCACCACATAAGGATATTAAATTTAAACACAAACAGCATTTTGATAGCCAACCATTTTCCTTTTCCAGGATTCGATATAAGTTTTTTGGTCCTAATAAAAGTAGAGGAAATTAATTTTTAATTATTTTCAATCTTTAATATTAAAGGCTGCTTTGTATAAATTCTCATGAGTGCCTTTTCAAGGATTTAACGTCGCATTACAATTTTTAGGAAATGTCACCAAGGTCTGTAAACCATGATAGGCTCGAAAACCTCAGCGGATTAATTCGTATGAAAAATGCAAACGACAATCGGTCTGACTACTCGCCAGTGTTGCCACAATTAAATCTGCACTGGGAGTTGAACATTTTTCGTATTCTGTACTAACACAATGACAAACAAAATTATTTTATATAATTATTTTTCATTCGAGATAGTAATATACTGAGTTGGTGCTGATGCTGATATTTGACTGCGAAAAATCAAAAATTCCGACTCGGAATCAGTTATTTCATTTGCGATAAAATTTCGCCAAAAACCAGTCAAAATTCCAGAGTATTTAACTGGGTAATTTCAAAATCAGCTCCAGTTCAAATTCTCGTTGTAATTTTGTTTTTAATCTAAGCTGAGCTGCGGCCAGGGCCACATTGGAAGCTGTGTTTCAGTCTAGAAAATCTTTTAGCCATCTGTTTTGCTTTAAACAGAAGGAAGATCTGTGTAAAATTTCCAAAAAATATGAAAAATTGAAATATTTCCAAAAATTAGTGGAAATCGGTGAAATTTTCATAAAAATGTTCAAAATCTGTCTGCTGAATAAAGGAAGCTGTGACCAAAAATTTGGCAATCTATGAGACGTTTGATTGGCAACTCAGTGGTGGGTTTTGTCAACAAGTTTGATTTGCTTTACTCCTGCGAACAGAAAAAACCCGTCAGACAAACATCTTTCATTAGTTCAGATTCGTTGGATGTTGGATAGAATCAACGGTTTTGTCGGATGTTGTGCCCAGCAGTGCGGAGTAACATCAGAAGAAACAATCAAGAAATAATCAGCAACACGTCTCATGGATTGCCTAATTGTTAAATAAATCTGCGACATTAAAGAAAATTTTGTGAATGTGGCAACTCTGTCTGTGGCTTGTACTAACATTTGGATTCGAGATGTGGCAAACCTGGATTCAGCAAATCAAATGAAGCCTATAGAGTTCTATGCAAATCATTTCACACACACACACTAATTGGAGGTTTGTTTTCCGCCAACTGTCATATATAAAACTGTCAGTCAATTTAAACATTTGAAGTAGCTCGCTTAAAGTATTTTTTTCAATGGTGTTGTCATGATCTACGCCGCCGTAAAACTTATTCCAGATACGTACAATACTGATTAATTAGGACCCGTATAAATAAATAGCATTCCAGAAATCTTCGGAACCATTTCCAAACTATTCGTATAATGCTCACCATATTCGGAATACTACTGATATATTTCACCATTATAATTTAACTGTTATACTACCATACCTATTTTAGTTACCATTTCCAATACCTTCCGTGTATTCTATATTGAAGATTTGTATACTGCATTGTCCTTTGGCGCCAGAGGTTAATATTGCTCTGGTGGGCTTTGTTATTCGTATATCTGTTTACCACGCTCCAAAAATCTGTAGTTTAAAATGGTCAAAAATCCTCGTCTAACAATATTACGGAGATAGCTCAATTGGATAAAGTGTCAGTCCACTTAGTGTCAACGAAGCATTCTTAAGAAGATGGCGAGTGCAAAATAATATTTCATCAATAGATAGAATTTAAATGTGAAGGGGGAGAGATTTTTTTCTCCAGCTAATATTTTATCCATCGCTAGACCTAAAATATGCATGCCACTATAATCTGTATGGTTCTTGAATGGTATGTTGTCAAAATGTATATGGAAAACAGCACATTTTGGTATGGTGACTGTTCTTAACAACCCGTTGTTTGTATGGTCGAGTATGGAAAAACGACACTGGTTATGTTCGATATGATACTAGGCAATGGTTAATCTATTGTTGAACGAACCATATTGAAAATGGTTTTGAAACGATTGATGCAATGGTTGGCATATGGTACACATTTATGCGGGGCGATTCATCATGAAAATATTCCGACCGACAAGCTATTTTCGATTTGTTTTTCTCCACTTATGACAGGTGGAGTAAAGATGCTGAATTACTGAACTCGACTAAAGACTCGCCATCTTATCCCAACTAAATAAAATGGTTTGGCAACATTATTTTCCGCAAACTAGCACCACAGAGTTGCAACGTCGATAATTTCTTCATCATGAAGTGTTGTGTGAAGTTTTGTACCAATAAAACTACCGCCGGTTTTAAAAACATTGCTTTTTTTCGCTTCCTGGTAAACTACGACCTTCTTGCGGAATGGGTCTGATTCGGTGGTTTACCAGAAAATAACAACATTGCGGATAGCTGCAATGGTTGATGCAACTTTTAGAAGGCACTGTAATGATAAAAGTTGTGTTTTACCTTGCCTTAAAGATTCGAAACAGAAATTTATTCAAAATATTTTAACTCACTATCACAATACTTTCCAAAATTCATTCATCAGATTGCAACATTTGACAAGTGCTCGATTGGAAAGACATTGACAGGTCTCGTGCTAGATTGGAATGACACTAACAGATAAATGGTAAACAAACGATTGACGTGTCGAGCCTTCATCCAGAAGGATTCAGCTTCGATAAGGTGGAGGAAAACAAATCGTTGAACACACTAATACAGTTACAGATTGTCAAGTACTCTATGGGTGCTTACAGAGTGGCGGCGAGAAGCTAAGCTGGGGCTAAGGCTGACATTATAATGCGAGAAACCTGCTTGCTGCAAACCAAAGGGATGATGTCAAAGTGAAAGCCGAGCGGATCTGCACCGGTTACCTACTTTTACTCTGATAGGTTCCATTTGATACCCGAATAGAATTATACGGTAACAAAACCATGATTTTCACTGTGACAGTACAGTAATTTTACAATAATTTATAGTAAATTCTAGTGTTATCCTACCACGCAAAAACAATAAACTGTAACGTTTCTACAGTAAATTTCAATGTAAAATCGATTTTTGCCATAGAAAAGAGGGTGGTTATGTATCTTAACATAAAAAAAAATGATTTTTCTTCATACTTTTTTTTCTCGAAAGCAGTCAACTTTAATGCGAATTTACTGTATCAGTTTTTTCTGAACAGTAAAATCAGATCGTTACCTGAAATTTTATTGCAAATCTTCTGCGAGAACGCTGCGTCGAACCATGTTGAAACAGTAGAAACTATAATATTTATTGTTTTATGATTGTTTGTAGGGTAAATGCTATTGTAAAATTCTATCCGGGTAGGCTGCAAGCAGGTTTCAAGCATCTCGCATCCTACTGTCAGTACCAGCCCCTACACAGTTTCTCGCCGCCACTCTGTAAGCGGCCTATCACAATAAACGCAAGCAATCCGCGCAGATCCACTCGGCTTTCATTAGGTTTGTTTCAATACACCCTTCTTGCTCCTAGCTGCTCCGTAGCAAACAGGAACAAAAAAACTTGCTAATTTTTAATTCGAAGTTGAAAATGAGAAGTACTTCCAGTTTCTCCCGGTACTGTAACAGATCTATTTTGACATCAATCCTTTGATTTGCTGCAAGCAAGTTTCTCGAATCGCGCATCCTAATGTCAGTGCTAGCTCCAGTTCAGTTTCTCGCCATCACTCTGTCAGCGGTCTAACTCAACATTTACAACCTGTTTACTGGTATTCATCGCAGTGTTAAATTATTTTATATGTCATGTTAAAAAAAAATCTGTACGTTTTTACAAAAATATGTTATCCTTATCGTACAGAATCTGTACCAAAAATACTCCATACTAAACCTTTACCTTTCTAGATAAATCTGTACTTGTGACAACGCTGTTACACACTTTTCAGATCTGCGTACCGAGAAGCAATTATTTATCAGTTACTCAGCAGCCAAGTTAAAGAATTTTTCTAAAATAAATTTAAAAATAGTTAGACTGTTAGAGAAAACAACTCAAATGCTGTTCCGACGATGGCGAGATTGTATACGTTAATTGGATCACTAAGCCATATGCTGTTTTCAATTTGTTCTGATGCAGCTGACGTATGATCGAACTTTTTTTTATTTTCTTGTTAGCAAAATTACAAATATTTTTTAACAAAATTGAATTGTCACGACAAAATCTTCCATTGGATTCCCTAATATGTGCTAAGTGCTCTTGTGACCTTAAGTACTTACATTAGCTTTCACTGCATTGGATTGGAATTCAAAAAAAGTTTACTTCTTCAGCTTAATTATCACAAGTAATATTTTGACGACAAATTATGACAAATGGAAAAATCCACCACCCATGCGGAAGATCACGTTCCACTACTTAGGAAGAGGGCTCTGCAATCATGTGTTGCTTAGTAAAGGTTCCTTACGAGTTACTCTTCAATGTGCCAAATTAATAAAAGCATTCCCGTCGGACCCAGATAATTAGAGAACATTCCGTTGAAACTGGATGATTCTTTGGACGCCCCGCAAAAAATAACAGATAATGTCGTTTTAAAAAACGAGCGTTCAATGATTATATTTAGCAATAAGCATAATATCAATCAGAAAAGTAAAATCTATGATATGAAATGCAATAATACATTTCTGTTATTTACTGTACGCTTGAGCGAATCTCGACCGTACTGTCTGGAACGATTTATACGAGCCAGTCTTAAAATTTATACTAGTTGAAACGTCATACGGGTGCACTCTCAAATCAAAGCAAGGAAAACCAGCAACAAATCCGATTCGCTTTTGTGAGAACTTTCGTGATTTTTTTTGTTCTAAGTGGTACTTCTCTTCTCTGATAGCGTCTACCGCTTATTGTAGTGCCCAGACGCTGCAGCCATGATCTTACCCGTTCGACATAAGAACAAAAACTGATTCAAACGGGTACGCGTCACCTCTATTTATAAACTAACCGTATATGGTTTAGTCACTTAGGTGCGAGTGTGTGCAAATGCCAACGTTACCGAAAACCGATAGCGCTTATTGCATCGCTCGGAGACGATGTTGCTCGTCTGGGATAAGAGCAACAACTGATTTAAACGGACATGCGTCGCTTCTATTTATGACTTTTCGTGTTTCATTGAGCAACTAAGCTGCCCTCTCTTGACGGCTGTGTCTGAGAAATCTGCCTCACGAATGGTAATTTTCCCGTTTTTCGTGAACTTTTTAATTTTACCAATTTCCAAAAGTCTACTTTTATTGGGGAGATATTAAATTATTATCAATATTTAAGTTAGGTGTTTCTGAATCGGTTAGTGTACGAATGATTAAAATCCATCTAGTAATATCGGAGTTATAAGCGTGCAAACCTTACATAGTTTCGTTACATGGGAGATAGTTTAGATTTTAGAATGACACCTAGCCCCAGATAGTGGAGTAAGACATTTTTAATGTCAAAACAATTCTCCATGTTGTCTAATTCACTCATTTTCTTTAACATGAATTTGTTGTTTTTTTAACATTGTCGTGTATCGCAAATCAGAACGCAGCCATATAAATGACAGCATCGTTTGGTTCAAGCTTACCAAATAGTTTAGGCCAGTTTAAAAATTAGTCCGGTTTAAAAATAGTTAGTACGCGTTTGAGCTTACAGCTATTAGAGTGAAGAAAAATGCAGAAGGGTGGGGTGAATGTTGAAAAACTGATCTTTACGTTTTAGATCACACAATTCCGAAATGGTCAATTTTGAAGGCTTTGTATTTTCGAATACAGCGCATCTTCTAGTACATTAATTTTGGTGAATAAGCCTCTAGGAAGTAATTATGGAGAATTACCTTTTCTAAAAATAATTAGAGACTTGGCATCATTAGTAAAGTTATCATTATTTTTATAATTGATGGTACAAAAAATCATCAAATTCTTATAAAATCCGATCCTGACGAACTAAAGACAAACAGAAAATGCCGTTCTAAATCATTATCCTTCTATTTTCCGAAAAACAATATGTAGTCTAAGCACATTTGAATTGTTTTATTTTTTAGAACATTATTATTTTTGATGAATTGCTAAAAATGTCGAAGGTTATATAACAAAAAAATATATAACTCATACCCCTTTTACCGTAGCTATACACTTTCTTCAACAAAATTACGCCCCTTTATTCGGCTCAACTATTTGAAGTGTTCTTTATACTTTTAAAAATTTGCAGATTCCCAGTTTTGGAGAAAAAACTAATGAAAAACTCAAAAAATTACACTTTTTACTAAGTTTTAATGGCTCAGCCGCTCTTATACTTCAAAATTTGTTCAAACTAACTAACCAAACTTCTCCATTTTGATCTCCAGAAAAATAAAGAAAATGCTGAAAAAATCCAAGACAGTTCAAAAGCACTTCAACAAGCATGAATTTGAAATTTTACCCAAAATCGGCCCATTTCTCGAAAAACCGAAATTCGCCACCAGTAGGGAGCGTTTTAGCAAATTCGCTCCGAAGAAGAAAGTGGTTCTGATACCCTAACCTTTCATTTAAGAAGTGAGCCCGATGACTTTTTTAACATGATGTCATTTTGGGACACCCTAGTGCACAGTTGTCCGTGTAACTACAAATATGAAATAACATTCTTTTTGTGGCACAGCATGCCGTGGAACTTAAACGTTGTCATTCGGCCCAGAGAATCAGATTCCGCAGTCCCGAAACCAACCAACAATGGTTAAACAAATATTATCAATTTTAGTTTTCAGTTAGAACTTAGAGGAGACCGGGGCTAGTTGGCTTTGTTTTCAGTGTTCATTTTTTACCGCTTTGATGTACCTAGATTTTGCAAAAAAGAACACGTGGCATGGAAGGGCAGACTGTTGGCAACATCTCTGAATTTTATTAAAATGTTTGATGCATTGTTTCCATTTTTAGAGACAAAAACATGTGACGCGGAAAAACCGCCAACTTACCCCGGCCCCGGGGTAAGTTGGCGGTATGTATAGATACACCATAAAATAAGCAATCAAATGGAGAATCAAATACTTCATGGGTCCTTTTGGAACGTGCTGAATGTCTTTTCAAGAAAACTGTATATTAATCGACATTTGCTATTATATATCAGTCACAATATCCCGGAATATTGACTTTGACGCGTACTCCATATTCAATAGCAAATTTTCGAAATTCTTCAGGTGACTAGCCGAAGCAAATGTTTCCGGCTTTGACGAGATACACAAGAAAAAGATTTTCTTACTCTGGAGTGAATTCCAAAAATAAAATTTTTGATGACTATTTTTGCACCGTAAATAGTACACACACACACACACACACACACACACACACACATATATATATATATATATATATATATATATATATATATATATATATATATATATATATATATATATATATATATATATATATATATATATATATATATATATATATATATATATATATATATATATATATATGTATATATATATATATATATATATATATATATATATATATATGTATATATATATATATATATATATATATATATATATATATATATATATATATATATATATATATATATATATATATATATATATATATATATATATATATATATATATATATATATATATATATATATATATATATATATATATATATATATATATATATATATATATATATATATATATATATATATTTGTATTATAGTTTATGCTCTATGAGAAAAAATAGCATCGGGATTACACATGTATTATTTTCTATTTATTCAGTATTATTGATAGACCCTCTTATCTAAGGAAAATGAATAAGCTCGTAGTTAGTTAGTTTAGTATTTAGCGCAAATCTCGGCATAAAACCTCTTTTCCAATAAGTTCTTGCAGAATGTTTTGAGATGAACATCCCTATTTTGAATTCAAGAAAACTTATTGAAAAGGTCCTATGTGCAAATGAGAGCCTCTCTTTGTTTACTTTCTCTTCCGCGAATAACACGGTCGTACCTGCGTTTGCTGCTTAACTCTTTGCATAATATGCTAGTCGAAATGATGCTCTTCCAATATGTACTGGAACATTATTGGAAAGATTAACGGTAAAGCCGTGATAATCGAAAGAGAAAGTAAACAAAGAGAGGCTCTCTTTTGCACATAGGTCCATTTCAAAAAGTAGGCGAGAATTACGATCAAGTTCAACCAATGCTATTTTCGGTCGTTATGTAAAATCTGGCTACGCAGCTCCAATAAGTGAGGAGAAGCCAATCTCATTCACATTTTCAACTTTATTTTACATTAAGAGGTACATATTTTTCTAACGAATCTGATTCGTTTGAGTCGGACTCCTGTCTGATTTTGCTTTTGTTTTTCAGAACATGTTGTAGATACAGATCAGTTCAGATTGTTCGGACGAGATTCTCATTAATTCTGCAATAACATTCATGTACGCCTATAGGATCTATCTCATTACATGCCACGTTTTCAATCATCAGAACAAATTTATATTTTTAATTTAGAGTAGCTGCACCAGGTATTATTATTATCACAAACTGACCGACATATCACATGAAAAAATTCCTTCAAAAATATTGATCCACTAATTGTACCAGAACACTAGCTTCATCTTTTATACACGGTCCCAACCATTCATGTGCAAAAGGGTTCTCCCTCAGACTTGAGAACAATTTTTCACTAGTGGTTTATTCCCCGTATTCTCGTGAATACATTAGTGGCGCCATAATCACATACGTGGCCACAGTCCCAACTAAAAATATATTTAAAATGACCGTTAAAGCGGGCGAAGAGATGTTTTCGAGTGTTATGTCTGATAGTCTAGGTTATTATATTCAATACACCTTCCAAAACTAAATTTCAAACTTTCCAAAAATATTGTAACTTCTAAAAACATTGTGTTCTTGTCGACTGATTGATGTGGCGAGTATTTCGATATTTTGCAACGCTCTAATTACATTATATAAATCCTATTATTATTTTGGAGGGTTCATTTTTCGCAGTTACTAAGGATCTTAAAAATAATCCACAGAGTATTGTGGAGCTGGTATTCCACTTCCACCCGTCTACTATTCATAGTTCGAAAATAGCACATTAAGAATGCAACTAATTGGTACACATATCAATAGCTGGTGAAGTCACAATACACTAATGATAATATCTGACAAGAAAAATATCTATTTTGCATTAATCGTCTTGAGCGTGGAAATAATATATTTATTGGGGCATCGCAATTAAAAAAATTATCAATTAGTGACATATACAAATGAATTATACATTTTTTGAACAGTGTTTGTCCTCTTCCCACTTCGGTTCAAATTATTGCCATCGTAGCTAGCAAAAAAACAAAGTATACCTGCATTTAATTCTTTTATATTGAATCCTTTATTCTCATGTTTTAGCACAATGAAAATTTTCTTATTGGGGATTGGTTCAATTGGTTCACTTTTCAGAAGCGCGTGCTAGTTAGGTTGCGAGTCATTTAATAAAAAAAAACAATCATCAGTTGAAAGTTCATAAAGTTACAATGTCATTTTCGGTACTTGTCAATACAAAAATGTAGGGTTTAAATATTCGATTGTAATTTTTATATTTTCGGTTTTTAGTTTATTCACCGCCAGTTGTACCGTCAGTCAAACCATCGAATTTGTGAGTTGGACCGTAATATTGGCTAAACCAGAATATTACGACTAAAACGCCCCAAAAGCCATACTTTCATATTTTGTTTAAGAATCAATCTCTCTTTTACATAGATAGATATTTGGAGATATACATTTATCACTCAAAATTAATTAATATTCTGTAGTATTAACATCCACATCTGGTCTGTTCAGGGTTTCGGATACTTTCTGTTAAAGCCAAACTAAAATGAATTCTTACAATGAATTAGAAAAAGGAAATGTGAACAAAGTTTTTATTTATTTATTTATTTATATATAGATAACAGTAACAAATAATGAGGCAAATTATGAAATTTTCCGTATATCTGACAACAATCTTTGGGCTAAACTCTATCGATTTTGGTCTCTTACTGCGGTGAAGTTTTGGTGGCCGTTTTCAGCAAGATATATTTGTATTATAGTTTATGCTCTTTGAGAAAAAAATACCATTGGGATAACACATGTTTTGCCTTTCTCGTATAGAAAGGTTATGCAATTGCTCCAAAAACCGACTTTCTAACCGAGGCTCAGAGCGCCGAATGTCATATACCATTCGACTCAGTTCGTCGAGATCGGAAAATGTCTGTGTGTGTATGTCTGTGTGTATGTATGTGCGGATATATTAACAAAATGGCTCAACCGATTTTCATAAACTTAGTCGTGGTACAAGGTTCCCATCGGCTGCTATTGAATTTCATTTAATTCCGATTTCCGGTTCCGAAGTTACGAGTTGAGGAGTACGGTTACATAGTAAATATTGTTATAATTTGTTCACATCGGTTTCTCGAAATTTTCTGAACCGATTATCACAAACTTAGTCTTAAATGAAAGGTACAACGTTGCCATCGGCTGCTATTGAATTTTGTGTGGATTGGACTTCTAGTTACTGAATTACAGGATGATGAGTACGATCACGCAGAAAATCCCGATTTCAACGGATACAGCGATTAATGTATAAAGGTGAAATGTTTTCAAAAATGTGACTGCAACTGCTTGGATTTGTAGTTCTATGTCACTAACAGTCATTCAAAGTCTCTTTGGCTACATTGACCACCATCGACGGATCCGGAAGCCCAGGCGGAAGTATACAAGAATAATAATTACATCGGTTTCTCGGAGATGGCTAGACCGATTAAACCAAACTTAAATGAAAGCTTTTACTACTTCGTAAACTGCTCTTAAATTTAATTCTGATCTGACTTACGGTTCCGGTGTTGCGGGTTGTGACATGCGGTCACATAGAAAATTCCGATTCAAAATGATACCTCGATGAAGGTAAAAAGGTAAAAATTTTGCTAAAATGAATATATCTTTGTGTCAAACAACTTGCATTAGCAGTTCTAGGTCACTGGCGGCCAACCGAAGTGTCCTCGACCGCATTGACCATCATAGACAGTTCCGGAAGTGCCCCGGAAGAATCACCATCTATAAAAATTAACAAACTCACATCAGTTTATCGAGGATGGTTGGGACGATCTTCACAAACTTAGTCCCAAATGAAAGGTATACAATCACCATACATGTCTATAAAATTTCGTACGGTTCAGTTATGTGGTTCCGGAAATATAGACCGAACCTTGCGGTCACATATGAAATTCCCACATAAGCCGGAACAATTTATTTTTTTCTTAAGGGGACTACATGAATTTTCAGAAATCTAATTCGTACTTTCGATCCAAAATGCATGAAACGACTAGTTTTTTATGTTATGTCGAAAAAAATTTCGGCTACTATTGAATTTTAAGTCGATGTGAATCCATTTCCGGAGTTACGGCTTTAACCCACAAAAGGACAAAGGATCTCAGAGGCCCGGCTAGTTACTGTTCTCTAGTTTCAATGAACTTGTAATTTGAAATACAAATGGTCGAATGTTTTCGGGTCTTCGATTCTCTCACTGATAAAATGACAAAAAAGAGGCTTACGATTTAGGAGTGATGCTTCTTGATGTCGCAATGATATAAACTGATACAACTATAACAGTCTAAATCACTAATGACACCCCAAAGTCACTTTGACATTGGCCACACATCTAGCAAAAATCGTGTAGATTTACGTCTCCTGACCCTGGCATATACGAGCATCAAAAATAATTACTTATAAGTTTGATTTTAATTTTACATGACGTTGTATTTCGCAAATCATGTAATTTTACTCCACATATAGCATTTATTCTGAATGGCAGTAAGTGTAATTTTATGTTATTGCGCATATAATGCACTAGCTAATACCCATCGCGCGTTGCTGCGACACTCTGCGAAATAGGAGGAAAATACAATTTGTTCCAAAGCGCCATCTAGCGGGCAGATAATCTCCAACTAATAGCACACAAACACGCCCCATACCAAATACCTACTGTATGCAAATTTTTACGGAAATCGGTTAAGCCGTTTGGGAGTCTATAAATCATATACATACAAACATTGACTTTTATATATATAGATAGATAGATAGATATGTGGTTTGTTAAATTCTATCATACTTGCAATTACGTCATCGATAAAGTTCATATTTTTTGGTATGTACCTACGACGGTTCCTGAGTTCATAGAAGTAGGAACTGAATAGGAAAATTTAAAAATCGAATTTATATGTTTGATGCCAAATGTCTTTAAAAGCATAAAACGTCGAAATTTGATGAAAACTCGAAAAAAAAAATTGACAAAGATTGACTTTTTTGTATTTTGGCAAATTTTTGCTTTTGGCTTTCTCATATAGAAAGGTTATGCAATCACTCTGGAAATCGTCAACCTAATTTTCTTTCGACTGACATAGGATTTATGGATTTTACAGAAGCGCAGCTAGGGAAATAAGGAGGACATTAGGTCTGGCGAGCGTGTGTAGGTGCAAAGTGTATTAAGAATGTAATAGACATTTCCACAATTATATTGAACATAATCGGTCATGGAGTCATAGTTTGAAGAAATGAGAAAGGCACAATTGCACCGCTAGGTGGATTAAAACAGGTTTTTTTTTTTCTATTTATTCAGTATTATTGATAGACCCTCTTATTTAAGGAACAGGAATAAACTCGTAATTAGTCAGTTTAGTATTTACCGTAAATCTCGGAATAAAACATCTTTTCCAAAGCAGAATGTTTTGAGATGAACATCCCTATTCTGAATTACGATCAAGTTCAATCAATGCTATTTTCGGTCGTTATGCAAAATCCGGCTGCACAGCTCCAATAAGTGAGGTCGAGATTCTCAATAATTCTGCAATAACATTCATGTTCGCCTATAGGATGTTATCTCATTACATGGCACGTTTTCAATCATCAGAACAAATTTATATTTTTAATTTAGAGTAGCAGCACCAGGTATTATTATTATCACAAACTAACCGACATAGCACATGAGAAAATTCCTTCAAAAATATTGATCCGCTAATTGTACCAGAACACTAGGTCCATCTTTTATACACAGTTCCAACCATTCATTTGTAAAAGGGTCCTCCCTCAGACTTAAAAACAAGTTTTCAATAGTGGTTTATTCCCCGTATTCTCGTGCATACATTAGTGGCGCCATAATCGCATACGCGGCCACAGTCCTAACTAAAAATATATTTAAAATAACCATTAAAGCGGGCGAAGAAATGTTTTCGAGTGTTATATCTGTTAGTCTAGGTTATTATGTTCAATACACATTCCAAAACTAAATTTCAAACTTTCCAAAAATATTGTAACTTCCAAAAATAGTGTGTTCTCGCCGACTGGTTGATGTGGCGAGTATTTCGATATTTTGCAACGCTCTAATTACATTATATAAATCCTATTATTAATCCTATTATTATTTTGGAGGGTGCGTTTTGCGCGGTTACTAAGGATCTTAAAAATAATCCACAGAGTATTGTGGAGCTGGTATTCCACTTCCACCCGTCTACTATTCATAGTTCGAAAATAGCATGTTAAGAATGCAACTAATTGGTACACATATCAATAGCTGATGAAATCACTCTACACTAATGATAATATCTGACAAGCAAAAATATCTATTTTGGATTAATCGTCTTGAGCGTGGAAATAATATATTTATTAGGACATCGCAATTAAAAAAAAATTATCAATTTGTGACATATACAAATGAATTATACATTTTTTGAACAGTATTTGCCCCCTGCCACTTCGGATCAAAATATTGCCATCATAGGTAGCACAAAAACAAAGTATACCTGCATTTAATTCTTTTATATTGAATCCTTTACTCTCATGTTTCAGCACAATGAAAATTTTCTTATTGGGTATTGTTCAATTGGTTCACTTTTCAGGAGCGGCGCGCTAGTTGGGTTGCGAGTCATTTAAAAAACAATCATCAGTTGAAAGTTCATAAAGTTACAATGTCATTTTCGGCACTTGTCGATACAAAAATGTAGAGTTTAAATATTCGATTGTAATTTTTATATTTCCGGTTTTTAGTTTATTCTCCGCCAGTTGCACCGTCAGTCAAACCATCGAATTTGTGAGTTGGACCGAAATATTGGCCAAACCAGAATATTACGACTAAAATGCCCCAAGACCCATCCTTTCATATTTTGTCTAAGAATAAATCGCTCTTTTACATAGATAGATATTTGGAGATATACATTTCATTCAATGAAATAAATTTATGTTTGATATAGCTACAATATTCCAACGGACTTTGGAATATCCTTAGGACCGTTCATAAACCACGCAGACCGAAATTTGGGGTTTTTTACCCCCCTCCCCCTAATAGACTTAAGTAGACATTTACCAAACCCCCCTCCGCAAATGTCTACGTAGCCGTTTCAATTTTTTTTATTTGTGGAAAATGAAGCACATTATAATGTTGAAACAAAAATTAAACGTGAGGCATTCAGAATTATTTCAAGCTTTCCAAATATTAGGGACAAAAGCAAACATCGAACAATAATGCTTTTTACATTGGTTTTACATTTCTTATAAAAGAAATGTATAGAACTCGCTCAAACTTTCAAGATTTTTTCCGAGGCCCGGAGGGCCGAGTCTTATTTACCAATCGACTCAGCTCGACGATTTGTCCGTTACATACACACACACAGACATTGGTGTGTGTATGTAACGGACAAATTCTCATTCGTGTTTCTCAGCAATGGCTGAACCGATCTTATCCAAACCAATTTTAAATGAAAGAACTAAAAAACCGTATGAACGCTATTAATTTGTTTTTTATTCTGATGTTTAGTTTCCAAGATATGAATGTTTGAATGTGTAAAAATGGCGTTTTTTGCAGTTTTTTTGGATTATCTTCCGAAATTGACAGCATAGATTAAAAATATATATACAGCTTTAACTATTATCAAAAGAGATATTTAACATTAAATGCGGACGAAAGATTTTTTTCATTTCCCATTGCCAGAAATATGACCAAAAACATGTAATCTATTATTAACGCCAAAACGGCTTATTTTAGGTCAATAGTATGTTCGGAGAATTTAATGGAAGTAATATGCCCTTTCTTCTGGTATTGTGTTTTTGCTGATTAATCCCCCTATGAGTGAGATATTTTCACAAATTTTCTTGGAAGTGATTATAGCGAAATGATGTCTTCAGCAAATTTGTAGCTCTTACTTTTGCGAATAACATTACTAAAGACTTTAAATATCTATTCTGAATACTTTAAAAGTTATGGCTTGTTGTTTGTTGATTACTCTTTGTCGCCTATTTATTGTTCAATATAGTAATAATCCATTGAAATAAGCCAAACATTATTTCGATAAAACGAATTTTGTGTTTCATTTTACTATCTATAACCGCTAGAAATAATCACCGAACACTTCCAAGTTGTCTGGACGGAACTTGTTAACTTATCAGTACAAAAATGTTTCTTTTGTGCGAACCTTCTGACTGCAATTCGATCTGAAACATATCGGAAAATGAAATGCGAAATAAATAATTCCGAGCAACGGCGTACCCCCCCCCCCCACACACACAAAAAAAATTGGATTGAAGTTGAAAATTCATTGATGCAGACTGATTTAATTCAATATTACAATAACAATCATCTGATCCGTAGATTGATAACCTGTTGTTGTAAACATCATGAGGACTTTTGATAAATTGTCGGAATGGTTCCTGATATGTAACTGATCTATTGGTCTTGATTTCACAGTTGTCTAATTGCATCAATATCAAATTCCTGCCTGAAAACATTCCAATAGAAAATTCCAGAGTTCTGTAATCAATCATAATCCTCAGATTTCTTTTCAAATTGATCTCGTTTTTGTAGAGATGTACTGTAATAAGGGTCTTTATTTAATAGGAAGCTAAAATTGATTTAATGTCTATGAAACATAGAACTGCTCACCAAAAAAATGCATAACTTTCAACATTGGCTAAAAATGTTTTTGCCTTTCTCATTCACTCTAAAATTCGTCAATCTAATCTCGACCCGGAGGGCCGAGTGTCATATGCCAATCGACTGAGTTCGTCGAGATCGGAAAATGTCTGTGTGTATGTGTGAATGTGGAAAAAATATGACCTCTGTTTCTCAGAGATGGCTGGACCGATTTGCACAAAGTTAGTCTCAAATGAAAGGTACAACCTTCCCATCGGCTGCTATTGAATTTTTTATTGATTGGACTTCCGGTTCCGGAGTTACGCATTGAAGAGTGCAATCACACAGCAAATTCCCATATAAACTGAAATGAAAAGTTCATAAAGTTACAATGTCATTTTCGGCACTTGTCGATACAAAAATGTAGAGTTTAAATATTCGATTGTAATTTTTATATTTCCGGTTTTTATTTTATTCTCCGCCAGTTGCACCGTCAGTCAAACCATCGAATTTGTGAGTTGGACCGAAATATTGGCCAAACCAGAATATTACGACTAAAATGCCCCAAGACCCATCCTTTCATATTTTGTCTAAGAATAAATCGCTCTTTTACATAGATAGATATTTGGAGATATACATATATGCCCTTTCTTTTGGTATTGTGTTTTTGCTGATTAATCCCCCTATGAGTGAGATATTTTCACAAATTTTCTTGGAAGTGATTATAGCGAAATGATGTCTTCAGCAAATTTGTAGCTCTTACTTTTGCGAATAACATTACTAAAGACTTTAAATATCTATTCTGAATACTTTAAAAGTTATGGCTTGTTGTTTGTTGATTACTCTTTGTCGCCTATTTATTGTTCAATATAGTAATAATCCATTGAAATAAGCCAAACATTATTTCGATAAAACGAATTTTGTGTTTCATTTTACTATCTACAACCGCTAGAAATAATCACCGAACACTTCCAAGTTGTCTGGACGGAACTTGTTAACCTATCAGTACAAAAATGTTTCTTTTGTGCGAACCTTCTGACTGCAATTCGATCTGAAACATATCGGAAAATGAAAAGCGAAATAAATAATTCCGAGCAACGGCGTACCCCCCCCCCCACACACAAAAAAAATTGGATTGAAGTTGAAAATTCATTGATGCAGACTGATTTAATTCAATATTACAATAACAATCATCTGATCCGTAGATTGATAACCTGTTGTGTAAACATCATGAGGACTTTTGATAAATTGTCGGAATGGTTCCTGATATGTAACTGATCTATTGGTCTTGATTTCACAGTTGTCTAATTGCATCAATATCAAATTCCTGCCTGAAAACATTCCAATAGAAAATTCCAGAGTTCTGTAATCAATCATAATCCTCAGATTTCTTTTCAAATTGATCTCGTTTTTGTAGAGATGTACTGTAATAAGGGTCTTTATTTAATAGGAAGCGAAGTTAAAATTGATTTAATGTATATGAAACATAGAACTGCTCACCAAAAAAATGCATAACTTTCAACATTGGCTAAAAATGTTTTTGCCTTTCTCATTCACTCTAAAATTCGTCAATCTAATCCCGACCCGGAGGGCCGAGTGTCATATGCCAATCGACTGAGTTCGTCGAGATCGGAAAATGTCTGTGTGTATGTGTGAATGTGGAAAAAATATGACCTCTGTTTCTCAGAGATGGCTGGACCGATTTGCACAAAGTTAGTCTCAAATGAAAGGTACAACCTTCCCATCGGCTGCTATTGAATTTTTTATTGATTGGACTTCCGGTTCCGAAGTTACGCGTTGAAGAGTGCAATCACACAGCAAATTCCCATATAAACTGAAATGAAAAGTTTTCAAAATCAAATTTGTATTTTTGATGCCAAATGACTTTAAAATGCATGAAACATTGAGATGTTTGACAAAAATTGACTTTTTCGGACTTTAGTACATTTTTGCCTTTCTCATATAGAAAGCTTATGCAATCACTCTAAAAATCGTCAATCATTGCGGCCCGGAGGGAGTATGCAGTGAGGGGTTGCTACTTTAAAATTAAAACTAGTTTAAAATTTCTTAACAAGTTGAAAATTTTCGGCAGGACCTGGATCTCCCGGATCTTTCTCCATGATCCGACGCTGGTTTCAAGCGATGTTTCAGTATCACATAGTATCTCAAGATCGTGGCTGTCGATCCATTGTATGTATGTGTAAATCATACTGAACATGTAATACTCATTTCCACCATTAAAACAGGTTTTTATTTTGGGAATGCGTCGAGTTGAGACGAAAACGTAATATGATTAATAACGAGGATAACACTTTCCAAATGTAGAGAGAAATTTATGAAAAAGGTTCTGATCGATTTTGATGAGCATTTGATTTTTGTTGTATGACCAATTATATGTATAAGTCAAATCTTTAAAAACAGTAATTTAAGGTCAAGATAGCATCATTTTGAAACCGCCAATTTCGGAGGTTTAGTATCTTCAATGAGTTTTACAAACGTTAAACAGCGCATCATTTGACAAAATAATTTTGACGGTATATCGTCCAAGAAGTATCTATGGTGAATTTTCTCAGGCTAATATTCATGACTACAATAAAGTCTCAACAAATTCGCTAAAGACACGAACTCTGTTACTATTTTCTGAAAAATTAATTCTGCATAATTTTAAAACTTCAAAAATTACGGTTTCGGAATTATGCCGTTCGGGCAGTAAGATGGATTTTCACCAAACCCCCACCAATTGTAAAATCGGTATTGTAAAAAAACGTAAGGGCGATACTTCAATGCTGATAGGTGGGACCGAAAAAGTAAACAATCGCCAAAGGGGCGATACTATCATTTTGTCAATTTCAATAGCAAACACAAATTTTAATTTAATAATTTCAAATACTTCATGAAATTTTGGATTTCGATCACTGCATCATGCAATCTAAGATGTAAAAAACACAATAGTTCTTAAATGGGAAATAAAACCAATACTGGAAATATTCACTGTTGATTTTATTTGAATGGTGTCACTACTAGTATCGCTTTTTTCAAGAAAAAGCGTTGATTTCTTAGTTCTCAGTCGCGTTGGAAATTTGAGTATAAACTAAGTATAAGTATAAACTTCAAATCGATTCAAAAAAAAATTTCGATTTTTTTGGCTCAGTACAATTTAGGAAAATTCAGTTTTCCCACCACAATTTAGATATTTTATTTATTTATTCCTTCGTCTTTGGCTAATTCTGCCATACAGACTGTTACTTAAAATTATTTAACATGTACAGTAATAATATATAACAACACAGACAATCGAGCAACAAGCAAAGGTAACAATACAGTATTCCAAACAAAATTTAATTACAAATTCAGCGCTGTGGGGGCTCCCAAATGTCAAACTTTTCGTGAAATTGTCAGAAACAGAGTCCTGATGGCCATGTTGATGGAGATAGTGCTATTTTTCTTAGCCTTGCGTCAATTCCTACTTTGAATGAAATGAACGGCGTTAATGACTCGTCCTTCCATTCAGGTACGAGCTTCTTCACAATTGCAGCATTAGTTCCGAGTGATTCTGCGACCAGAGTAGCAATATCTTTCTCACTCACTGTGTTCTTGACACGCGTAAAGAATAGCCAACAAAGATTTGTAGAATTACTTGACTCCAAAGAACCAGCAACCCTACACCCTTGTTTCAATCGAGTGGACGACATTTGCGGGATTGATTGAGCTAGAGGTGAACTTGTTTCCGCCAAAGAAAAACGAGATTCAGCCATTTCGGTAATTGATTCACGAATTGTACCGATATAGTTTTTCATGTTCGACACTTCTTTGATTATATCAGTACTGTATTTGTTTGTCTCAGTATTTACATCGACAGCAACAGTAGCCGCATGAGCAGGGGTAAATGAAGTAGCATCGGTGATCGCCTCGCGTTTATCTCGAAAAGCCTGCATCTTGCGAACGCCGTCCATGATCGTCGTACACGGGGTACACATCCACCAGATATTCTTGTACCTGTTGCAGCAGGTGACCTCTGCAGTAGTCAGCACAGCACATTCTGCATGATAAATATCCTGACAAAATCCATCACAAGAAATGGTTACCCCTCCAGGCATGATAGGCAAGGCACATTCGCAGCAAAACATCTTCAATCAGCACGACTTTCTCTTGTTCAATACAGCTGGTATGATGAAGAATAACGTTCTTTTGTTTTCGACTGTATAGAAGCGGTAGCACCGAAAGATAGAACAAACGGATAGTTCGTTTAATCGGGTGAAAAATCGGCTTTTTATCTATAATATCACCAGCGATGTAAAATGTACGATCCGAAAACAGTGCACTATAATTGATAAAAGCGAATGGCAGCAAAATACGATATGGAAATCGATCGCGCGACTATTTTCCACGAAAAAGCGAAAGCAGCTCAGCTGACAAACAACCAGTCGGAGGGAATACACACAACTGACTTTTATTAACAATAATTCGTTGGTATGTCTATTTTATGGGCCATTTTTTCGCTTCCCCATTGATTTGGTTTGAGATTTCTAGCACTGATGTTGTCCTATGCTGATTTGAGCGATTCTCTGAGTCCTGCCACTATCCCATGTAGTATGTGTTATCAAAAACATCGCGAAGCATCAAGTTCTAAATGTTCTCAAATGATATAATATCCGAAGAGAGTGATAAGAGTTATAAGAAATGTCTCATCACACTGTTAGGTGGATTAAAAGCGTTTTTTGTCTACTACTGCTTAAATCATTTAGTATCAATTCAAGGGAATTTAAAATCAAAGTATTATGAAATAATTATAAAATTAGAAATACAAGACTCGCATGTCGAATTTTTAAAATTACTTTCAGCTTTGAGAAATGTTTCCATTTTATTTCATTATACTATCAGTTGCACTTGTGCGAACACCGTGTAGTATTTTATATAAAAAAGTGTAAATTTAAAAGTGCTGGAAAATATTTGTTTTTCATGTAAGTCACTCGAGAGTATGCTAAAAGATATGTTGCTATAACTAATTCAGATTTAGCCGAAATGCCACGGACTCCAATAGTGCAGAATTGCAAAGCTAGCAAGAAATTTTTGAGCATCACTGGAGTAGTAAAAATTGATGGACTTTAGGAAATAATTATGCACTCGATATTTAATATTATCTAGACAGAAATATCAAACCAAACATGTACACAAATTTCACTTTTTCGAGAATAAATTTCAATATTTCTAAATTAAGGGAATTAAGGGGATCCCAAAAAAATCAATTTTCCTTAAGAAATTTATATTCATACACCTGATAATATTATCGCAAAGTATCAAAGCTTAACTCCGAATATTTATGTAAAACGCACCCCCTAAAGAAATATGATCATAGCTCAGCTATAAAACAGAAATTGGGAGATTTTAATTAATGATATCGCTAACCAACATTGTCGTCTGTAATGGCAGCCATTACGCATTGCAAAATATTCAAAAACGTGAAAATAATTCATTTCTTCAAAATCATTAAAAAAAAATCTTTTTTTAAAAATAAGCAGAGTAAAACGCACCTGTGCGGGAGTAAAATGCACCACAACAACGGGGCCTAATGCACTACAACACGGGGCAGAATGCTCGATGAACAAGCAAGTTGTTTTGTTTTATGGTGGGATTTCATAGAAGTGTGCCATTAAATAGCCTTAGGTTATGCAATTAGTAGGTTTTCAGAACGATTTTTCTGTTTTCGATCAAAAAACCAGCAAATTAAAGAAGTGTGCATTTTGCCCCTGATGGAGCAGCGATATAAATTTAGCAAAAAGTGAATCATATAGTAAATTTTTCATTTGAAGTGCGACAGAATAATGAACAACGATATAAATAGAACTGGAATGCACTGATATAATAGTAAAGCATCATTTATAAGAGCTGAAAATCCTTGTTGCACGAGCTACAATAATTACATGAGAAGAGCACATTATTGTTTTTTGTTTATTTCTCAAGCTGCTATTGATGTACGGTTATCAAACTTTGACAGTGTATGTTTACTATTGCGGACTTCCGACTGGTGTTACCCTTTTCTAGAAATTTTTAGTTGTTTTTGAAATAAGCAAGGGGTGCATTTTGCCTCGGGGGTGCGTTTTACCCCATCTTCCCCTAGTAGAACCAAAATGTACGGAGTTGAACCAGATCAAGACGAACAATTTAACGGGCGTTTAAAGATTTTCAAATCAGTATAAATGATTGCAGAAGATATTTCAAGCTGATTAATTCGAGTAAACACTTTGTTTACACACCTGCTCGGACAACTGAAATCAATAAATAAAAAATAAAAAAATCGGGCGCTTTGTTGTTAGCATGGTGGTTTTAATGTTTAATGTTTTAATTTTTGTCTGCTAACTAGTGGTGTCTCAGATGATAATTAACGACTTTAGAACTGTCATTTTGTGTTATTCCTAGAATTGTTGCATGAAACCAAAACTATATCAAAATATACGCAAGAAAAAACAACGTGTCGAGTTGTTGTTTTTACCAAACAAGGGTTCTGAGTTCAGTGATCGCCTAAAGAGTAGTTCCCTCAATATAGAAAAACTCTAGAAAGAGAACTGCGGAGACTCCATTTTGGATCGATTGGATTCGGGTTTAGCTGTCAAAAAACGAATCCAATCGAACATTGCCTATCCTTATAACATTGGACGTGTTGCCATACAATGCATACGTTGCCAGAAATGCTGATTTTTTCTCCGCAGTTCTCTTTCTAGAGTTTTTCTACCTCAATAGTGTGCTAGGTTCGAAGTGTCTACATAAAACCATCTAGCTGCATCGACTAGTATTTTAACACAACTCTCTTTAAATGCAATTTATAATTAATCATTCGAGAATAACAAAAAAAAATTAAAGTCTATGTAGACTTTAGCAAATACCCCTTCCCCCCGCGTAGAGAATTTTAATCAACATAGGATAAATGATGTTAAGTGGGACTACAAAGAAACTAATAAGGATTGGGACTATTTGGAAAATATGCGACACGGCATGCTAAAATGAAGTAATGCACCAAAATATAATAGACTGCAAAATTTAACATATTTTATTCTATCTTCCTTCGTTGCATATAGCTAAAAATGTTTCCAAAACATCAAAATTCTTTCTTTTGCCTTTCTCATATAAAGAAAGGCTATGCAATCACCAGAGGTGGGTAAGAAAACCAACCGGTACGTACATACACTGGTATTGTTCTCAAAATCTCAACACGCGTGAATGAGTGATGCACATCGTATTCGGTTTGGATTTCGTTCACACGGTAAACGAAAGAAAAACCTCCACCGACTCTCAGTTTATAAAACCAAACCGAGCCACACAGCACCGTTTACATATGTGTACGAATTTCAACGTGTGTTGATGTATTCTCAGCAGCGGTTTCGGTTTGGCTTTAGAAAACCGAGCCTGGTTTTTTTTCTGTACACGGTGCTTCGTTTGAAAGAAGAAGCAGTAAATTTGTCTGCAGTGCTGCCGAATAGACAATTGAATTGAGTTCAATTAGTTGTTGAGAGTCAATGGGGTAATATCGAAATAGCTGGTTCTGAGCAGTTGTTAAAAGTTCAACAATTGTTTAAATTGAAATTAAAGAAAACGATGAAATCAGCGATATCAATAAAATAACAAAAACAATAAAATCAATTAAATTAATGAAATCAATAAAATTAATTAAATCAATTAAACATGACTTGAATCACTTGAAACTTCACATTAACACTCAATGCACTCAAAGTGGCCTGTATCTATATCGCCAATAGTCGTATCAATGAGATCTAATCCACGTCTGGTTGCGCTGGCTAGGCGATTCTCGAATAATCTCGAGCACACAATCGCATTTTGTATACATATATCCTTATTATTACTGCTACGGCGCATCGTATTGATACATCTATCCTTGCACAGAGGCAATTGCGTGTATGTGTGTGTTATTTACATATGGTAAGCAACTCAGACTCAAGTGGGGGGAAACTCACGATTAGGTTCTTATTTACTGAGTGCTGGTAATACGTATTTCTGTTATTTTTGCTGTTACTGTACATCGTTTTGAAACATCTTGAAGGTTTGGTCGCGAACATTCGAGTTTAGAGAAAACTACCACTAAATTATTCAATTACAAAAAAACTTATTTTATTGAGAACAACAACCAACTAACGTATAGCAAAAACACTTTCATTTTATAGACCGCCATTAAAAACTAAGTTTCTTTAAGGAATAAATATTTCCGGCGATACCAGTCGATGTGTGTATGTAAATCTACTGCAGAACAATTAAACTTTTAAAAAAAGTTGCGCAATAATTTGAATAAAAAAAATTTGTTCACATTGTGTCCAATCACGAAGTTGTCTGTCTCATTACAACAAAACATGTAAATCGACCTTCAATAATTAATGTGGATATTGGATCATGAATATAGCTCGCCATTTCAGATTTTAAATGACGGCAGGCATCAATTTGCGATCTTTTGACATTTTTCTTATATTTAAAATGCCCATGTTGCGTGATTCTAGATGACAGAATATCTTGAATATACCGTCATCTTAAATTTTGATCTGCTAACATATGTATAAAAATAGCGGAGGCTATTAAATTTCCTTTTTTTTTTCGATTTTTGGGCAGTTTCCCATACCAAGCATACCCATATTGCAAACTTCCTGATGATAAATCATTATGAAAATGTCGCAATATTGAGTTAAGGAACGCCATTCATGACCACGAACATAATTTATTTGAACAGAAATATGTCTGTAGACATTTTTTCAATTACTGAAAAGATAACTTATATTATAAAGAAATTTGTTTAGAATTCTTAATAAAAATACTAGCAGCACTAGCACAGCCGATAAACATCAACCCGAATACACAACCGCAACACAACCGAAGTTTGGTTTCGTTATTCTCGTGTTTCCTTCCCATACTCGTGCACCCGTAAACGAAAATCAAAACCAAACCGCGGTGCTGTGTAAACGAAACTCGGTTTGGTTTTCGTGTCTCGTATAAACACAACCAGCGATAAGACCGCACACAATGTAAAGGAAACATAAACACTTGTGAAAATTTTGTTTACTGTACCGGTACACAACCGGTATTTTCCCACCTCTGGCAATCACTGTAAAAATCGACTTTTTAACCGAGGCCCGGAGGGCCGAGTGTCATACACCATTCGATTCAGTTCGTCGACATCGGCAAATGTCTGTGTGTATATGTATGTGTGTGTTTTGTGTGTGTGTGCATGTGTGTATCATTTAAACTCACATAATTTTCTCAGAGATGGCTGAACCGATTTTTTCGCAAACTTAGTTTCATCTGAAAGGTATAACGCTCCCATAAGCTGCTATTGAATTTTTAGTTGATCCGACTTCCGGTTCCGGAGTTACGGGTTGAAGAGTGCGGTCACACAGCAAATTCCCATATAAACTGGTACCACCATGATGTTCAATTGATGTAAAACATATTAAAATTGATGTAACATTACTCTAGTTTGCGGGTCTGGATCATTATTGATCAATTAAAGCAGCTTGGACCACATTGGCCACCTATGACGGTTCATGACGCCCCCGGGGAACCCGCCAAGTTCCTAAGCTAATATCACACCCATTCCCCAACGAATTCTCTACCGATTTTTACACTGGAATTTCCCATATAAATCGGTACAATCGTAATATCTCAGAGGCTAAAAACTGTTTAATTGGTCTCCAAATTACTTCTAATCGCAGATCTAGATCACTGATTGCCAATCAAACATTCTTTGATAATATTGTCCACTATCGACGATTCCGGAAGTCCGGAATTCCGGGCATATTCCACAATTAAAGTCACATCGGTTCTTCGGTGATGACTGAACCGATTTTCTCAAACCAAATCTCAAATGGAAGGCAACATATGCAGTTGACTATTGCGTCGCCGCCCCTTCTCGCCGCCTTTCCCTTACATCTCCCTCCTTCATCACTCCCCTCCTCTTGGACCACCCTCACGCCCGCATTTCCTTCATCCACCCCGTATACCGAAATAAGATGAAGGATTTCTGACGCATCCTCCACTCCCACTCTACTAACCCCCCATTCCCTCCACTTTCAAACCCATTCCACCAACATTTCAAAATATAATCACATGAAGATAACATTGAACTCATGCTGATTAAGCTAATTAAATATTATTCTTTTGCCTTTCTCATATAGAAAGGTTATGCAATTGCTCCAAAAACCGACTTTCTAACCGAGGCCCGGAGGGCCGAGTCTCATATAACCTTCGACTCAGTTCGCCGAGATCGCAAAATATCTGCGTGTATGTATGTATGTATGTATGTATGTATGTTTGTATGTATGTATGTATGTGTGTGTATGTGCGGATTTGTTAGCAAAATGTCCACATCGGTTTCTCGGAGATGGCTGAACCGATTTTTACAAACTAAGATTCAAATGAAAGGTATAATATTCCCATAGGTTGCTATTGAATTTCATTTTCAACCGACATCTTGTTCCGGATTACGAGTTGAAGAGTATGGTTACAAAACAAAATTTGTTGATTTGTCCACATCGGTTTCTCGGAATTTTCTGAATCGATTTTGACAAACTTGATTTTAAATGAAAGGTCCATCAGCTGCTGTTGAATTTTGTGTGGATTCGAGTTCTGGTTCCTGAATTACGGGGTGATATGTACGATCACGCATCAAATCCCGATTCTAAAGAATTCTGCAATGAACGTAAAAGGTGAAATTTTTTCCAAAATGTAAACTCAACTGTTGAATTTGTAGATCAAGGTCACCAACAGTCATTCAAAGTCTCTTTGGCCACACTAACCACCATCGACGGATCCGGAAGCATTAAAATTCAGAATAACGGCTATATTGGTTTCTCGAAAATTGCTAGACCGATTTGATCAACTTAGTCTCAAATGAAAGGTGTTGCGTCCCCGGAAACTGATATTAAATTCCATCTTCATCCGACTTCCGGCTCCGGAGTTACGGGTTGTGTAGTGCGATCACATCAGCCCCCTGCTAGGCAGCCATTTTGTCCTAGCCAACATCTGCCTTTGTTAAAATCAAAACAACCCAATGCTATTGCACGGGCGACGTGGGCCTAGATGCAGCTAGGCCCATCATATGTTGACTACTGTCAAAGTCGGTATATCTCCATAGCGGATGACAGGAGTGACACCCTCCTGGATCACATGGAAAACTCCGATTCAAACCGATACCGCGATGAATGCAAAAAGGTGCTCTTATATATACTTACCAAGTGTAATAAGAATGAAAGACATTTCCATAATGTTATATTGTACGAACCAGCTATTAAATCATAGTTTGGAGAAATGAGAAAGGCACAATTGCACCTCTAGGTGGATTAAAACAGGTTTTTTTTCTTTGAACAGGCTTGCTTAGGGCATGTTCAGGAGCGTTTTATTTTCTATAGGAGTTTCAAAGTAGAACTGGAACTGAAACATTCACATCCCCAGCAGAGCGTTTTGTTTTATAATTTCGAACTGTTTAGTTTTATAATTTAAAACTGTTATACGATGCCGTTCTATTTGTTGCTGATTTTGAAACACGTTTAGAACTGTGTTTTAAATACATGAAGAGTACTCAGCACAGACACTTACACCCGATAGACTGGGGAAAAATAAATTTGAATGCAGTAACGCTGAAGGCATGGCGGGACATGAATTTTAAACTGAATAGAACACCCGCTAAAATTGCTGCTGGGGACAGCAAGTTCTAGTTTTAAAATTTTCAGTTTTATATTATAGAACTGTCAAAATAATGCATCTATAACTGAAACACTCCTGAACATGCCCTTATGATAAAACGCTCAAAAATTGTAGTATTATATATTCTAATGTGAGCAAACACCTGTAGGGGAACATGGGGAGACTTCACTAGGTTTTCAGTTAAACCTACGTAAATGTCTAAAAACGTTTTCAATCCTTCAAGACTCATTTAAACATTCGTGTTAGTCGTAGGATACGTGCAAAGTAAAATAAAAGTGTAATAGACATTTCCACAATTGGGTCATTAAGCTATATAGAGTTTTCCGTTCCATTCGATAAATTTTAGGTCCAATATACATAATATAACATGATTTCGAAAAAAAATTCCCCAGTCTATCGGGTCTAAGCGTCTGTGCTGAAAACTTTGCATGTATTTAAAACACAGTTCAAAACGTGTTTTAAAATCAGCAGCAAATAGAACGGCGTCGTATAACAGTTTTAAATTTTAAAACAAAGCTGTTCGAAATTATAAAATAAAACGCACTGCTGGGGATGTGAAGGTTTCAGTTTCAGTTCTACTTTGAAACTCCTATAGAGAATAAAACGCTCCTGAACATGCCTTAGAGCATGTTCAGGAGTGTTTCAGTTTCAGATTCATAATTTTGACAGTTCTATATTATAAAACTAAAAATTTTAAAACTAGAACTTGCTAACCCCAGCAGCAGTTTTTAGCGGATGTTCTATTCAGTTTAAAATTCATGTCTCGCCGTACCTTCGGCGTTACTGCATTCAAATTTATTTTTTCACAGTCTATCTGGTCTAAGTGTCTGTGCTGAAAACTTTGCATGTATTTAAAACGCAGTTCTATCTCCATACGACTTCCGGCTCCGGAGTTACGGGTTGTGGAGTGCGATCACATAGAAAACTCCGATTCAAACCGATACCGCGATGAATGCAAAAAGGTACTCTTATATATACTTACCAAGTGTAATAAGAATGAAAGACATTTCCATAATGTTATATTGTACGAACCAGCTATTAAATCATAGTTTGGAGAAATGAGAAAGGCACAATTGCACCTCTAGGTGGATTAAAACAGGTTTTTTTTAATTTAAAACTGTTATACGACGGCGTTCTATTTGTTGCTGATTTTAAAACACATTTAGAATTGTGTTTTAAATACATGGAGAGTACTCAGCACAGACGCTTAGACCCGATAGACCGAGGAAAAATAAATTTGAATGCAGCAACGCTGAAGGCATCGCGAGACATAAATTTTAAACTGAATGGAACACCCGCGAAAGCTGGTGCTGGGGACATCAAGTTCTAGTTTTAAAATTTTCAGTTTTATATTATAGAACTGTCAAAATTATGAATCTTGAAATGAAACACTCCTGAACATGCCCTAAATGTGTTTTAAAATCAGCAACAAATAGAACGGCGTCGTATAACAGTTTTAAGTTTTGAACCAAAACTGTTCGAAATTATAAAACAAAACGCTCTGCTGGGTATGTGAATGTTTTAGTTCCAGTTCTAATTTGAAACTCCTATACAAAATAAAACGCTCCTGAACATGCCCTTATGCGACGGCGTTCTATTTGTTGCTGATTTTAAAACACATTTAGGGCATGTTCAGGAGTGTTTCATTTCTAGATTCATAATTTTGATAGTTCTATAATATAAAACTGAAAATTTTAAAACTAGAACTTGATGTCCCCAGCACCAGTTTTCGCGGATGTTCCATTCAGTTTAAAATTTATGTCTCGCGATGCCTTTAGCGTTGCTGCATTCAAATTTATTTTTCCCCGGTCTATCGGGTCTAAGCGTCTGTGCTGAGTACTCTCCATGTATTTAAAACACAATTCTAAATGTGTTTTAAAATCAGCAACAAATAGAACGCGGTCGTTTAACAGTTTTAAATTAAAAAAAAACCTGTTTTAATCCACCTAGAGGTGCAATTGTGCCTTTCTCATTTCTCCAAACTATGATTTAATAGCTGGTTCGTACAATATAACATTATGGAAATGTCTTTCATTCTTATTACACTTGGTAAGTATATATAAAAGCACCTTTTTGCATTCATCGCGGTATCGGTTTGAATCGGAGTTTTCTATGTGATCGCACTCCACAACCCGTAACTCCGGAGCCGGAAGTCGGATGGAGATGGAATTTAATATCAGTTTCCGGGGACGCAACACCTTTCATTTGAGACTAAGTTGATCAAATCGGTCTAGCCATTTTCGAGAAACCAATATAGCCGTTATTCTGAATTTTAATGCTTCCGGATCCGTCGATGGTGGTCAGTGTGGCCAAAGAGACTTTGCATGACTGTTGGTGATCAAGATCTACAAATTCAACAGTTGTGTTTACATTTTGGAAAAAAATTCACCTTTTTACATTCATCGCAGAAATCGTTAGAATCGGGATTTGCAGCGTGATCGTACATATCATTCTGTAATTAAGGAACCAGAGCTCGGATTCACACAAAATTCAACAGCAGCTGATGGACCTTTCTTTTAAAAACAAGTTTGTCAAAATCGGTTCAGAAAATTCCGAGAAACCGATGTGGACAAATCAACAAATTTTGTTTTGTAACCATACTCTTCAACTCGTAATCCAGAACAAGATGTCGGTTGAAAATGAAATTCAATATATAACCTATGGGAATATTATACCTTTCATTTGAATCTTAGTTCGTAAAAATCGGTTCAGCCATCTCCGAGTAACCGATGTAGACATTTTGTTAACAAATCCGCACATACACACACATACACACATACATACATACATACATACATACATACATACATACATACATACATACATACATACATACATACATACATACATACATACATACATACATACATACATACATACATACATACATACATACATACATACATACATACATACATACATACATACATACATACATACATACATACATACATACATACATACATACATACATACATACATACATACATACATACATACATACATACATACATACATACATACATACATACATACATACATACATACATACATACATACATACATACATACATACATACATACATACATACATACATACATACATACATACATACATACATACATACATACATACATACATACATACATACATACATACATACATACATACATACATACATACATACATACATACATACATACATACATACATACATACATACATACATACATACATACATACATACATACATACATACATACATACATACATACATAAATACATACATACATACATACATACATACATACATACACACATACATACACACAGATATTTTGCGATCTTGGCGAACTGAGTCGAATGTTATATGAGACTCGGCCCTCCGGGCCTCGGTTAGAAAGTCGGTTTTTGGAGCAATTGCATAACCTTTCTATATGAGAAAGGCAAAAGAATAATATTTAATTAGCTTAATCAGCATGAGTTCAATGTTATCTTCGTGTGATTATATTTTGAAATATTGGTGGAATGGGTTTGAAAGTGGAGGGAATGGGGGGTTAGTAGAGTGGGAGTGGAGGATGCGTCAGAAATCCTTCATCTTATTTCGGTATACGGGGTGGATGAAGGAAATGCGGGCGTGAGGGTGGTCCAAGAGGAGGGGAGTGATGAAGAAAGGAAGGCGGGGGTGGGATGGGCGGCGACGGAATACTCAACTGCATATTTTGCCTTCCATTTGAGACTTGGGTTGAGAAAATCGGTTCAGTCATCACCCAAGAACCGATGTGACTTTAATTGTGGAATATGCCCGGAATTCCGGACTTCCGGTATCGTCGATAGTGGACAATATATTCAAAGAATGTTTGATTGGCAATCAGTTATCTAGATCTGCGATTAGAAGTAATTTGGTGACCATTTAAATAGTTTTTAGCCTCTGAGATATTACGATTGTACAGATTTATATGGGAAATTCCAGTGTCTCCTTACTTACACCCCTGTAACTCTGGAAGCAACAGTCAGAACCGAATGAAATTCAGCAGCAGTCAATGGTATTACTGTATCTTTCATTTGAAATCAAGTTTGTAAAAATCGGTAGAGAATTCGTCGGGGAATGGGTGTGATATTAGCTTAGGAACTTGGCGGGTTCCCCGGGGGCGTCATGAACCGCCATAGGTGGCCAATGTGGTCAAAGCTGCTTTGATTGATCGTTAGTGATCTAGACCCGCAAACTAGAGTAATGTTACATCAATTTTAATATGTTTTACATCATTTGAACATCATGGTGGTACCAGTTTATATGGGAATTTGCTGTGTGACCGCACTCTTCAACCCGTAACTCCGGAACCGGAAGTCGGATCAATTAAAAATTCAATAGCAGTTTATGGGAGCGTTATACCTTTCAGATGAAACTAAGTTTGCGAAAATCGGTTCAGCCAGCTCTGAGAAAATTGTGTGAGTTTAAATGACACACACACATACACACACATACATACACACACAGACATTTACCGATCTCGACGAACTGAATCGAATGGTGTATGACACTCGGCCCTCCGGGCCTCGGTTGAAAAGTCGATTTTTACAGTGATTGCATAGCCTTTCTTTATATGAGAAAGGCAAAAACTGTTCGAAATTATAAAACACAACGCTCTGCTGGGGATGTGAATATTTCAGTTCCAGTTCTATTTTGAAACTCCAATACAAAATAAAACGCTCCTAAACATGCATTTAGAACTGCGTGTTAAATACATGGAGAGTACTCAGCACAGACGCTTAGACCCGATAGACCGGGGAAAAATAAATTTGAATGCAGCAACGCTAAAGGCATCGTGAGACATAAATTTTAAACTGAATGGAACACCCGCGAAAACTGCTGCTGGGGACATCAAGTTCTAGTTTTAAAATTTTCAGTTTTATATCATAGAACTGTCAAAATTATGAATCTAGAAATGAAACGCTCCTGAACATGCGCTAAACTGCTGCTGGGGACATCGAGGGGCGACTCACTCTAGTATTTTCGATTCAGGCTAACGTATTGAGAGACGTATTTGTGTATTTTTCACGAAATGACACGTATTTTGTGTATTGATGAGTATTGGTTATTTCTTTCATAATTCTTACGATTTAGCGCATTAAAAACGTATTTGTGTATTGTTCACGAAATGCAATGTATTTTGCGTATTGGTGAATTATTTCATAATTCTTATGGATTAGTGTACTTAAATGTACAATTGTATGCACGCATTGTATTTTTGTTGAATAATCAATTGAAACCGAATGTTACTGAATTTTGACGTTTAAATGTTATTGTAGAATGCAAGTAGAATAATTTCATAAACGCAAATAATAAAATTAGTACAAATGGAATTACTAGTGATTTTTCAAGATTAACGAACAATTAAGCATTATGCCAAATTTTATTATTTAGAGAATTAGAATTTCTAATTAGGCTTACCCAATGGTAATTTTTGAGCAACGCGGCATTATATTTAATCACTGCAGTATTATCTAAAATTATTTCAAAAATTGAGATGCATCTCAGTAAAATTGAGATGCTCCTAAGTAAAATCAGCCGAAATTCCTACTGGTTGTACTAGACTCGGTTGCGTCACTAGAGCCTGAATTCTGGCAGAATCCAGCCGGAATTCCAACTGGACGAGTTATGGCTGAACTCATTCCTGCAAGTTGATCGGAAGCGACTCGTAATTCGGATTCTTGTGTTTTGTATTATTTTTTATTATTTTAATTATAGAGGTTTTAACCTTAGGGTCATTCGCCTCTTTTCTGGTTAGAGTAATTTCTTGTGGAAAAATCTCTAACCCTATGTGCGGGGTTGGGAATCGAACCCAGGTGAGCTGCGTACAATCTTGTGTTTTGCATTCTCAATTCATCGAGCGTTGGTTTCGATTCTATTCCCCCGAGTGTTGATTTATAATGTAACCTGTATCTAAACAAAATAATCCATCGCAATGTAAACTTCGAACTTGCAAGATTTTAGAGTTTCACTATTTAGGGTAAACATTAAACATTGTTTATGTCGATAAAATGAGCGAATTCTTGATCAAAAATTTCCTACTGATGCTGGTAGGAAGTTTCGGATTTATTTATGTTCACGTCCCCTGGGAGTATTTTCAAATGTACGGGATGTTTATTTCCATTAAAGATTATGGGATTGTTCCTCTGAATCAAACTAACAAGGATTCTGATTGATTTCTGCCTACTTGTCATTCTAATGATTCACCGATTCTGAGTCCGTTTGCTGGGAGTCCCAATTCCGAGAAAAGTAAACAATCTAGCTTGAAAAAAACATACGCTATGTCATAATAAGAAATATACTGAATTAGTTTCATTTGGCATGAAATTAATGTAATATTTGTATGGCTTGTATCAACAGTGTATTACTTGACGAATTGGATTGTTATCGACGCATTGAAAAATATTTCCGGTAATAACGTATTTTTGTGTAATCAATCAGAATTCTGCGCATTTTCGACGTATTATCGACGTATTGAAAAATTCTTCCAGAAGTAACGTATTTTAGTGCATTAGTGTATTTTCGGCGTATTAAATGTATTAAGGTGTATTGAAGCATTTCTCGTGTATTTTTTCAATTGGGTATTTTCAATTCACTATGAATGGGAAATGAATTGCCCCTCGGGGGACATCAAGTTCTAGTTTTAAAATTTTCAGTTTTATATTATAGAACTGTCAAAATTATGAATCTAGAAATGAAACGCTCCTGAACATGCGCTAAACATAGACAACCATACATAGTAAAACTGCGGTTGTTTACATTTGGCCTATCAAGATGATAGGCTATATGCACGGATACGAAAAACTACCAAAAGTTGAGCTAGACAACCGTACATAGGAAAACTGCGGTTGTTTACATCTGGCTTATCAAGACAACACCCTAAATGACAAAAACTATATGCACGGATACGAAAAACTACCAAAAGTTGAGCTCTTCTGACTCAATCTCGGGGTATCGTGGAATAAGGTAAAATTAGATAAACCGTATTGAAGGTAGTTTCCCTTTAACCACGGCAAAAACCACAACTCAGTGACAGGTTTTTTATACTCAACCTTGAATTAGATATGCCTAAATTTAAGTTGAATCTACCTAATTTTGAGTATACCTCAAACAACATAAAAGTACCTTATTCCATGGAAGGCATCGACTGAGTAGAATCTCTCTCTCTTTGTTTTTAACAACACTAATAAGTGCGAAAGCGACTCAAAACTATCTAAATTTATTGCTTATTGCTTTGAATGTTGGATTTTTGATGCACTTCGCTATCACAGTTTTTTCACGGTTGCCAAATGAAATGATAAGAAATCGACAAAAAATAAACTTTTTCCATCAAATCAATTCAATCAGCTACTTAAAGTAAGAAGAAGTTTGTTTTTGACACTTTTCTATGTCAATAATTTGTCAGGTCGAAGGAGTTGCACTTTTGATCACACTTTTGATTCATCACACTTTCATACTATGCAGTTCGATTTGGTGGGAACTGTGCAATAAGTTAAAAGAACTTATTCTGCGGGTTGTTTTATTTTTCCGTGTACATTAAATGGAGTTTATGTCGAATAAAAATAACCCTGCGGGAAAACCGGAAAACATGTGTTCATTTTTTTCTGACAGGGCATCATTTGTCGTGAAATTCGATATGTCAAATGCTTCTGATAGTGTCAAATCAAGAATGTCAACATATTTCTTTATTTTAAATTTAAATTTTGTTTTCACATTTCCTGAGTTGAAAAAAAAATTGTCATCACGAAAATCAGCTTTATTGATGTATGTAATAAAAAAAGATTTCTTTTCTCTGACCGAATTATATTCAACATAACCAGCTAAGGAATCATAGTTTGAATAAATGCGAAAGGCACAATAGCATCACTAGGTGGATTAAAACAGGTTTTTTTTAATATTGAATCGCACTACAAATAATCAATTGTCTTAATCTTAGTCGCCAATCCAGAATTAATTAGTTTTATTCGAAACTGTACACAGTACGCTCTGTATATTTTCTATCCCGAGATAAACTAGCATTTCGTCGATTTGTTGCTATATGTTTCAGACATGAGTGCGAACGAAACAAATAAACGTCAAATCTCGCCAAACATATGATTACGGCTTAAAAGTCAACTGTCAAATTCGCTTTGAAAGGAAATTCCCGACAAACCGTTACTGGCTAAACACAGTTCATAGCAGTTAATGAAAGAGAAAACTTTTCTTTTTTGTTTACTATCAATATCTGTGATTGGCGAGTAACGCTTTGTCCGGAATTTCTTTTCAAAAAGAATTTTGACAGTTGGCTTTTAAGCCGTAATCATATGTTTGTCGAGAAATCGTTTTTCGCTTGCACTAATGCGAAGTGAATAGGCACGTGATTCGGCGCACGGCTTGGCGGCGCATGGCTGATATGTCAAGATGTGGATTTTAGAAAAGATTCGCAATACATGAACTCGCTTTTCTTTGCTTTTAAACTACTCTTCATTAGCTTAAGGTTCAACTGAGACAGTCTCAAAAAGCAGCCTTCTTTAAAAACGTTTCCTTCGCTTCCCTTTACATACTCATGAAAATTAATCGATGTATTAGGAGCATTGGTACTAATTGATTTCTGTGAAGATTGTTCCAATGGTGTGCAAAAATATAGATTTTTTTCGTTTTCAGCGGTAGCACCTTTTGAGGCTTTCTAAGTTGAATTTTAATCAACATAAGGTAAATGATGTTAAGTGGGACTACAAAGAAACTGATAAGGATTGGGACTATTTGGAAAATATGCGACACGGCATGTTAAAATGAAGTAATGCACCAAAATATAATAGACTGCAAAATTTAACATATTTTAATCTATCTTCCATCGTTGCATATAGCTAAAAATGTTTCAAAATCATCAAAATTCTTTCTTTTTCTCATATATTATGTCGTCTTGAGTGAGCTTTGTTGAACAAGCTTGCTTATGATAAAACGCTCAAAAATTGTAGTATTATATATTCTAATGTGAGCAAACACCTGTAGGGGAACATGGGGAGACTTGACCAGGTTTTCAGTTAAACCTACGTAAATGTCTAAAAACGTTTTCAATCCTTCAAGACTCATTTAAGAATAATGCCCAGCAGTATTGTGCATATTCATGATTTTTTTTGCAGAATTTTTGGATTACTTTTTCCAAAGTTATAAAAGTTTTTCAGAGATTTTTATTAGTCAAGTCTCCGCACCGTGGGGAGACTTGACCAAGAGAATTTTGTAAAATCAAAACAATAAAGACATAAAACATGCTGTCTTCATATTTTTACATACTGTCGAGATCCTGAAGTACCAGTAAAAATATAAAAGGATTGCATTTCATAAATTTCGATGTTTTTGATGCATTTTGTTTCAAGGATTAAATGTACTGCTTACACTGCATCTTCACACGTCACGAAATCAGCCATATTACTACTAACTTTGTTTACTAGTACCAAAAGATATAGACTGATGTTTGAGGTGGGATTTTTGTGCGATGTATTTAACATTAACAGTAGGTACCACAGCAAAGTAAATATCAGAAATTTTGAATCTTTTTTTCAGCTTACTTACACTTGGTTTTTCTGTAAGGAAAGCATTTTTCATTCCACACTTTTAAAATTACCTTATGAGGTCGAAACAATTATAAAAATATCTTTGAAAGTTTTTTAAGAACCTAATAGAACACGTCATAGCTAACAATATGATGTTGCGCTTGGTCAAGTCTCCCCATGTTCCCCTACATTTTCATATAAATCGATTGGAAATACTAAGGAAAATATCTTGAATTAGGTCTTATAATACAATACAGTATGATTATGGTTTTGCCTTTCTCATATAAAGAAAGGCTATGCAATCACTTTAAAAATCGAAATCGGAAAATGTCTGTGTATATGTGTGTGTCATTTGAACTCACACAATTTTCTCAGAGATATCTGACTTCCGGTTCCAGAGTTACGGGTTGAAGAGTGTGGTCACACAACAAATTCCCATATAAACTGGAATCACCATGATGTCCAAATGTATATCAAAATGGGTGCAACATTACTTGGTCTAGATCACTAATGATCAATCAAAGTAACCTTGACTACATTAGCCACCTATGACGGTTCATGTTACCCCGGGGAACTCGTAAAGTTCCTAAGCTAATATCACACCTATTCCCCAGCGAATTCTTGAATGATTTGTACAAACTTGATTTCGAATGAAAGATACAGTAAGCCCATTTACTGCTATTGAATTTAATTTGGTTCAGACTATTGGTTAGGGAGTTACAGGTTGGTTAGTTAGGTTACACTGTAATTTCCCATATAAACCGTTAAAATCCTAATACATCAGAAGCTATAAACTATTCAAAAGGCCACCAAATTACTTCGATTCGCATGTCAAGAGCGCAGGTGATTGCCAATCAAACATTATTTGAATATATTGTCCACTATCGACTATTCCGGAAGTCCCGGATTTCGGGCATATTCCATAATTAAAGTCACATCGGTTCTTCGGTGACGATTGAACCGATTTACTCAAACCAAGTCTCAAATGGAAGGCATAATATGCAGTTGAGTATTGCATCGCCCCCCACTTACCCTTTCACCTCCCTCCTTCATCACCTCCTCCCTTGAACCACCATCAGACCCGCATTCCCTTCATTCACCCCGCATACCGAAATAAGATGAAGGATTTCTGGCGCTTTCTGCCATCTCATTCTGCTAACCCACACCCTCCCCTTCTCTTTCAAACCCATCCCACGGCATTTCAAAATATGGTCACATGAAGATAACATTGAACGTATGCTGATTAGGCTAATAAATTATTATACTTTTTTATTGTGTAAAGTGTGTCATCTTCAACTTTCGTGGTAGTCGTGGGATACGTGCAAGGTAAAATAAAAGTGTAAAAGACATTTCCACAATTGGGTCATTAAGCTATATACAGTTTTCCGTTCCATTCGATAAATTTAGGTCTAATATACATAATATAACATGATTTCGAAAAAAAATCTTGGTAATACGTAAAAACGTTTTTTTTTGTTATTAAAATAAACCTTATGTAAACATAGACAACCATACATACCAAAACTGCGGTTGTTTACATCTGGCCTATCAAGACAACACCCCAAATGAAAAAAACTATGTACAATGAATGGGGTTTATGTCAAATAAAAATAACCCTGCGGGAAAACCGGAAAAACATGTGTTCATTTTTTCTGACAAGGCATCATTTGTCGTGAAATTCGATATGTCAAATGCTTCTGATAGTGTCAAATCAAGAATGTCCACATATTTCGTTATTTAAAATTTAAATTTTGTTTTAACGTTTCCTGAGTCGGAAAAAAACATTGTTGTGATCACAAAAATCAGCTTTATCGATGTATGTAATAAAAGAAGATATTTTTTTTCTCATTTATTATTCAACATAACCAGCTACGGAATCATAGTTTGGATAAATGCGAAAGGCACAATAGCACCACTAGGTGGACTAAAACAGGTTTTTTGATATTGAATCGCACTACAAATAATCGTGATTGAGACTACCAGAATCTGCTATTCATTCCTAGAGGAGCTATTTTTGGTAGCATTTTGCTACGAAGAAAATTTATAAACTCAGGGGTTATTGAATTTGTGGTTAAAAAAACCTGTTTTAATCCACCTAGAGGTGCAATTGTGCCTTTCTCATTTCTCCAAACTATGGTTTAATAGCTGGTTCGTACAATATAACATTATGGAAATGTCTTTCATTCTTATTACACTTGGCAAGTATATATAAGAGCACCTTTTTGCATTCATCGCGGTATTGGTTTGAATCGGAGTTTTCTATGTGATCGCACTACACAACCCGTAACTTCGGAGCCGGAAGTCGGATGGAGATGGAATTTAATATCAGTTTCCGGGGACGCAACACCTTTCATTTGAGACTAAGTTGATCAAATCGGTCTAGCCATTTTCGAGAAACCAATATAGCCGTTATTCTGAATTTTAATGCTTCCGGATCCGTCGATGGTGGTCAGTGTGGCCGAAGAGACTTTGAATGACTGTTGGTGACCTAGATCTACAAATTCAACAGTTGTGTTTACATTTTGGAAAAAATTTCACCTTTTTACATTCATTGCAGAATTCTTTAGAATTGGGATTTGCTGCGTGATCGTACATATCACCCTGTAATTCAGGAACCAGAACTCGGATCCACACAAAATTCAACAGCAGCTGATGGACCTTTCATTTAAAATCAAGTTTGTCAAAATCGGTTCAGAAAATTCCGAGAAACCGATGTGGACAAATCAACAAATTTTGTTTTGTAACCATACTCTTCAACTCGTAATCCGGAACAAGATGTCGGTTGAAAATGAAATTCAATAGCAACCTATGGGAATATTATACCTTTCATTTGAATCTTAGTTTGTAAAAATCGGTTCAGCCATCTCCGAGAAACCGATGTGGACATTTTGTTAACAAATCCGCACATACACACACATACATACATACATACATACATACATACATACATACATACACACATACATAAACACATACATACACACAGATATTTTGCGATCTCGGCGAACTGAATCGAATGTTATATGAGACTCGGCCCTCCGGGCCTCGGTTAGAAAGTTGGTTTTTGGAGCAATTGCATAACCTTTCTATATGAGAAAGGAAAAAGAATAATATTTAATTAGCTTAATCAGCATGAGTTCAATGTTATCTTCATGTGATTATATTTTGAAATGTTGGTGGAATGGGTTTGAAAGTGGAGGGAACGAGGGTCTGCCCCACAGGGAAGAAGATCGTGTCCGGATAAGAGTAAGAAGAGTGGTAGATTTGACAGTATTTGACAAACACAAAACAGATTCAAGATAATCTGCATAAGGTGTTTGCATGTGTGTACAATAATATTATTGGTGGCAAACGCTTTGAGAACCTCAAAAAGGCTGAAAGCACTAGTTTCTATATTCAAAACATTGTTTTAATTAATTTCGTTTTAAATAACCTCTTTTTTGGGAAGTGAAGCAGTATTTACGCAATGTCGATCTTGCCAATCGTAAAACCAAAACTCTTGCTTTACCTATGCCTGTACCTTATCTGGTATCGTCTTGGGTTTTTATGTCATTTGCAGTTTGACAAGACCAAAATTTGACAAGACCATAATTTGATGTTGGAACGGTCTGTCCCTGAAGATGATCATAGGAAGGGCAGACCCTCGGGAGGGAATGGGTTGGAGGATGCGTCAGAAATCCTTCATCTTATTTCGGTATACGGGGTGGATGAAGGAAATGCGGGCGTGAGGGTGGTCCAAGAGGAGGGGAGTGGTGAAGGAGGGAGATGTAAGGGAAAGGCGGCGAGAAGGGGCGGCGACGCAATACTCAACTGCATATTTTGCCTTCCATTTGAGACTTGGTTTGAGAAAATCGGTTCAGTCATCACCGAAGAACCGATGTGACTTTAATTGTGGAATATGCCCGGAATTCCGGAATCGTCGATATTGGACAATATTATCAAAGAATGTTTGGTTGGCAATCAGTGATCTAGATCTGCTGTTCCTCAGGGGCGTCATGAACCGTCATAGGTGGTCAATGTGGTCCAAGCTGCTTTAATTGATCAATAATGATCCAGACCCGCAAACTAGAGTAATGTTACATCAATTTTAATATGTTTTACATCATTTGAACATCATGGTGGTACCAGTTTATATGGGAATTTGCTGTGTGACCGCACTCTTCAACCCGTAACTCCGGAACCGGAAGTCGGATCAACTAAAAATTAAACAGCAGCTTATGGGAGCGTTATACTTTTCAGATGAAACTAAGTTTGCGAAAATCGGTTCAGCCGTCTCTGAGAAAATTATGTGAATTTAAATGACACACACGCATACACACACATACATACACACACAGACATTTGCCGATCTCGACGAACTGAATCGAATGGTGTATGACACTCGGCCGATTTTTACAGTGATTGCATAGCCTTTCTATATATGAGAAAGGCAAAAACCCTGTGTGTTGCTTTTAGAATATTTTGATAGGATATACTCTCGATACATTTAATAGAGATTTGAGCTATAAAACCTATTAAAACATTTCCAAATATATAGTTTTCCCTTTTGGGATATCAATAATTCAATTTAAACATGTTGAAGCTCTTACAGTGAGCTGACACTATCATCCCAATGCAAATTATTTTCAGTTTCATTCATGATACGCACATTTCCCCTTATGATCAATATTCTTCAATCAGTAAAATTGTTATTGTGGTTCCAATCACAGTAAAATTTTAATTCCAATCCACAATTTATCACAATTATTAGTGTTACCTTTCATCTAATGCGTGTTTTCTAAAATATTTTTCTAATTTTATGCCGAAAACGAGGTATGTGTCGACGATATCACAGACTAACAGACATAACACTATGAGGGAATCCCCTCAAAAAGCATCGATCCGGCAATTTTCCCAGAACACTAGTTCCACCTTTTATTCACAGTCCCAAACACTCATTTGTTGATGGGTTACCCCTCAGGTTTGGGAACAATTTTTCACTAGTGGTCTATCCCCCATATGCTTCTTCATATATCAGTGGCGCCATAACTTCAAATGTGGCCACAGTTCGAACTACAAATATATTTAAAATGACCTTTGAAGCGGGCGAAGCATTGTTTTGGAGTGTTATGTCTGTTAGTCTGTGACGATACTGTAGAAAATACAACAAATAGTTCCACTCAAGATCATTAACCCTCATATGTACAATTTCAATTGTCTGTTTTTCTCTTTGATAGATTTTCGTTTCCTCATAATGTGAAATAAATCTAAGCTATTTAAAAGAATTAAAGTGGCTGTGTCTCTTTCATTTAACCCTAGAACGTTACACTGGGGTAAAAATGTGAAAACGCCGTGTGAAAACGAGAATTCGGCATTTGCCGACCTGGGACCCTACCATAATTCAATATAGAGTTCCTAGTAAGAGTAGGAAAAGGTGGTATAGCCAGTTTGCTTATAGTCTTTGTGGAAGCAGGTGTCCAAGTTGGCGTGGGGTACATTTGTACCCCAGAGTACGGTTGCCGTTAGTGTTTCGTCAGGTTTCGTGCTGTCAGTGAAAATATAATTCGTGACAATATCAGTTTAAATACTGGTTGTTTTACTACGTAAGTAACAATTAGTATTATGTAATCGCTTTTAATCATTTTTTTAATTTATTTAATTTAATATTGAAGCGGAACAAAAATTCGTTCTCATTTTTGCTAATTTTTATTATTTTAACGTTGCGTGTTACCATGTATTAGTGGTCAGAAATAATTTTTCATTTCTATTTCCACCCCATTTTGTGGTATTTTCCAAAACACGATTATTAAACTTGCACTCCTCAAATAATTGCACTTTTTCAAAATTATCGAAATTAAATTTTATACCGTTTCAAGAACATTCTTTCAATTTTTAGAATAATTTTATTTTTTTCAAATCGGTTGAAAATTCGTAAAGTTATAGTAATTTTTGTAAAAAAAAGTCCAAACCGCGAGTTTTTCACTTTTTTGGCTCAAACCAATTTATGTATCATTGATTCAATAAATTACTTCACTTGTTTTCGCAATTGAAAAACGAAGAAAATGATGTATTATACATTTATTTATCACTCGAGCCATTAGTTGAAAATGAGCTCTAGAGCGTTTACGGAAATTTTTTTTCCATTATTCATGACGACCAAATTTTTTATCCTTTCACAATATGATCAAGTGAGACAGGCCGTCTAGAGCAACAAATGCTTTTTTTTGTTTTATTCGATGCGTATCCCATAACTAAATTTAAGTTCGAAATGTGTGCAGTGCATATCAAATATTCTAAGAGGTATAGTGAGTTTAATGGAACAGACGAACTCCGCATCATCTTCAACTCTAGCGTTGAAGCTAGGGCATGCAGCGTTTCTGACGAAACAAACACAGTGACAAACGAAACTATATTTTCGATACTATTAAAAAAACCTATCTTAATCCACCTAGCGGTGCAATTGTGCCTTTCTCAATCATGAATCACGAGAATGTGTGCGTTGTTTATATTCATTAAAAACTTTTAAATGCATATATTACATTTTATTATTATACATCACATGACAACTATATATAGGAAAATAAATCATTATTCGAGTTCTAAAATTTTGAAAAAGAAAAAACAGCCACGGTAATATTGAACTGAAAAAAGGTGCGAGATCGGCAAAGTCCCAAAAAGTCAATTTTTATCAAAAATTTTTTCGAGATAACATAAAATCTCGACGTTTTATGCATTTTAAAGATGTTTGGCATCAAAAATACGAATTCAATTTCTGAAATTTCATGGGGTCCCCCTTTGAAAAAAAAAATTGAGTTCCGGCTTATATGGGAATTTCATATGTGACCGGACGATTTAGTCTATATTTCCGGATCCATATAAGCGATCCGTACGAAATTTGATAGACATCTGTGGGGATATTATAGCTATCATTTGGGACTAAGTTTGTGAAAATCGGCCCAACCATTTCCGGGAAACTGATGTGAGTTCATAAATTTTGAAAGATTGCCGCTTTTCCCGGGCACTTCCGGAACCGTCTATGGTGGTCAATGTAGTGAACGAAAGTTTGGTTGGCCGTCGGTGACCTAGAACATCAAATTTAAGTTGTTTGAGAGACATTTTAGCGAAATTTTTACCTTTTTTGCTTTCATCGGAGTATCGGTTTGAATCACAATTTGCTATGTGATCGCACGCCACAACCTGTAACTCCGGAACCGGAAGTCGGATCAGGATGAAATTAAATAGCCATTTACGGGGACGCAATACCTTTCATTTGAGGCCAAGTTTAGTCGAATCGGTCTAGCCATCTCCGAGAAACCGATGTGACTGTTATTCTGAATTTAGATACTCCCGCCGGGGCTTCCGGAACCGATGATGGTGGCCAATGTGGCCAAATAGACTTTGAATGGATGTTAGGGACCTAATACTACAAATCGAAGCAGTTGTGGTCATATTTTGGAAAAATTTTCACCTTTATACATTCATTGCAGAATTTATTAAAATCGACATTTTCTGCGTGTTCGTACTCATCACCCTGTAATTCCGGAACCGGAAGTCGGATCCATTAGAAATTCAGTAGCAGCCTATGGGAACGTTGCACCTTTCATTTGAGACTAAGTTTGTCAAAATCGGTTCAGCCATCTCTGAGAAAAATGAGTGACATTTTTGGTCACATACACACACATACGCACATACACACACATACATACACACACAGACATTTGCCGAACTCGACGAACTGAATCGAATGGTATATGTCACTCGGCCCTCCAGGCCTCCGTTAAAAAGTCGGTTTTCAGAGCAATTGCAATACCTTTCTATTGAGAAAGGCAAAACGTGATTTTTGTGTGGCATGTATTAAGATGAACCAAACTGAGCGCCACCTTTTTTTCTTGCATAATTTTATGCATTGGACATAGAAAGTTAAGGAATACCTGTTTGCATTTGATTACTACTTAATTTGCAGTACAAAATTTAAACTTCCCTTCTTTTTCAGATTTTTGAGATCAATTAACAACAAAACAGTATTGAAAATGCATTCCTATCTTTAACAACAATTGTTACCGCTATCAGGCTCGCACACTGGAAACTTCTGCAAGACAGCGGTTTGAGGCAAAGGGATAACTTCATGATTTCGCATAGTTTTAAATAGTAAAGTCTTTGTTCATTCTGAACGATTTTGGAATAGTTCCGAGTCAAATGCAATTACCGATTCAGGCTCAATCGTTGTGGAATCGGCTGTTGCATTTGAGTTGCTAAAATAACTGGAGAACCGATCGCATTTGATGAAAAAATCGATGGGATGGTGGATGATCAATCGATTCCGAAGATTGTCCATTATTTGGCAGTCCATGAGGCTTTCTGATCAGCCAATTATTTATTGTTTATCTTTTCTGGCTTTCGACGTCCGACATCGTCGACTGGATCCAACATCATACGAATCAAGCGGACCCTACACGAGACAAGAATAATGTCAATATGTACTTCGCAATTCAGCCGGTCTGACATCAATAGCAATTGACACATTCCTTCGTGAAGTTTACAACGATTTGATGAATCTTCATTCCACAAATATGTTATAACTTTATCAAATGAACGCCTACATCAAAACTTATTACAGATTCGGAAAGTAGACAAAATTTCACGAAAGATTCAATCAACATAAACTGAATATACTAGAATTTGACTTGTATTGAAATAAGCTGAAAGTTCTAATTTGTCACGCGTTGTAACGTCACGTTACATTATCGGTCATAAAACAAACGCCTACATCAAAACTTATTACAGATTCGGAAAGTAGACAAAATTTCACGAAAGATTCAATCAACATAAACTGAATATACTAGAATTTGACTTGTATTGAAATAAGCTGAAAGTTCTAATTTGTCACGCGTTGTAACGTCACGTTACATTATCGGTCATAAAACAAACGCCTACATCAAAACTTATTACAGATTCGGAAAGTAGAAAAAAATTCACGAAAGATTCAATCAACATAAACTGAATATACTAGAATTTGATGATTTGACTTGTATTGAAATACGTTGAAAGTTCTAATTTGACACGCGTTGTAGCATCACGTTACATTATCGGTCATAAAACAATCCTCTTCCAGTATATTCCGTTTATGTTGATTGAATCTTTCGTGAAATTTTATCTACTTTCCGAATCTGTAATAAGTTTTGATGTAGGCGTTCATTTGATAAAGTTATAACAGATTTGTCGAATGAATCGTTGTAACGTCACGAAAGAATGTGTCAATTGTGTCATTTTACAAAATTGTGCCAAAAAGAATTTACTGTGTATTAGTTTGTCGTGCTTTTGAGATTATGTAAACAGTGGATGAAACCAAACCAATTTCATTTTAAAATTGTTTTGCCATTCTTTTAAAATAAGTGAGCACAATCTGGCAATAGTATATCCTGGTTCAACTAGCGAAGGTGCAACTAAAAAGTAGTTCAGTTACCAAATTTCCATCCAGCGAATTACGACTGTAAGATCTGGATATCAAATATGTGATTCTATAGTTAAAAATATTGGGATAGGTGAAACGTAAAGGGAACATTATAGGATGATTGGCCTAGTAGAATCATTAACTCGAAGACTTACCATACCTTATTTTCCATTAATTTAAAGGCTATCTACGCACATTTCAAGAGTTTGGTAAAAGGTAAAATTATATACACAAAAGAATATATTTCAGTACCGTCATCGGGGGATACTTTGCACCACGGGGGCTACTTTACGCCAAAATTACTTGATTGTTCGCCGAGCATTATGCCCCGTTGCTGCGGTGTATTTTACCCCGTTGTTATAGTGCATTATACCCGTTGTTGTGCATTTTGCCCCCGCACAGGTGCGTTTTGCCCCGCTTATTATTCAAAAGGTATTTTTTAATTTTTTATTTTTTGCATTTTAACGACATTCAATTAGCTAGAGATTACTGGGTAGGGAAAGTTATGAAACTTAAAGCCATAGTACTCAAGTGAGAGCAAGGATGTGACGGTAAAGATAGACACGTCTACCTTTATCAGGACACATGTTAGTGAACTCGGGTGATTCGTAGTTATTCTGCCTAAGCTCGACCCTCATTAACAGAAGACAATGATTAAGCCCGTACGATATTAAGCCTGTTCTAATGACCCTGCCACTTCTAGTGTTCCGATCTGTTTACTTCACATCCTTGCTCTCGCTTGAGTACTATCAGGGGCGGCGAAACACTTTACGCCCGAGTGGGTAGAAAGCATAGGGGTAGTGGTCGATTAGTAAGGATTTTTTTCCCTTTTCGCAATGCACACGCTTACATTACATTCACATTAAATCACGTTCGTTTATGCAAATGGAATTGTGGTACATCGATGTTTTCAAACGTGTGTAGTGCGAGATACATGCGTTGCACATCTAAATTTTTTGAAATGGTTCAATATTTCGAGTGGGTAATTACCCACTCGGTTATTTTCGAGTGGGTAGTACTACCCATACTACCCACGCTTTCCGCCGGCCCTGAGTACTATGGCTCTAAGTTTCATAACTTTCCCTACCCAGTAATCTCTAGCTAATTGAATGTCGTAAAATGTAAAAAAGAAAATGTGACTAACATAGTCGAAATATAAAAAAAAGGAAAAAAGTAATTTTTAATGATTTTGAAGAATTGAATTATTTTCATGTTTTTGAATATTTTGCAATGATTGTGATTACAGAAGAAAATGTTGGCTAAACGATATAATTAATTAAATTCTCCCAATGGATGTTCTATAGCTGAGTTATGATCATCTTTCCTTAGGGGTGCGTTTTACCCTATCTTCCCCTACTAATCAAATTATTAGATGAGAGGGGAGAGATTATCTTAAATTAACCTGGCAATGTAATTCAATTATTTTTATGTTCGTGCTTTTTCCCACATTATTGATTTTTATCTAAAAATGGGGTTGCTTTATGAAAATCTTTACAAAAGCAAATATTACACAATCTGTATATTTGTTCTAAAATTTACTCTTATTTTGGGGTTTGATTTTAATCTAATTCAAAGCAGATTTTCATTAGCGTATTAGTTTGATAGTTTTGAAAAAAAGTAATTAATAATTTGCAAGTTGACTAGATGAATTATCTTGCTCTTGCTATGGTGCAAAAATATAAATACGCTATCGTTTCTAGAAGTATTATGGGTATTAAAGCAATTCGTTATGGAATGACGGAAAGCGCAGCGGAGAATAGTTCTGCAGTGCAGAAGAATGATTTTATGGTGAAAGGCTCAATAAACAAAAAAAAATTCTCAGTTTGTTGGAAATAGATCATCAAAGGTGACTGAACTAACATGCCTATTTTATATAACAGTCCCATTCGCATTTTTGTTGTAAATGCCTTTGCACACCGGACCACAAATAAATATATTTTGAGAAAAATACCAAAATAAAGATTTATAAATCATAAGGCTCAATGAAAAAGTACATCTTCAACAGTGTTTTTCTCGACTTCCTGTTTTTCGTTGTTGGGCCTATATGCCGGCTGGCTGTTATTCGTTGTAGGACTTATTGACTCTCCAAAACAAGGTTACAGGATGCGTGTAACGCAGTTTTTGAACATACCCTTTTATTTTTACGAGCACGAAATTCATTTTCATTTACATTTACATACAAATAACGAGTAATCCTTAGTAATTAATCAAGAAGTTTACATGATTTTGGTAAAAAAAAATTATCGTAAAGCAGTCCCCCTTAGAGGACGACTTTAAGCCAGTTTTTAGTTCTTTATATCTCATGTTCAATCTTGATTTTCAAAAAGTTCTTTTCACTGTCTTTAAAGGTAGCTCTGTCACATGTAAAACATCATACAGTTTCAAATTTGAAGTCGCGTGATCGTAGTTCTAGATTGCAATGTACAAAAAATTCTTCTTTTGGCGTTAAGTAGCCCCGATGGCGGTACTTGAATGGTTCATTCAAAAAATTCGTGTTGTGGTCATCAGAAAATGAGTCGAGATGAACTAGCGAGCGTCTATCCTAGATGTCTGCATATTTAAGTTGTATATTCTGGTTGAAATGGAACCTGGAAAATCTATCCAGCGACACGCATATTTTCTCTTGTTGTAGGGTAAATGGTCGGTTTTAAGTCAGACCGGACTAAATGACAACGTGTTGATTTTGAGAAAAACGAGTTAAAAGTTTCAATCGCAGCATCCTTCATAAAATTAATGGAAATTTATTTTTGCCATAATTTATGCTAATTGGTCGGTGTTAAGTCAGACCGGACTAAGTGACAAAATATTGAATTATAGAAAAACGAGTTGATCGCAGCATACTTTACATTATAATTGAAAATTAATTTTTGCCATAATTCTTGTTTATTGTTACATATTTCAAGTTTGGCAAATGTCGAATGTAGATGACGAAATTCTTTATCCAGTGCTATCATTATCTCACTTTTAAGATTTTGCAACTTAGTCCGGTCTGACTTAACACCGACCGAATGATCTTGAGTGGGACAATTTGTTGTTTTTTCTGTAGTATCGTCGTAAAATTAGAAAAATATTTTAGCAAACACGTATTAGATGACAGGTAAAACTAATATTTTGACAATTTTTGGATGGAAATTTAAATCAAACCGTGATTGGAACCAGAATTACAGTTTTACTGACTGAAGAATATGGATCATGAGTGAGAATGCGCTTATCTTGAATGGAAATAAAATAATTTTGATTAGGACTATAATTTCGGCTATTTTTAAAAGCTTCAATATGTTTTAGTGCTCAAATATCTATGAAACCTATCAAGAGTATATTCTATCAAAACATGCCAAAAGCATATAAGATTTTTTTTCTCAGCACAGCGTATATAACGCCCAAAATTAGATTTTTCTCATAACAGAATGCTACCATAAATAGCTCCTCTAGGAGTGAATTGCTGAAACTGGTGGTCTCAATCACGATTATCTTTAGTGCGATTTAATATCAAAAAACCATAATAAGACTTTATTTAAAATCTAATTTCTGACATTTTCCGTAGTACTTTCAATCTATTTAAGTGTAAATGTATTGGTGTTTGCTTACATTAGAATATATAAAACTTCAATTTTCGAGCGTTTTATCATGAGCAAGCAAACGGCATGATGTATCAGAAAATTTTTTTTTCGGAAAATGTGGTGTTCTAGAAATACTTTTAGCATTGTGTAACCATGGGAAATTGATTACTATATGTTAAATTTTACAGTATATACTTCGTTTTAATATGTTCTGTTGCATATTTTTCAAATAGTCCCAATCTTGATCAGTTTCTCTATAGCCCAACTTAATATCATTTACCCTACACAAAAGAATCACGTCGGATGCAGTGCGCATTATTCGTATAGTGAATCACTGTCAGTGATGCGCTTTAATGCGCACTACTTCCGACTTGGGACGGGACTTGCCGATAGATGTTTTCTTTTTCATTTGTTCTATTCATTCTATTGTTTGTCCCACATAGCCTCTCTTTTTGTTTCACATAGTTTAAATGAATTGGCTGCATTTGACAGTACCCCTGGCTGCATTTGACGTTCGATTTTTTGCTATTTGCATGTCTCGTCTCAGCTTCCGACGTGCTGAATTAGCACTGAACAAGAAAGCGATTATTGCAGGTTGTGTTTTCCAGTTTTCAACTGTAACGATAATACAGCATTGAACCTGTGCTCATTCCGGAACCGGTTCGGATTTCTGAATGGAGTCATTATGGATTCCAAATCAAATGCAACAACCGATTCCGACTCAGAATCGGTTGTTGCAAACGATTTGGAATCCATAATGACTCCATTCAGGATTCCGAATCAAATTCCGAATGGTTTGACCGGGTATAGGCATTTTAGTAGACGAACTACACTTAGATGCAACGCAATTACAAAAAATTAAATTAACTTAGTAATGGAATACGCTGAATTTGAAACATTTGTGCAGGTATTAATTGAAATTTACTAATATCCGAGGGCTAACATTTGAGTAATATTGTATGGCACCATACAAACAACAAAGTTTGGCGAATTTTAAGATACCTAATGATTGCAAACTTTTTAGGATTTATCGAATTGCTAGAAATGAAACAACTATAAAATAAAATCCCAGCTAAAATGTGCGGTTCGTTTCGTCGTTGCCAAACTAAAATTTAAATAAGAGACGGATAACAAAAACAATTAAATGTAAGAGTTATTCGAAACATTAACAATTGTGGTCGTTTAACATTTTGATTTCTACGTTCAGTCCATAAGCAACTCGCATAGTAACAAATTTAGAGTACAAAGTGTCTCAGTGCTTTTTCACCACGCGTAGCAATGTTTAGTTATCCCATAATGTTCGCTTAATTGTCGTCTTCAGGTTTCGCCTTTTCTAACATTCAGTCATTATATCCAGATGTGCGCTGAAATGCAAACATGGGCTCAGCTTACGCTATGTTAGCATTTTGAAGAACATTATCGCCAGAGCTATATTTATTATTAAGACCAACATTACGAGTTGCTGTCGTGAGAACCAATCCTGCAAGAGAAAAGATATGCAATAGTTAGTGAAGCTATTAATAATGGTGAATGATAGTAAATGCTTCTCAAAGACCAATTTTATATGGCCATTAAATTTTGAATCAAAATTTCACAAAGACAGAGATGCCAGGTACTTTTTCAAAATGCCTGCAATGAAAATTCTAATGGTCTGGGAAATACAAAATAATTAAGGAAAACTATTTTTCGTCAAAAATGTCCTTTTAATGATGATGTGTAATATTAACAGAAAATAGTGCATTCATACCCCAGGATAAGTAGAGAGAAATAGCTTATGGAGGAAAAACCTAAAATAATAAAGCTGAGCTTTAAAACTAGTGTAACCAAAAGCCTTTATTTTTAAAAATCTCTGAATATCTGCCTGCAACCTAAATAAAAAATCTGCAAATATCTGTTCAACCAAAAAAGTCTGCATCTCACGCAGAAGAATCAGCCCTTTTTGAATCAACAAAACGTTTAGTTGAATCTAAAACTAGGGGCAAATCACTCTAGGAATGTATAACAAATTTGCTTCAACTTAGAAAAAATGCATTTAATTTCCATTTTTCCATAATCTTTGCACTCCCTCGCACAAAAGTTTGTTTAATAATCGTCCTACGCTGATCCACTTTGTTCGACGTTGTGTTGAACATAGGGCTAGTTTTTGGTAGGGTTTTGACATCTTACACGCAACGCAAAATACATTGCACGCTACGCAAAATACATTTTGGATTTCTGTTTTAATGAAAGAAATGCATTTAATTTCGCTGATTTTTCAAAATGCATCACAAGTGATCTGCCCCTAGATCTAAAACGTAGCGAATGACTGTTTCAAATTGAAATTGGCGTGTTTCGTAAGCATGTATTTGGTTTAGTTCAACAAATACTTCTGTTTACATTTTAAATAGAAACATTGTTGAATCAAAATAAAATTTGTTAGATCTAACTGATCCCTTTGTTAAAAATCAACAGAATCTTTGTTTAATTGCAACTAAATTTGAGTTGTTCTCTCCTTTGGTTAACACAAAAGAATTGTTTATGTTACTTCGAACTTGTTTGTTCGGTTAAACTTATCATGATTTTGTTGTTTCAAACGATATATTTGTTGAAACTACTGAAAAGCCAACAAATGAATTTGTTGGTAATTTCAACCAACAGTATTGATTAAATCAAACCTGAATCTTGTTTGTCACTATATCAAACGGGAAGCTTGTTATTTAAAACCAAAATTTGTTTATTTTTTGCTAAATTTTTTTCTGCGTGTAAAATTAGAAGTCTTCACATTTGCAGACAAGTCTGCAAATCTGGCATCTCTGCAAAGATTCAAGGATGCCAGGTGTAGAAAAACTCTAGTAAGAGAACTGCGGGGAGTAAAACAGCATTTTTGGCAACGTATGCCCCGGCATTGTATGGCAACACGTCCAATGTTATAAGGATAGGCAATGTTCGATTGGATTCGTTTTTTGACAGCTAAACGCGAATCCAATCGATCCAAAATGGAGTCTCCGCAGTTCTCTTTCTAGAGTTTTTCTAGCCAGGTGCATAGATTCATCTGTTTCACAGATTAATGGAGTATACTGAAAAAACTTAACACGTTAATATTGCCTATCCCGAGATAAACTAGTGTTTCGTCGATTTGTTGCTATATGTGACACACATGAGTGTGAACGAAACAAAAATAAACGTCAAACCGTTTTTTCGCTTGCACTAATGCAAAGTGAATATGCGCGTAATTCGGCTCACGGCTTGGTGGCGCATGGCTGAAATGTCACGATGTGGATTTTAGAAAAGATTCGCAATATCATGTGGAAATCTATTGAATTATTTCAATCCACAAACACATGAAATACACACGGTTGCCACTTGAATATCCATTCGAGTGTGGGAAATATGATTTTCAAATGAAATTCATGCGAACAAGGTGTGAAAAGCACATCAACATCATAAGAAATACCATTGACTAAAATTTGCAAATGAATTACACGTGAATATCACTTTGTTTTACTTATTCAGCTTTTTGTTGGTGGCTGCGTCCCCAAATGCGCACCCCACTTTGACAAGTCGTCCGTCCAATGTCAATTTTGACAAATCATCAGTCTTGCCAAATTTGACAAACCGTCCTTCAGATTCAATTTTTTGATCGTGGTAGGCGTTCACTTCTGCTCTCAACTAAAATTGAACGTCAAATAAAAATATTATTTTTCAGTTGAAAAACTAAACTGATTTCGGTACGGATTCGCACAGTCAACTGTAGTCCCATTCAACAGCGGCACTCAACTCGAAATGTGGATACAGAACATTTGCTATTCAAAACTATTCGCTACTCGCAATCGGCAAACAAAAATCGGTCAACCAATATGGCAATTAATTAGTCTTATAATGTAATTGGGCGATTATCATGCGGAGGAAAACCAATCAGCGATACTCTAGTCGTAACTAATAAGATAGGTGGATTGCAACTGATTTCTTCGGTAAACGCAGCTGCAGCTGTAGCTACCAATTGTCAATTCTTGGTGCTAAATTTTGCTACAAATTTGTATCCAAAATCAGGTGCGAACAAACATCGTTTAGGTCTAAGTTTAGGTACTGTATCGTCAGAAGATGCCTTTCCGGGTAGTTTAAAAGCAAGTTTCATGTGCTATTATTAGTCATTTCATGTGATGAATTTAGGTAAGAACAGAGGTTCAAGTCGCATAATTCTCTCGACACTTTCAAACAGCTGAGAATATGCTTATAAATAAATTCACGAAGCAATTAAAATCATCGAAAAAGGCGTCAAATTTTAAATTTGACGTTTAACGTTTATTAAGAAAATAAATAAGCAGGATACATGATAGCCGTGAAACTCAAGGCTGATGAGACCGTTTGTCAAAATTGACACTGCTGACGAGTTGTGAAAGTTGACACTGTACAGACAACTTGTCAAAATAGAGTGCGCATTTGAAAACGCAGCCACCAGCAAAAAGCTGAATAGTTTTTCATTGGCAGAAGAATCGGTGAGATCAATTGTTTTACATGTAGAAATGCGCTACATGTTTTTCATGCGAAAGTCATGTGGAAAGTTCATACTTTACGACTCAATAGCATGGCAACGAACAATCAATGTATAAATATGTCATATTCAGGTGGAATTTGTTTGAATTTAATTTGAAACACCACATGAAATGCTTTTTAATGGATTTTCATGTGAAATTCAAAGGAAAATCATTTCTTTTACTTTTTAACATGAGAACTCACATGAAAGTGATGTTTAATTGCATATGGTTTTATCGTGTCGATTATTTTCAGTGTACTTGACAATCTGTAACTGCATTAGTATGTGTTCAACGATTTGTTTTCCTCCACCTGTCTCGGGTGGAGGAAAACAAATCGGAAATAACTTTTTGGTCGTATTATTTTCATGATGGAATCTGACCAACCAGTATTGCACGCGTTCGGAATAAGTGTTCCAGCGGCGTAGGGTGTTTCAACACCACTATGAATAGTTTAAACGAGCTTTTTCAAACGTTTAATTTAGTTGACAGTTTTACATATGACAGCTGAAGGAAACCCCCAAGTAGTGTGTGTGAAATGATTTGCATAGAGTTCTATGCAAATCATATCACACACACTAATTGGGGGTTTGTTTTCCTCCAGCTGTCATATATAAAACTGTCAACCAATTTGAACATTTGAAATAGCTCGCCTAAAGCAAAGAGAATAGGGAAAAAGACGAATAGTGAGAAGCCAAAAATACCTTATTGAGCAGACCAATCGTGCAATGTAAATAAACATTACTCATGCCTGAGTTGGAGGAGATAAGTATTTTACTTCTATCAAAAAAGAAATTTGAATTTTCGTCAGAATTTAGTTCAATCGTGATTGTAAGGTGCATTCTAGAGTATATGTATGAGTAAAAATAAGCTTTAGAATTATTTCATCTCTTTGTTTCGAAATGCACATCGTTTGATAAACAAATCCATCGATCGACATACGGTTTGTTTTCAAAATATAATAGGAGTCATTTAAAGTGCTGCCTGTAGAAGCGCTTGCCAAAATTCTAGTGTTGAAATCATCATAAAGGGCGTGTCGCCGTTTTGAGTGATTTTCACTCTTCGTATCTTTCCCTATTCTCTTTGGCCTAAAGTATTTATAATGGTTTTGAAATACTCTTACACTGTAAAACTTATTCCGGACATGCACGATACCGGTTGGTCAGATTCCATGATGAAAATAATCCGACCGAAAAGCTATTTTCGATTTATTTTCCTCCACCTATGTCAGGTGGAGGAAAACAAATCGTTTAACCCACTAATACAGTTACAGATTGTCAAGTACTCTATAGAACTCTACACGTCAAAATAAATCAACCCACATAATAAGTTCTTTTAACTTAAATTTAGGTACTTTTGAGTTGTGCGTCGCTTTTGTACTTATTAGTGCTGCCATTGCCAAAAACAAAACGAGATTCGACTGAGTCGAGGTCTTCCATGCAGTAAGATACTTTTGAGTTGTTTGGGGTATACTCAAAATTAGGTATATTCAACTTAAATTTAAGTAAATTGAACTCAAGGTTGAGTTATGATTTTTTCAGTAGTTAAATGGAAACTACCTTCTACATGGTTTACCTAATTTTACCTTCCTGCACGATACCCCGAGTTTGAGTCAAAAGTACTCAATTTTAGGTAGTTTTTCGGTTGCGTGTATACAATCTAGGATAGGATCCGCCAGCTGGCTTCTTCCAAAGAGAATAGGGAAAGAGACGAAGAGTGAAAATCAGTCAAAACGGCAACACGCCCTTTATGATGATTTCAACACTAGGATTTTGGCAACCGCTTCTATAGGTAGCACTTTAAATGACTCCTATTATATTTTGAAAACAAACCGTATGTCGATCGATGGATTTGTTTATCAAACGATGTGCATTTCGAAACAAAGAGATGAAATAATTCTAAAGCTTATTTTTACTCATACATATACTCTAGAATGCACCTTACAATCACGATTGAACTAAATTCTGATGAAAATTCAAATTTCTTTTTTGATAGAAGTACAATACTTATCTCCTCCAACTCAGGCATGAGTAATGTTTATTTACATTGCACGATTGGTCTGCTCAATAAGGTATTTTTGGCTTCACACTATTCGTCTCTTTCCCTATTCTCTTTGGCTTCTTCTTATATTTTACTAATCCCTGTTGAAAACGACATACCCCCACTCGACCAATGTTGCCAAAATATTTGTTTTGTTTCGGTCGTATATTTGTTCTGATTAAAATATTCTATATTATGTACCAATTTCATGCTTCTGGAAAAATCAAAGATTTAGTCTTTATATCCGCATTCAAACGATCATAACGTCTTTTTCCATCGGAATACAGCAAAACAAAATAATATATATTCGTTGTTGGACATTACGAAAAATATCTTCATGCCTCTATATGATAACACTTCCAAGCAGCCCTTTAGTACTTTTAGTTTCCAAGCCGAAGGTTTGCCTATGTCACTTTCGTCCAATCACGAGCTGGTTCAGAATTGGTTCAAAAACAGGGGACAGAGCTGGCGGATCAGAGATGCCAGATTTGCAGACAAGTCTGCAAATTCGCAGACTTTTAATTTAAGCTGCAGATATTTTCGATGACGCAGATATTTGCAGATTTTCTAGTTTAGTTGCAGATATTTGCAGATTTTTTAGTTTGGTTGCAGATATTTGCAGATTTTTGAATATAAAGGCTTTTGGTTACACTAACTTTCCTGACATTTTTGTTCTTCCCAGACTTTTAAAATTATTATTGCAGACATTGGAAAAAAGTACCTGGCATCTCTGTGGCGGATGCTATCCTAGACCCTAGTATACAATATGCTGCACGAATTTCTAAAACTGCAGTTTCCAGTTTTCTGTTTGAATACACAGATTTCCACAGTTTTCTATTATAAATGCACAGCCTAGCACAGCTTTGTCAATTTTTGCCCTTGCGCTCATTTTTCGCTTCGTGCAAAAACTAAAATAAGGGTCAGTACCTAATTTTTGTTTTGAAAAAAGCTTATACGTTTTCCTCAATAGAGAGTTATACAGTTGCACTCGCACTCAAGCATCTGACAAAGTAAACAAACCACCGAGTATTCTAGAGCTTTTATTCGAAACGACATATCTTCAATGAGTGTTTACTTTCTCTTCTTTTAATAATTCTGTTAACTATTACTCGTAAACTCTTTGCATAATATGCTAGTTGAAACCGCCGTCTTTCTATCTTTACTGTAAAATAAGTGAAAAGTGCTATAGTGACGCCGTAAAAATCGAAAGAGAAAGTAAACAAAGAGACGCAGGGTTGTTAATACGATACATTTTTCACGATAATTTATCGGCGTTACTCGTTAACGATAATGTATCGTCATCAGAAACTCCGTTAACGATAAAGTATCGTCGCCTTCATCGTCATCGTCGATAATTGTATCGTCGGTTCATCGGTTATCGCGATACGTTTTGCCTTACTTTTCCGTTTATTGTAGTTGGAGTTGATGCGGTTAACTTTCAATTGTTGAGAAATAAATAGTTATTGAAGGACATGTTGTTGGCAGTTGAAAATCAATAGTTTTGGACATTTTCTATGCACAGTGGGGTCCGACGATGCGTCAAAATGATTTTTTTCAACTTTCCGGGAAAGTGTAGTATATTGAAGGAAAAGTTTATGGTAGTTGAAAATCAATAATTTTGGACATTTTCAATACGTAGAATGTGTCAAAATGGATTTTTTCAACTTTTCGAGTGAGTTGGTGCACAGTGTTTCCAATGATCGAATGATTTTCAGATGAACTCCTTGAAAACCAGAGATGGTGTTTATGTGACAGACGAAAAAGATGTTCTTAATTGTCTCTTCGACACACACTTTCCAGGTTGTATCGATCCGGAGTTGATCAATGTTCACAGATCTCATTCTGGTGATTCGGACTCGTGGGCGTTAGCACGCACATTGGTTTCCACTGAATCGGTCAAGTGGGCAGTTGACAGCTTTGCTCCATACAAATCACCCGGAAAAGATGGAATACTTCCCGTGCTACTGCAAAAGGGATTTGATATTCTTAAACATGTCTTGAAAAAGATTTTGCTTTCCAGTCTTGCTACCGGGTATATCCCGAAAGCATGGCGAGAAATAACTGTTAGATTTATTCCCAAAGGGGGGCGCTCAAGCTATGAAGAAGCCAAGAGTTTTAGGCCTATCAACTTAAGTTCTTTTCTTCTGAAAGCTTTGGAACGGATAATCGATCATCACATCAGGAACGTTAGTTTAGTTGAATATCCACTGCACAAAATGCAACATGCATATCAGTGTGGGAAATCCAGGATCACTCTGCTTCACGATGTTGTTTACAACATTGAGAAAGCCTTCTCGTTCAAGCAATCTAGCTTGGGTGTATTCCTAGATATTGAGGGTGCTTTTGACAATGTGTCCTTCCAGTCTATTCTGGAAGCGACGCGCGGTCATGGGATACCTGCATGTATCTCAGGTTGGATAAACGCAATGCTTAGTAACCGCATACTTTGCTCGTCACTGCGACAGGCTGAGATACGGAAGTTGAGTATTTGCGGTTGTCCTCAGGGCGGCGTTCTGTCACCTTTGTTATGGAACTTAGTAGCTGACGGCTTGTTGAAGAAACTCAATGAGCTTGGATTTCCAACCTACGGGTTTGCTGACGATTACCAAATACTAATTACTGGATTTTGCATCGGAACAATCTTTGACTTGATGCAACAGGCATTAAGAGCTGTCGAACAGTGGTGTCGACAAGTTAAACTATCAGTTAACCCAAGCAAAACTTCAATGGTTCTTTTCACGAAGAAGCGAATAACAACCGGGGTTCGTCCCTTGCAGTTCTTTGATTCTGAGCTGCTGTGTGCAGATCAAGTCAAATACGTTGGAGTCATATTGGATTCCAAACTGAATTGGTCTGCTCACATTGAGTTCAGAGTCAAGAAAGCGTGCATGGCCTTCGGGCAGTGCAGACGAACTTTTGGAAAGACCTGGGGTCTCAAAGCTAAATACATCTATTGGATTTACACGACAATTGTACGTCCAATACTGTCATACGGATGCCTTGTGTGGTGGCAGAGGGGAGAGGTGGTGACAGTCCAGTCAAAGCTAAACCATCTGCAAAGAATGGCGCTCATGGCGTTGACTGGTGCTTTCACCACGACTCCGACTGCTGCTCTTGAGGCACTTCTAAATATCAAACCATTACACATACACTTAAAACAAGAAGCACTATCATGTGCATACAGACTGCAGGTTACTGGGCTTTGGAACAGTAATCATGTTGATCTTGCTACCAGTCATACACGATTGTGGTCACAAATGGTTACATGGGGTGAAGATATTCTTGCTCCCAGCGATATTACACTCACTTGTAGTTTTCCTTACAGAACATTCCATGTTAAGATTCCCTCTCGAGAGGAGTGGTTGTCTGGCTTTATGGAAAGACAACAACAAACGCAAGAGGGTTTGTTACACTGACGGTTCTCTGATGGAGGGACGTGCTGGTGCTGGTGTCTACTGTCGTGAAATGAGACTGGAACAATCTCACTCACTAGGTAGATACTGTACTGTATTCCAAGCAGAAATCTTTGCGATTATGTGCGGGGTGCAATCGGCCCTTCAACTGAGTTTGTCCGGCAGAGTTATAAACTTCTGCTCCAATAGTCAGGCTGCAATCAAGGCCCTTAGCTCAGACAAATCCCGGTCCAAGCTAGTGATCGCGTGCCGAACCCAAATCGAAGAACTAAGCATTGTCAACACTATCTACCTTGTCTGGGTGCCCGGACATTGCGGTATTACTGGAAATGAATGGGCTGACGAATTGGCCAGGGCAGGTTCAGCGATTGACTTCGTTGGTCCTGAGCCCGCGCTGCCAATTTCGACAAGTTGGATAAGGGAAAAAATACGGTCCTGGGCTTCGTCCGAGCACCGCAATTATTGGAGAAATCTACAAACGTGTCGCCAAACAAAGGCGTTTCTAGAACAACCATGCCCAGTGGTTTCGAAAAATCTCTTACATTTTTCGAAGCTCCACTGCGGCATGCTGACCAGGGCTTTAACCGGCCACTGCAAACTCAATTATCACATGGCAACTATTCAGCGCGCTGAGTCTTTTTCATGTGATCTTTGTGAATCCGACTACGGAACTTCATATCATCTGATATGCAACTGCCCAGCGCTAGCGCAATTGCGATTACGAGCCTTCAGCCGTCCTTATATAGACGAAACCATGTTTGGTCGACTGAAACTCAGAGACATACTAAAGTTTCTTATCCAATGTGGTAAAGAGCTTTAGGCTTATTCGCAGGCAAGTTGAACTACTTGTGAGTTTAATTTACCTGTTGTTTATTTTTTGTTTTGTGCTGTTTTTCCCACCCTTCCAAGTCTACTTCCCCACACCTCCTTGTCCTTTCCTTCCGCTCAGGAAATGATGAAAACACACGGCAAGGCACAAATCCCCGACTATGTACGGGGAATTTTTGCCCTTGCGCTCATTTTTCGCTTCGTGCAAAAACTAAAATAAGGGTCAGTACCTAATTTTTGTTTTGAAAAAAGCTTATACGTTTTCCTCAATAGAGAGTTATACAGTTGCACTCGCACTCAAGCATCTGACAAAGTAAACAAACCACCGAGTATTCTAGAGCTTTTATTCGAAACGACATATCTTCAATGAGTGTTTACTTTCTCTTCTTTTAATAATTCTGTTAACTATTACTCGTAAACTCTTTGCATAATATGCTAGTTGAAACCGCCGTCTTTCTATCTTTACTGTAAAATAAGTGAAAAGTGCTATAGTGACGCCGTAAAAATCGAAAGAGAAAGTAAACAAAGAGACGCAGGGTTGTTAATACGATACATTTTTCACGATAATTTATCGGCGTTACTCGTTAACGATAATGTATCGTCATCAGAAACTCCGTTAACGATAAAGTATCGTCGCCTTCATCGTCATCGTCGATAATTGTATCGTCGGTTCATCGGTTATCGCGATACGTTTTGCCTTACTTTTCCGTTTATTGTAGTTGGAGTTGATGCGGTTAACTTTCAATTGTTGAGAAATAAATAGTTATTGAAGGACATGTTGTTGGCAGTTGAAAATCAATAGTTTTGGACATTTTCTATGCACAGTGGGGTCCGACGATGCGTCAAAATGATTTTTTTCAACTTTCCGGGAAAGTGTAGTATATTGAAGGAAAAGTTTATGGTAGTTGAAAATCAATAATTTTGGACATTTTCAATACGTAGAATGTGTCAAAATGGATTTTTTCAACTTTTCGAGTGAGTTGGTGCACAGTGTTTCCAATGATCGAATGATTTTCAGATGAACTCCTTGAAAACCAGAGATGGTGTTTATGTGACAGACGAAAAAGATGTTCTTAATTGTCTCTTCGACACACACTTTCCAGGTTGTATCGATCCGGAGTTGATCAATGTTCACAGATCTCATTCTGGTGATTCGGACTCGTGGGCGTTAGCACGCACATTGGTTTCCACTGAATCGGTCAAGTGGGCAGTTGACAGCTTTGCTCCATACAAATCACCCGGAAAAGATGGAATACTTCCCGTGCTACTGCAAAAGGGATTTGATATTCTTAAACATGTCTTGAAAAAGATTTTGCTTTCCAGTCTTGCTACCGGGTATATCCCGAAAGCATGGCGAGAAATAACTGTTAGATTTATTCCCAAAGGGGGGCGCTCAAGCTATGAAGAAGCCAAGAGTTTTAGGCCTATCAACTTAAGTTCTTTTCTTCTGAAAGCTTTGGAACGGATAATCGATCATCACATCAGGAACGTTAGTTTAGTTGAATATCCACTGCACAAAATGCAACATGCATATCAGTGTGGGAAATCCAGGATCACTCTGCTTCACGATGTTGTTTACAACATTGAGAAAGCCTTCTCGTTCAAGCAATCTAGCTTGGGTGTATTCCTAGATATTGAGGGTGCTTTTGACAATGTGTCCTTCCAGTCTATTCTGGAAGCGACGCGCGGTCATGGGATACCTGCATGTATCTCAGGTTGGATAAACGCAATGCTTAGTAACCGCATACTTTGCTCGTCACTGCGACAGGCTGAGATACGGAAGTTGAGTATTTGCGGTTGTCCTCAGGGCGGCGTTCTGTCACCTTTGTTATGGAACTTAGTAGCTGACGGCTTGTTGAAGAAACTCAATGAGCTTGGATTTCCAACCTACGGGTTTGCTGACGATTACCAAATACTAATTACTGGATTTTGCATCGGAACAATCTTTGACTTGATGCAACAGGCATTAAGAGCTGTCGAACAGTGGTGTCGACAAGTTAAACTATCAGTTAACCCAAGCAAAACTTCAATGGTTCTTTTCACGAAGAAGCGAATAACAACCGGGGTTCGTCCCTTGCAGTTCTTTGATTCTGAGCTGCTGTGTGCAGATCAAGTCAAATACGTTGGAGTCATATTGGATTCCAAACTGAATTGGTCTGCTCACATTGAGTTCAGAGTCAAGAAAGCGTGCATGGCCTTCGGGCAGTGCAGACGAACTTTTGGAAAGACCTGGGGTCTCAAAGCTAAATACATCTATTGGATTTACACGACAATTGTACGTCCAATACTGTCATACGGATGCCTTGTGTGGTGGCAGAGGGGAGAGGTGGTGACAGTCCAGTCAAAGCTAAACCATCTGCAAAGAATGGCGCTCATGGCGTTGACTGGTGCTTTCACCACGACTCCGACTGCTGCTCTTGAGGCACTTCTAAATATCAAACCATTACACATACACTTAAAACAAGAAGCACTATCATGTGCATACAGACTGCAGGTTACTGGGCTTTGGAACAGTAATCATGTTGATCTTGCTACCAGTCATACACGATTGTGGTCACAAATGGTTACATGGGGTGAAGATATTCTTGCTCCCAGCGATATTACACTCACTTGTAGTTTTCCTTACAGAACATTCCATGTTAAGATTCCCTCTCGAGAGGAGTGGTTGTCTGGCTTTATGGAAAGACAACAACAAACGCAAGAGGGTTTGTTACACTGACGGTTCTCTGATGGAGGGACGTGCTGGTGCTGGTGTCTACTGTCGTGAAATGAGACTGGAACAATCTCACTCACTAGGTAGATACTGTACTGTATTCCAAGCAGAAATCTTTGCGATTATGTGCGGGGTGCAATCGGCCCTTCAACTGAGTTTGTCCGGCAGAGTTATAAACTTCTGCTCCAATAGTCAGGCTGCAATCAAGGCCCTTAGCTCAGACAAATCCCGGTCCAAGCTAGTGATCGCGTGCCGAACCCAAATCGAAGAACTAAGCATTGTCAACACTATCTACCTTGTCTGGGTGCCCGGACATTGCGGTATTACTGGAAATGAATGGGCTGACGAATTGGCCAGGGCAGGTTCAGCGATTGACTTCGTTGGTCCTGAGCCCGCGCTGCCAATTTCGACAAGTTGGATAAGGGAAAAAATACGGTCCTGGGCTTCGTCCGAGCACCGCAATTATTGGAGAAATCTACAAACGTGTCGCCAAACAAAGGCGTTTCTAGAACAACCATGCCCAGTGGTTTCGAAAAATCTCTTACATTTTTCGAAGCTCCACTGCGGCATGCTGACCAGGGCTTTAACCGGCCACTGCAAACTCAATTATCACATGGCAACTATTCAGCGCGCTGAGTCTTTTTCATGTGATCTTTGTGAATCCGACTACGGAACTTCATATCATCTGATATGCAACTGCCCAGCGCTAGCGCAATTGCGATTACGAGCCTTCAGCCGTCCTTATATAGACGAAACCATGTTTGGTCGACTGAAACTCAGAGACATACTAAAGTTTCTTATCCAATGTGGTAAAGAGCTTTAGGCTTATTCGCAGGCAAGTTGAACTACTTGTGAGTTTAATTTACCTGTTGTTTATTTTTTGTTTTGTGCTGTTTTTCCCACCCTTCCAAGTCTACTTCCCCACACCTCCTTGTCCTTTCCTTCCGCTCAGGAAATGATGAAAACACACGGCAAGGCACAAATCCCCGACTATGTACGGGGAACGTGCCATTTGAGCCAATATATTCTGATTCCTGATTCCTGGTGCACAGTGTTTCCAAGCGGCAAAAAGGTGATCAAAATTGTTTTGACTATGAAGAAAACAAATTTTGAGCTATATTGTAATTAACCCTTTCATGCCCAACTTTTTTCTAGTGCATGTAGGGTTTTAAAACTATTTTTCCTTTAAAACGGTGGGGTCAAGAAACTCAAAAAACCTTTTTTCATAAAGGTAGGTGCTTTCCTTGCAGTGCTAGAAGCAGCTCAATTTTTTCCTTTCAATGCTCACTACAATTTTCCTATAATATTTACAATAGTCCAACTGCGTGGAAAATGTAGCCAAAAATAGTCTAAATTGATAAGTTTTATAAGTTTTCACTAATATTGCAACATAACGAAGTTATATGAAAAATTCATTTTCCGTCGTCAACGTAAACGGTCCCTGGCAGCACTGCTCCATCGGAGTTCAATCAAACTAATTCCAATAACTTCAGTGTTAGAGCTGATCCTTGTAACTGTTAATACTCAAATAAAAGGCAATAGTCACATTTATTAGCCTTACTTGTTTTTGTGAGCAAATCTTGACTCAATCAAAAGTTATAGCTGTTTAAAAACGTTGTTGTCCACAAACAACATGGGCATGAATGGGTTAATAATTTCAAGCACGTAAAAACATATATTGAAACAACTATTAAACCACTATTATTAGGCCATTCACAAGTTACACTGCACATTTAAGTAGTGTGGTGATTAACAGATTTTATTATAATTTTAATTTAAACTAGAAGATTTTGGATTTTAAAAAGGACAATATACATATTTCCAATGTTTGATTTCCTCTTCTAGTTGGGAAGCTTTTAGCCCCCTCCTCCGTTTCTTCTCTCCACTATGTAACAAGATGCTTCATGCTTCCTTTTTTATCCTTAACTATGTAGTGTAATTTATAAATGGCATCTTAATAGACTCATCAGACTGAAAAGAGAAGCCAAGCGTGTCGGACTTGCCATCAACACGTCGAAGACAAAGTACATGATAGGAAGAGGTTCACGAGAAGAGAATGAGAGCCGCCCGCTTCGAGTTTGCATCGGTGGCGACGAAATCGAGGTGGTTGAAGAGTTCGTGTACTTGGGCTCACTGGTGACCGCCGACAATGATACCAGCAGAGAGATTCGTAGACGCATCGTGGCAGGAAATCGTGCTTACTTTGGCTTCCGCAAGACACTTCGGTCGAACAGAGTTCGCCGTCGTACGAAGTTGACCATCTACAAGACGCTGATTAGACCGGTAGTTCTCTACGGGCATGAGACCTGGACCATGCTCGTGGAGGACCAACGCGCACTTGGTGTCTTCGAACGGAAAGTGCTGCGTACCATCTACGGTGGAGTGCAGATGGAAGACGGCACATGGAGACGGCGAATGAACCATGAGTTGCATCAGCTGTTGGGGGAGCCGCCCATCTGTCATACCGCGAAAATCGGACGACTACGGTGGGCCGGGCACGTAGCCAGAATGTCGGACAATAGCCCGGTAAAAACGGTTCTCAATTGCAATCCGACCGGTACAAGAAGACGTGGCGCGCACCGAGCACGATGGATCGACCAGGTGGAAGACGATTTGCGGACCCTTCGCAGACTGCGTGGCTGGCGACGCGCGGCCATGGACCGAGTGGAATGGAGGAATCTTTTGTATACGGCACAGGCCACTTCGGCCTTAATCTGTTAATAAATAAAAATCTTAATAGACTTTTAGTGGGTTTTTGAATACCGTGAAGACCCGTTTTTATCAGATTCTTGGTGAATTTTAGGCTGATGAAACGATAACATTGACAAAATCGGCACATATTTTTTCTGGTTCTGAAGAGACGAAGTCGAAACGCAAACAGTTTTTTTTCTTTTTAATAAACCGCAGCGGTTAAAATATTTTTCTTTAGTCCCTCGACAAAGCCTCATAACCCGTTCTGATCATTTAGTAAAAATTTCCCTTAAGAAGGTCTTACAGTGCAGTATTTTTATTTTTGTATATTTTACATATCTAAGATAAGAAAAATATGCTAAAGAAGGAGTTTACTCGAAGTTGACTTGAACGTAGGCTAGAGCCCACCAAACGGTTTTGATAGTGTTTGTTTTACTGTCTCGTATTGGGATAGCTTCGTCTGCGAAAATTTGCGGCTTCCATACCAAAATATTGCTTTTTGGACACTAAAGCGTTCGATAACTTCTAAGTTGGAAGAGATACAAATAAACTTACATTACAAAAATTCTGTATTTTTTTCTTATGCAGAACAAAATCTTGGAACATTTTGAAATTCTACAAAATTACCGGGAAAGGCATTTTGAAAAAAAAGCAATTTTCAGTGGTATATCAAAGAAATCTCTACAAATGTAGATTAAGATCGACAGATAGACACATAGTCTCTTCAGTGAAGTTAATACCTAAGATGTTCTCAACAACTTTGCCAAATAAAGTTTTTTTTTTATTTTCATAAATGACCAAACAAAAGCTTGCTTTTCAGCTTTAGAGGAATTAATCACCCAACTAAAACTTTTTAAATGCAAAAAATATAACTAAACTTTGCTGAAGACACTATAGCTAAAAAATGTTTTTTCGTGGTTCAAGGAATTTCACCTTTTTGCCACTTTGGAAACACTGTGCACTGGTGAATCCTCCTGTGAATTGAAAATGTCCAAAACGATCGATTTTCAACTGCCAACAACCTGCCCTTCAATATAAAAAGTTCACGAAAAGTAGAAAAAATTTCTATTTTGACGCACCGACGGTACATTAAAAATGCCCAAAACTATTAATTTTCACTTACCAATAGCTTCTTCAATATAATAAACTTTCCCCAAAAGTTGAACAAAATACACTCTGACACATCGTCGAACCCCCTGTGTATTGAAAATGTCCAAAACTATTGATTGTCAACTGCCAATAACATTCCCTTCAATATAAAACTCCCGAAAAGTTGACAAAAAATTCCATTTTGACACATCGTCGGAAAGCGGAATTGGCCAGTTCCTGGGAGCGGTTCCAAAAAGTGGCCATTCATGAGTTTACATTGCATATGCTTTATTATAACAGAAACACTAATTTATTTCAACAAATCTTATCAGATCGTCTACTTAGTATAGCAAGCAGTTAATTCAATAAAGGTTTAATATAGATTTGCCACTTTCTGACCAGTTCCGGGAATTCCGGAACACGGTTCCCAGGACGAAATTTATTTTTTATGACAATTGTGGAATGCGGCACATCAAAAATCATCAACTCGATGATCTATGAAGAATGCAATCACATTCGAAGGCATCCGGACATATGTAGACACTTGATGACCAGTTCCGAGAATTCCGGAACACGGTTCCCGTGTCAAATTTTTTATGTTAATCATGGCATGCGGCACATAAAAAAACATCAACTCGATGAGCTATGAAGAATGCAATCATATGCGAAGGCATCCGTACACATGTAGACAATTGATGACCAGTTCCGGAAATTTCGGAACACGGTTCCCAGGACAAATATTATGTTAATGATAATCGTGGCATGCGGCATATCAGAAAACATAAACTCGATAAACTATGAAGAATGTAATCATATACGAAGGTATCCGGACACATGTAGACACTTGAAGACCAGTTCCGGCAATTCCGGAACATGGTTCCCAGGACAAATTTTATTTTTATGATAATCATAGCATGCGGCACATCAAAAACATCAACTCGATGAGCTATGAAGAATGCAATCATCTACGAAGGCATCCGTACACATGTAGACCATTAACCCATTATATCCTAGCGTATGAAATTTCATACGCTGAACTATCCATCGTCTAATGCGTATTTACTGTAGAATTTTGACATCTAACTACTTAATTATTGGACTAATAGAATCATTACACCTCATATTTCATTGTGAAACAAGACAGTTGCCAATTTTTGTCATTTTATTTACATTTTTGAACTATGTATAGTTGCGGCAAATGGCGGCTGAAAAGTAAGCAATACATTTAATTGAATTTTATTTTTCGAATTCGTACTAATAATTCCATTATGTGACAAAACGTTCCCATAGGTGTAAGTGTTGTTTCTCAGAAGAATCGAAAAAATATGTGAAACAACTTAAAACTTATTGTTTTTATTTTAGCGCACTAAATTTTTTGCGCGAGATATTTTCATTCTCAAAACCATTTTAAGCAGTGATTTTGTGTTTCCCATAATCTTTGATACATTTTTTAATGGAATTGAAGATTAGCTCACTTTTTGAAACCCCTGGGTTATAATGGGTTAAGTACCAGTTCCGGGAATTCCGGAATACGGTTCCCAGGACAAATTTTATTTTTATGATAATCGTGGCATGCGGCACATCAAAAAACATCAACTCGATGATCTATGAAGAATGTAACCATATACGAAGGCATCCGGACACTAAATGGCCAGTTCTGGGATATCCGGTACACGGTTCCCAGGTCAAAATTTATTTTTATAATTGTGGCATGTGGCACATCAAAAAACATCAACTCGATGATCTGTAAAGAATGCAATCATATACGAAGGCATCCGTACACTTGGGGACCATTGATGACCAGTTACGGGAATTCCGGAACACGGTTCCCGGGTCAAATTTTATTTTAATGATGATCATGGCATGCGGCACATCCAAAAACATCAACTCGATAATCTATGAAGAGTGCAATCATATACGAAGGCATCCGGATACATACGGACACTTAATGGAGAGTTTCGGGAACTCCGGAACACGGTTCCCAGGACGAATTTTATTTTTATGATAATCGTGGCATAAGGCACATCAAAAAATATCAACTCGATGATCTATGAAGAATGCAATCATGTACGAAGGCATCTGGATACATATGTACACTTGATGAAGAGCTCCGGGAATTCCGGAATACGGTTCCCAGGACGAAATTTTATTTTTATGATAATCATGGAATGAGGCACATCAAAAAACATCAACTCGAAGATCTATGAAGAATGCAATCATATACGAAGGTATCCGGATACATACGGACACTTGATGACCAGTTCCGGGAATTCCGGAACATGGTTCCCAGGTCAAATTTTATTTTTATGATAATCATAGCATGCGGCACATCAAAAAACATCAACTCGATGAGCTTTGAAGAATGCAATCATATACGAAGGCATCCGTACACATGTGGGCCATTGATGACCAGTTCCTGGAATTCCGGAATACGGTTCCCAGGACAAATTTTATTTTTATGATAATGGTGTTATGCGGCACACCAAAAAACATCAACTCGATGATTTATGAAGAATGCAATCATATACGAAGGCATCCGTACAGATGTGGACAATTGATGATTAGTTCCGGGAATTCCGGAATACGGTTCCCAGGACAAATTTTATTTGTCTGATAATCGTGGCACGCGGCACATCAAAAAACATGAACTTGATGAACTATGAAGAATGCAATCATATACGAAGGTATCCGTTCACATGTAGACACTTGATGACCAGTTCCGGGAATTCCGGAATACGGTTCCCAGGACAAATTTTATTTTTATGATAATCGTGGCATGCGGCACATAAAAATACATCAACTGGATGATTTATGAAGAATGCAATCACATACGAAGGTATCCGGACACATGTAGACAATTAAAGACCAGTTCCGGGAATTCCGGAACATGGTTCCCAGGTCAAATTTTATTTTTATGATAATCGTGGCATGTGGCACATCAAAAAAACATCAACTCGATGATCTATGAAGAATGCAATCATGCATGAAGACATCCGTACACATGTGGACACATGATGCCCGGTTCCGAGAATTCCGGAATACGATTCCCAGGACGAATTTCGTTTTTTATGATTGTCATGGCATGAGGCATATCAAAAAACGTCAAGTCGAAGATCTATGAAGAATGCAATTATATACGAAGGTATCCTGACACATACGGTCACTTGATGGCTAGTTCCGGGAATTCCGAAATACGGCACATCAAAAAACATCAACTCGATGATCTATGAAGAATACGAAGGCATCGATACAAGCGGTCACTTGATGACCGGTTTCAGGAATTCCGGAACACGGTTCCCGGGTTGAATTTTGTTTTCCATGATGAGCATGATAATATATGAAGGCATCCGGACACATGATTCTCAGTTCCGGGAATTCCGGAACACAGTTCACAGTACGTTTTTGAGTTGAGGTATGCGGTTCATCAAAAAACATCTACTCGATGATCTACGAAGAAAGCAGTCATCCAGACACATACGGACATTTGATGGCCGGTTCCGTGAATTCCGGAACACGCTTTATTTTCCTTTCGTTAAGAAACGATTGCTAATAGTCTGTGAAACCGTAGTACACAAAACAAATACTCTGGAGCAGAAAAGCATTTGTTTTGTTGCTCTTAAGCTGTGCGGATTATAGCAGATCGCATGTGAGTGTGTCATCGCTCCAAATTTAAGCTCCTATCACAACATGTCCCGTATAAACTTAATGTCACTCCTGAATACCATGTCTACAAACATGTCTAGTATGAATAAGAAAATCGGAGACAAATAACTGTATTGTGGCGACTAGTGGTTACTTATACTGCGACATTTTACTTATGATTTTCTCATTTGACTTCCCACAAATTTCAGCATTGATTATGATCGCTAAGAAATATTTTCCTAAAAAGGCAAATCAAATTGGCACTAAAAATGGGGTAAAGATGAGGTTGAGAAGCTGAACGATAACTTTTTTCACCACACCAACGGGGAAAAAATATCGTTCATCACGCATATGAAGTTTACTATTCCATTGTATGGTATTGGTGATGTTATAGTAGAAGGAGTAGAGGGTAAAGTCGGCGCAAAACAAAATGTCAATAATGTGGGTTGAGAGAGGGGTGTGGTGGTAAAAAAAAGACTATCCAATTCTATTTTATCTCTTTGTGGTTCGTTGATATTTGCACTCAATCACTGTGTGCGAATTACTGCTTGTACATGAGGATGACTTTTGGACAAGAGAGCATTAGCTCAAAATCAAAAAATGCGACCGCGCTATTTTGGGTAAAACTTAAAAAATAAGTTACGTAACGGAGTGTTGTATCAAGGCTTTGCTTTAAATACATTACAGATCTCACAGAAAAATATTTCGGCCAAGGAATCGTGTTCTGGAATCCACGGAACCACAACATCAATAGACCGCATGTGTCCGGATGTCTTCATATATGACTGCTTTCCTCGTAAATCATCGAATTGATTTGTTTGGTTATGTTACTCTCCATCAAGTGCCTGTATGTATCCGGATGCCTTCGTATATGATTGAATTCTTCATAGTTCTTCGAGTTGATGATTTTTGATGTGCCGCATGCCATGATTATCATAAAAAATACAATTGGTCTTGAAGACCATGTTCCGGAATTCCCGGAACTGGTCATCAAGTGTCCATATGTGCCCGGTTGCCTTCGTATGTGATTGTATTCTTCATAGATCAGCGAGTTGATGTTTTTTGATATGCCGCATGCCACGATTATCATAAAAATAAAATTCATCCTGGGAACCGTGTTCCGGAATTCCCGGAACTCTCCATCAAGTATCCGTATGTGCCCGGTTGCCTGCAATATGATTGCATTTTTCATAGATCTTCGAGTTGATGTTTTTTGATGTGCCTCATTCCATGATTATCATTAAAATAAAATTCGTCCTGGGAACCGTGTTCCGGAATTCCCGGAACTCTCCATGAAGTGTCCATATGTATCTAGATGCCTTCCTATATGATTGCATTCCTCATAGATCATCGAGTTGATAATTTTTGATGCGCCTTATGCCATGATTTTCATAAAAATAAAATTCGTCCTGGGAACCGTGTTCCGGAATACCCGAAACTCTCCATCAAGTGTCCGTATGTCTTTGTATATGATTGCACTCTTCATAGATTATCGAGTTGATGTTTTTTGATGTGCCGCATGCTATGATTATTATAAAAATAAAATTTGACCTGGGAACCATGTTCCGGAATTACCGGAACTGGTCATCAAGTGTCTACATGTATCCGGATACCTTTGTATATGATTACATTCTTCATAGTTCATCGAGTTGAAGTTTTTTGATATGCCGCATTCCACAATTATCATAAAAAATAAATTTCGTCCTGGGAACCGTGTTCCGGAATTCCCGGAACTGGTCAGAAAATGGCAAATCTATATTAAACCTTTATTGAATTAATTGCTTGCTATACTAAGTAGACGATCTGACAAGATTTGTTGAAATAAATTAGTGTTTCTGTTATAATAAAGCATATGCAATGTAAGCTCATGAATGGCCACTTTTTGGAACCGCTCCCAGGAACTGGCCAATTTGTATTACTCATATATGAAGTGCAATTATTATGTAAGAAGGTCATTTCTGACAAATTCTTGTCGAAAAATGTTGAATTCTAGCGTTGTTTTGCATCAAAATCGATTAAACAGAAAAAAAGTTATGGCCAATTGAACGTCGATTTTGGTGTATCGAAGAGGGCTTGGTAGTTTGAAGGTTAAAAGGATTTCATGTAAAAAGAATATTTGAAATTTTTATTTCTTTACTTACAATTTTATTACTAATATAAACTTTTCATCATTTAATTATTTGTTTTTTTATGTGTATTGTTGATTTTTTTCATATTTTTAAAAATGTGGACGGGTATTATATTTGATCAAAACCACATAATAGTACGATATTCCCACAGCAATTCTATCCAATTACCATGCGTCTCCATAGAAATCCTTGTTGAAGGAAGCGCACGGTAGTTAGTATTTTTTCCAGGCCATATCACCGGAAGCTTCCGATTATACCTCATGTACACACACTGGCTTTGACATATTGTGAATAATACTTACGGCAAAGTATCCTTAGGCAATTAAAAAGCATTTTTCATTACGTGTAGTTTTTTTTCTACCCAGAATACGACATGCGAGTACTTATTAGAGCTTTTTTCATGATATATGTTCCATTAAACATGAGGTACAGTTTATTAGTGATTCCGAATATTTTTTGTCATTGCCGAATTATGCTTCTCAATCAGTTCTTCCCGGGATAATGCGATAGTGCAGTGCGTAATTTGAATACAAATACAACAATGACTTGTATAACATTTCAAAATGAGTTTCTCATTGAAACTAGCATATCACGGAGCTCAATAATATTTTCCCATTTCAAGCCAGTAAATGCCTGGAGACACTGATAGCGAATAATCACTTGTTGAATCCATTGGAGCAGTCCTAGTATTGCTCGATAAACAATTAAAAAAATGGAGTTTTCATTTCAATGAATACGAAGGTTCCGGAGTTCATCTTCATATAACCGATTTTTAATAGTATGATCCTTACAACACGGATTTCCATTCCGGATGAACAGACGCTTTCTCAAAAAACAACTTTGCGCTCAAAAGGAACAGTGTCTATTTAACGACCCGCAAATAAACAAATTAGAACACCCAATCACATACAATCTATTTGGAAACTAGTTTTCGGTTCAGTCAAACATCGAAGGACCGATGCTACTTTATTTCTCGAGTATACTTTAATTCAGCATCACCGGTGGACAATATATTCAAATAATCTTTTATTGGCCAACAGTGCATATCGAAGTTATTTGATATCGATGTCAAAATAGATTATTAACCTTCGAAATATTACGATTGTACTAGTTGATATGGGACATTTCTATATGACCAAAACGCTGATGTGAATGAAATTCAATAGCGGTCAATGGGAGTATTGTATCTTTCATTTGAAAGTAAGTTCGTAAATTCGGTCAAGAATTCGCTGAGAAAAAGGTGTAATATTAACTTAGGAGCTTGAGAGGTTCCCCCTCTAACTCCGGAACGAGGATGTTCGATTTACTATTATTCAATAGCATTTATTTGAAAATAAATTAATCGGTTCAGTCATCTCTATAGGTGTGAGTTTAAATGACACAAGCTTACCTACACATGAAATCTTTATTGGAAAAACTTATTGAAAAGCAAAACAATCGGGTTAAAATTGCTTTATCTGTGCAGTGGAATTGGCGGTCTTAATAGGCCCGTACGCTCATTTCACACAAAAGTGGTCAACGTCCAGAAAAAATCTGTGTTTTCACCCTAACAAAAATTCATTCCATGAAAAAGAAGCCTCAAGCTTTCCAAAACACATACCTGTTATTTTTTCAGTTTTATTTATTAATTTAATAGAAGTTTTGCTATTTTAGTGAATTTTGTTTTAAGGGTGGCAAAAAATGCAACACGTTGCATCTTTTCTAAAAAAAAACTGAAGAATGAATTTCAGTTGTCAAAAAATGGGTGGGTAATGTCAGAGACATAACCGGAGTGAAGTAGAATACACTTTAGACTGGTTATACAAATGCTACAACTCCGCTAGCGAATGACGGATCTCAATAGTAGCATGTCTGTAATAACATACGTACATGCAACTATTGAGAACCAGAGCTACAGGTCCAAAGCCCTGGTAAAGGAGGATGGTTGTGATGATCCGGGCCGAGATCACCACGTAAAGCAAGGTAGGGCATAACCCCAATTCCAAGGCGTGAAGCGACCCGTGCCGAGGGATGAGTGATCGAGGGGGTGATAAAGATGCTCGATCGTTAACGGAGCCTATGGGGTACCTGGGCAACCCCCACAGTAAGCGTCCCTTACCACGCTAATGCGGAGCTCTGGCGTGGCGGACATATATTTCTCGCGCTACTCGTGGGACTATACATGGAGATAAACAAAAATAAAAACAAACAGACGGAGGTGCCAAACCCCTTCGCAAGAGGTGGTTTGGCGAGGTCTCCCCCCCGTGGGGAGAGTAGTGGAGCGATGAGTGCTGCATCCGAAAGCACCAGTGACCCCCCATCGGCGGTAGGCAATAACCCTACCAATGCATCGGAGGGGCCAATATCTGCGATGCGCAAAGTAGCGAAGCAACTCGATTCTATAATCGACTTCGCTAGCGGAAAGCAGAATATAGCCAAGGAGTTGAAGTTGAGCCTCCTGGAGCTCCGGAAAGCTGTTCGTGTCGCAAGACAGGAACAGCAGGCATATGTTGAGAGGGTGGAATGTCGGGAGAGGCCCGACAGAGAAACCCAGACAGTGGCCTCCAATAGGGAGGAAAGAGAGAAGGTCGATAGAGGTTCACAGACAGTGGCCTTTACCTTCTACGGAGCAGCCACATCGATCGGAGCGGCGACCGAGTTCCCCTCGAAGGGAAAAGGAAAGGGCAATCGCAAGACGGCATCTAATGCGAAGCGCCCTAGGAAGTCGCCAGGCGAGGGTGCCAAAACCGACACCACTCGGCGTGCAACCGTCAAGGTCAAACGCCGCCTGGGTGAGGTAAGCGAGGGCGAGAGTGACCTCGCTGTGGAGAGCGATGGTACCAGCAACCCGGCACGACCGGGGCAGGGGGGCCCAAACCCCTGGACGCTGGTCACCAAGAAAAAGCCGGCACCGAAACCGGAGGTACCGCGGCCTGCGAGGAAGGCCAAGGACAGAGGCGAAGCCTTGTGGTTAAAAACCGACAAGGACAAATACGCCGATGTCCTTAAATCGATGAAGGCGGCCGAAAGTCTCTCGGCCCTTGGGCAGGATGTGCGTAGCGTAAGACGCACCAACACGGGAGAGATGCTCCTGGTGCTGAAGCGAGGCGCACAATCAAGTGCAGTATATAAGGCCTTGGCCCAAGAGGTCCTTGGTGAGGGCGCCCAAATCAGGTCGCTAGGTGCGGAAACAACTCTCCAGTGCAAGCACTTGGACGAGTTCACGACCGCAGAAGACGTCGTCGCAGCCGTCAAGGAGCACTGCGGCGTCACAATCGAGTGGGCCTCTGTGCGATTGAGAGACGGACCCTCTGGCACCCAAGTAGCCTACCTCAGGCTACTGAATGCGGATGCCAAAAAGGTAACCGAGAAAGGGAAGCTGAAGATCGGCTGGTCGGTATGCCCTATTAGTATACCCCAGCCGCCTTCAGTGGACAGGTGCTATCGGTGCCTAGAATCCGGCCATAAAGCATACGAATGCAAAGGCATAGATAGGAGCAAGCTATGTCGTCGCTGCGGCGAGGAGGGGCATAAAGAGCGGGGGTGCACTGAGGCATATAAGTGCCTTATCTGCACCGCTAAGAAGCAAGCCCATAAACATGCTATGGGCGGACCTTCGTGTCCCTTCGGCGAGTTAAATAAGAAGAAGCCGTGAGAGTCACACAGCTAAATCTTAACCATTGTGCAGCAGCCCAACAGCTGCTGTGGCAGTCGGTGTCGGAGTCGAGTACAGATGTCGCCCTCTTATCAGACCCGTACAGCATCCCTGCCGGCAACGGCAATTGGGTGTCGGACGGGTCTGGAATGGTGGCAATCTGTACAACGGGAAGGTTCCCGGTTCAAGAGGTAATACACCCCTCCGCCGAGGGTGTGGCGATTGCCAAGATCAATGGTGTGTTCTATTGCAGCTGCTACGCCCCACCAAGGTGGCCAATAGAACAGTTCTACCAGATGATCGACAGGCTCTCGTCGGACCTCGTGGGCCGGAAACCGGTAGTAATAGCGGGAGACTTCAACGCTTGGGCAGTGGAGTGGGGCAGCCGCTGTACAAATAGCAGGGGTCAAGCGCTAATGGAAGCGTTTGCGAAACTCGATACTGTGCTAGCTAATGATGGCTCCGCTAGTACATTCCGTAGAAACGGAGTGGAGGCGTGGATTGATTTGACCTTTGCCAGCCCTAGTCTGGCTCCAGGCATGGAATGGAGGGTAGACGAAGGCTTCACCCATAGCGATCATTTAGCAATCCGCTTTAAGATCAACTATGGTGTGCAGCATCCGAGGGCGGGAGATCCCTGTCAGGTACGCGGGTGGAAGTCCAATCACTTCGACAGCGAAGCTTTCACCGCGGCCCTGGGACTGGAGGCCAACACCGACAGTCTAAGCGGGGATGCGCTGGTAGCTGTTCTATCACGCGCGTGCGACGCCACTATGCCGAGAAAAACACTGCCAAGAAACGGTAGATGCCCGGTATATTGGTGGAATGCCGAGATTGCAGCTCTACGGTCAGCCTGCCTCAGAGCTAGACGTAGGATGCAAAGAGCTCGCACCGAGGATGCAAGAGAGAACCGCCGTGAAGCGTTTCGAGCTGCGAAATTGGCCCTTATCAAGGCTATTAAAAGCAGCAAGAGAGCGTGTTTCGACAACCTGTGTGAGAGTGCCAACGCGAATCCGTGGGGTGACGCCTACCGGATTGTGATGGCCAAGAGCAAAGGGGGCTCCTCACCCCCAGAACGGTCTCCGGACCGGTTGGCAACGATTATCGAAGTACTCTTCCCGTCTCGAGCCACAAGCCCCTGGCCACCTGCACTACGAGACAGTGCGGGCACGGTCGAAATGGTGGCTCCAGTGACGAATGAAGAACTACTCGCAGTGGCTAAATCCCTAGCAATGAACAAAGCTCCAGGGCCGGATGGAGTTCCAAATAACGCTCTCAAGGCAGCGGTCATAGCGAACCCGAACATGTTCAGGCTAGCTATGCAGAGATGCCTTGACGAGTGCCGTTTCCCCGAAAGATGGAAAAGGCAGAAACTGGTGCTGTTGCCGAAGCCCGGGAAGCCGCCAGGCGACCCATCGGCGTACAGACCAATCTGTCTGATAGACACGACTAGCAAACTGCTTGAGAGGATCATCCTCAACAGGCTCACCCCGTACGCGGAAGGTACGGACGGTCTGTCAAGCAACCAGTTTGGCTTTCGGAAGGGTAAGTCCACAGTGGACGCTCTCAACTCAGTGATAAATACTGCCGAGATAGCGATCCAACGAAAAAGGCGAGGTATTCGATACTGTGCGTTAGTGACACTTGACGTGAAGAACGCATTCAACAGCGCAAGCTGGGATGCCATCGCGCTCTCGTTACACCGGCTTAGCCTACCGGTGGGTCTGTACCGGATCCTGGAAAGTTACTTCCAAAACCGCGTACTGCTATACGAGACCGATGCCGGTCAGAAAAGGGTTCCGATTACCGCCGGAGTCCCGCAGGGCTCGATCCTAGGCCCGGTGCTATGGAACCTCATGTATGACGGGGTTCTGAGACTGAAGTTCCCTCCTGGGGTCAAGATCGTCGGCTTTGCCGACGACGTAACCTTGGAGGTCTACGGGGAGTCAATTCCTGAGGTAGAACTAACCGCAGAACACGCGATTAGCACGGTGGAGGAATGGATGAGCGCGAGAGGCCTGGAGCTCGCTCATCATAAGACGGAGGTAGTTATCGTCAACAACCGCAAGTCGGCACAACATGCAGTTATCCATGTGGAAGAAGTCGCGATCACTTCACAGCGAAGTCTGAAGTCTCTCGGAGTCATTATAGACGACAAGCTGACCTTCGGCAGCCATGTCGACTATACGTGCAAGAGAGCGTCGACTGCTGTTGCGGCACTATCGAGAATGATGTCCAACAGCTCAAAGGTGTGCGCCAGTAGACGTAGGTTACTGGCAGGCGTTGCCGTATCTATCCTCAGGTACGGCGGCCCGTCATGGTCAAGAGCACTGAGGGTAAACAGTTACCTACAGAAACTGGAGAGCACCTACCGCGTGATGTGCCTCAGAGTGATATCTGCCTACCGCACGGTATCACACGATGCATCCTGCGTGATAGCGAGCATGATGCCAGTCGGGCTGGTCATTCGGGAAGATGAGGAGTGCTTTGAGCTACGTGGAAATAGGGGAGCCCGCGAGCGCACCAGGGTGACCTCGGTCGCCAGATGGCAGCGTGAGTGGGACAACTCCTCGAAAGGTAGGTGGACCCACCGGCTGATACCTAGCATATCGAGCTGGGTGGGAAGACCCCATGGGGAAGTTCACTTCCACCTGACACAATTCCTGTCAGGCCATGGCTGTTTCCGTCAGTACCTCCACAGGTTCGGGCACGCGGAGGTCCCAGTCTGCCCGGACTGCCCAGGTGTAGATGAAACTGCCGAACACATACTGTTCGTATGTCATCGGTTCGACGTCGAAAGAAGAGCAATGCTTGACGTCTGTGGCTGGGACACAACCCCGGATACCCTTATTCAGCGGATGTGTCAAACGGTGGAGAAGTGGAACGCAGTCTCGGCTGCTACCATCCAGATTGCCAGTAGGCTACAGGTAATCTGGCGAACCGAGCAACAGACGGCGGGCACGGCTAACTAGTGATTGGTTAGCTGGAGCAAAAAAGGCCAAGCGCAAAAAAGGGAGTGAATAGTCTGTTCATGCCGAGGCAGGTTTGGCGCAGCGAATGGCAACCGCGTAAGGGGTAAACCCAGCCACCCCGAAGCAAGACAGAAGAGTGAGTGTATAGGCGTATAAGTGGACTGCCTCATGCCAAGACGGGAGGGTCGTAGCGTAGTATGTTGGAACTAAGCTATCGATGCCTCATGGCGTGGCAGAGGAGTGAAAGGGTGAGCATCCAAGTCAGTCTCACACTGCATGTTAAGGGTGAGCATAAAAGTCGGCCTCACAGGTTGGTAGAGGCTAGCACAAAAGTCAGCCTAGCAAGGAGTGAAAAAGGTGAGCACACAAGTCAGCCTCGCATGGTATGTCAGAAGTGGGGCCTAAGAAAAATGTCCCACATGGGATGCCAGAGGGAGTGACAAAGGTACAATAGAGTGGCACGATTGAGAGTGAATCAGGTGATAGGGTGAGCACCCAAGTCAGCCTCACATGGTATGGGTAGGGCGAGCACAAAAGTAAGCCTAGCAAGGAATGAGTAAGGTGAGCACACAAGTCAGCCTCGCATGGAACGTAAAAGGTGAGCACAAAAGTCAGCCTCATGTGGGAGTGTTTGCGAGTGAATCAAAGTGTGATTGAGAGAGCACCCAAGTAAGCCTCATACAGGATATATGATCGCGTGAGTGAGAGTGAATGAGTACATTGAGTACAGCCATCCCCCCAGAAGTAATACCGAGAGGTAGTTCCTGGGAGGAATGATGGCGGAGCCCAATGGAGTTTAGTCGGTATTAATGGCTGGTCACCATTCGAGTCCGACACGCCCCCAGTGCACCCCGTGTGGTAGATTGGACCCTACCGTTAGCACGTGTACTGGGCTAGGACATAAAGATCTTCTCCATTGCAAAAAACAAAAAAAAAATACAAACAGAGTTGCACTATATCATGACTGTCATTATTTCTTCAAAATGCACGTAAATCTTCGGTCACGAATCAAAATGATCGTCTTCTCCAGTTGAGAGAACTTGAGCGACCGAATCTGAACGTTTTGAGTACCAGCAACAGCGACGAACAACAAGTGAGAAAAAACTACGGCTTGCGTGCAACAGAGTGTCTTGCCTGTTAGAGTGAGCAAACAAAACATACTTTCCTCTTTTCGAATTGCCAATCGCACGCCATTTTATCTGTTCAAATCCTTCTTGTGGTAAAGGTGTTTTGATTTTGTTTGCGCGAATTTACATTTTTAAAATGGAACAGGATAAAGTGAGTGTGTTAAAATAGTAGAGGAAGGTTTTAAATGCAATATAGACGAGAGTATAAGTTGCGGATATTTTCAAAAAAACTACGACGCCGGTAATTTTACTCGTCATTTCCGACTCAAGCATCCAGAAGCGGCAAGCTTTCGAGGACTTGCCAAAGCCAATGAGGACATTGCAAAAATGAAGCGCACAGTTGCGAAACGGCCGGTGGCAATTGATGCACAAAATTTCACCGAAGTTTGTTTAAAGCTAATCGTTATCCATAATCTACCGATGCGGTGCTTCGATTGGGAAGGTCTCCGGATGTTGTTGGACCCAATTTCAGATGCAGTCAACATTAAAATAACAAGAAATAACGCTAAAACACACGTACATGCCGCATCAGTGAGGATAATCGAAAAGTTGAGAGAGGAAATGGCAAATCGTTTGATTTCACTGAAAATCGATTCAGCATCGAAGCACAATCGGCATATTCTTGGGATCAACGCCCAGTACCAAATGGCCAATGAAGTTGTTATGCGAACTTTGTGTAAGTAATAAGTTTAATAAAGATGCGCATGTGAAATAAATTTAATTGGTATTTTCTCTAGGCATGATTGAAGTACGCGAGAGCCAAACAGCAAAGTTTTTAAAAACCAAAGTTTTGGAAATTCTCAGCCGGTATGGTGTTTCGATTGAACAAATATTTTCGATTACTTCAGACAACGGTGCCAATATGCTTTCCGCTGCAAAGCAGCTCCAGGAACTCTTCACGGAAGCAATTCAATCTCATGGTGTACATTCGGACATAATTGATGACGACCACAAGCAAGACGATTTCGTCGAGGCTTTAACAACGGAAATGAGGACACACTTCAATATTGTTCGTTGTGCTGCTCACACATTTCAGTTGGCATTGAATGATGTTGTCAAAAATAGCGATTGCAACATCAAATCCATAACTGAATTTGTGAAAAGCGTGAAAAAAATTAAGTAAATTTTTTCGAAGTCAACGGAGCCACCTATCCCCCACTGTGGTCACCCACTAGATGGAGCGGAAAGTACATAATGATTCGAAGCATCATACAGCAAGAAGCATTTTTCTTCAGCCTAGTCGAGCAGTTTCCAGAACTAAGTAAGTCGCACACAATTTCTTAAGGCATTATTATTATATATATACTCTTGCAACTTATTTTCAAACTGTTATTGCAGTTCTAAACGAGGACGATTGGAATTATATGAAGGAGTACGAAAATGCGTTCAACTTGTATATCACTACTAAATTAATGCAGCACAATCACCAATCATATTCAGATTTTTATTTGCAATGGCTTTTGGCTGTCAAAGAAGTTGAAGCAATTACCGACAACAGATTCTCTGCGCCATTGCAGGAATCCCTTAATCGCCGTATTGCCGTTTTAAAAGAGAACATGGCGTTTAAGTCGGCTCTATATTTGGATCCCCGCTTTAATTTCCTACATTCACTAGTGTTTACGCCAGAGGAAAAAAATAACGTGCAGGTAACAACCAAGTTTTAGTTAACCTGGTAGCAACCCCCTTGTATCTGCTCAGAATATGAACACATAACTTTCCATTATAGCAGTATATAATAAGTGTTTGGAACCGGATACAGCATTTACGACCATCGGGATCCTCGTCGATTGTCAACGATAGTGAAGCGAAAAGCAAGGACTCCGAAAAGGATGAATTTCTAACCAAATTGTTTGGCGGATCATTAAGTGCTTCTTCATTAAACACTACATCACCTTTGCTTCAACAACTTAAAATGCTCGAGATAGAACCCCGCCAGCCACATGATTATAATGTGTGGAACCATTGGATCGCTCGCAAAGCCTCCCATCCTCAACTGTATGCAGTAGCGATGGTAGTTCTAGCTACACCGGCGAGCCAAATATCAGTAGAACGCTCCTTCAGTGCATTAGGCTTGGTTTTATCGGATTTGCGAACTGGAATATCTGAGGATGTATTGGAAGATATATTACTTGTCAAACTCAACAAAGAGTTATTCGAAAAAGTCCTTCCGACACTTTACGACTGGAAGAGTTTTAACGCGAAATAATCTTTCTATAACATATCCATAGCACGGCATGTTAACAACTGCTACATCCACTATATCTCTAAATGTATATATGCACATAATTTCCCTAGTTGTAAGTTTTTGAAGTATTTGATTATCACTGGTTTTGGATGTATTTAAATGTATATATGTAAATATTCACCCTATTTATAAGTTTGTTATGTATTGGGTTTGAAGTCACAAAATAAAAGCAATGAACTAAAAATGAACGCACGCGAATGCTATTTACTGTTTTACATTATCTAATTCAACCAGCACCCAATGCTTGTTTTCCTTCTGCGCTGTCTTGAAAGTTAAAAAACGGTATACTGAAATTTGAACTTAAATTATACGCATGTGCTACTTAATTTACTGCCTTGTATACTGTTTCCTGATCTGGTTCACTGGAACTATTTTTAAGAGCTATTTTGTTGAATTTTGAATAATACGATCCGATCATACGAACTGTACCATTTGTTTCGATTTTCCGTTTTTTCTAGCCCTGCCTACTGCGATTGGAAATACATAATGTAGATGGAAGAATCCACTCGTTCTAGCAATTACTAGGTGAGAGGGTAGGTGGATGGTGTGGGGTAATATGCTGCCTTCCCTAAGCTCTGTGTAAACAGAATAAAGCCTACTGACCTGCTGACCTATATTTTCATTCATATTTCATATACTCGAATGTCAGTCCTATGTAGGGGATTTCATAGAATAACTCACGAATATGCTATTTCAGGCAGTATGCATTGTACTGTGGAATTGCATTTCATGATATTTTTCACGTGGCTTGGTCGGGTGCGGGGTATTTATCTAGTTTATGAGCACTGGGAAGAAGCTATAGGCTGCAATATTCTCACAGTACGGTGTTGTTTTAAAAATAAACAGTCCGTTAAAGATTGGTTCAACAATATTTGTATCGTGAGAGTGGAAATCCGCACGAAAATAAACGGTTATAGCAACTCATCAAGAACTATAGTCATGCTCATCACGATCATTTTCAATAAAGGATACATGTAAATAGATCGAATCTAAACTTTAACAAGTTTCAATCATGCCGTTATACATGGACACTGTTTAATTTCCATTCATAATTAACCAGTGGCCTCAATTGTATTATGGTTTTCTTCAAACAGTTACCTTTAAGCAACCAAACCAATTTCTGAATTACATTTGAATTCATGAACTGCATCGAGCATATGGTTTTTTCATATAGATTCCCCTGCCGAAACAAAAAATTGACAATAATTTAAAAAAATGACTGTCACTGACAGGTTTCGGTCACATTGAGCCGAAACCAAGTGAGCAAAAGAGCAAGAAGACAGAATATATCGCATAGCGGTACTCACGTAGTGCGAATTTCAGTATGTGTTGCTATCTCAGTGTGAGAACTTATGCTGAAAGAGTGTCGACGCTGAGTGCTCGCGACAGTGCATGAAGGTTTTCTGTTTTCGGTTACTCAATGCAACACTGATACAAATGCTACAATGTCTTCTGATAGGTTGTATTAAAAGCAGTTATTTTGTTATTTCTAATGGAAATACCGATACACGTACATCGAAATCTAAAATATTCGAACATATTTATCTATATGGTAATCCTAAAAAGAGCATTTAATGAATGTTATTGTAAATTGAATCATTACACGAAACTGTCAACAAATCACACAAATGTTCGATGATGGTTATCGACGTTTTTTGGCGAAATAAGAACACCAACGTATTGCCAGATCGTCCGGACGTTTCGAGCTACTCCTGGCTTTCACTCATCTTCTGCGGACACTAAAACATATATTTGTCAATAGCAATTCTTCACATCTTAAAATCTAACTTACAATCTTCAATCCTCGTTACACTAGCACTATCTCTGTTTTTAATTTCTACTGTCACTTTTAGATCTCAATTTTTGGATAATAGAGTTGTATGCCGTTTTAAATGTAATAGAGTCAGTTTGTTTGTTAACTACATTTTCGTCTCCTTTAATTTTAATGTGAAAAGATTCAGCTGTTAATCTAGTGCTGCTGTGTGTCATCTTATCTAAAATTTTTGTCTTGTCGAAATTAAAAACATGTCCATTTTCTACACTGTGTTGAGTCAAGCCAGTTCCTCCTATTCTTTTCGTTCTAACATCGTATTTATGTTGCTCTATTCTTTTACATAGAAACTGGCTAGTTTCACCTACGTAACATTTATGGCATTGACCGCATGGTACTCGTTCACTACATTCGTATTTTTGTCTTTCGTTATCTTATCTTTAGTTCTTGTAAACAGTTCGTCTTTTACTTTGTTTATTGGTCTAAATGCAACATCTATTTCAAATTGTCTCAAGTATTTCGACAATTTCTCTCCCAAACCTGCCACGTATGGAATTGTCGCGAACTTTTTCTTCGCATTATCTTTCTCTCTTTCTAAACTGTTGTACATTCTGTGTGTTCTCTCCTTTATCACATTTTCTATTAAACGTTTATGGTAGTTAGGGTAAAGCAGTGGTAGTAATGAAACGAAATGAATATGAGGAAAAAATGCAAGTACTGGTGAGTGATGATGAAACGTACACGTCGGTCAACAGAGATCCAACCAAATCCACGCTTAAGAAAATTAATTCAATCGTGGATCGTTGGTATAGAGATGGTTATATTGAACGGGCTCAGAAGGATAAACTCAAGATCTTCAACTGCAACCCTCCACGTGTGTATGGACTTCCTAAAACACACAAGGAAGGAAGACCGCTCAGAATCATAGTTTCGACGGTTGGAACAGCCACATATAAAATAGCAAGGTACCTTTCCGGCATACTGAATGGTATAGTAGGGCAAACAGAGCACCATATTGCCAATAGTTTTGAGTTCGTTGAAGATATGCGGAAACAAAAACTGAGATCAGACTCTATTTTGTTCTCTTTAGATGTGGTTTCATTATTCACGAATATACCAGTGGACTATGCACTAGAATCGGTAAAGTTGCGTTGGGACGAAATAAGTAAGATCACCGATATAGACGAAACGAGTTTTTTTGAAATGCTGCAGATTGTTTTAGAATCGACCTTTTTCAACATAGAGGGAAATTCTTCAAGCAGAAATTTGGTATTCCAATGGGCTCCCCTTTATCCCCAGCAGTAGCCAATATAGTACTGTAACGGATTGAGCAAGCTGCATTAGATGATTTAAGTAAAAGGGGGATCGTGCCGGTATTCTTCAGACGCTACGTTGACGATTGTCTGGTGTGTGGTGAAGCAGCGCATGTGAATGAACTTGTTTGTGCATTCAATAGCTTTCATCCGAGGCTGCAGTTTACAGTAGAAATGGAGGTGGAAGGAAAACTGAAGTTCTTGGATACGGTTCTACGACGAGAAAAAGACGAAATCACTACGGAGTGGTTTCCGAAGGACCCGAATGGAAGATACCTGGACTTTAAATCAGTTAGCCCTTTCACTCATAAGAAAAATACTATAATAGCATTGGTATTCAGAGCATTGAAATTAAGTCATGTTAAATATAGGCAAAATACTTTAGAAACAGTCAAACTTATGTTTAAAAATAATAACTATCCTAAAAGTTTAATAGAAAATGTGATAAAGGAGAGAACACACAGAATGTACAACAGTTTAGACAGAGAAAAAAATAATGCGAAGAAAAAGTTCGCGACAATTCCATACGTGGCAGGTATGGGAGAGAAATTGTCGAAATACTTGAGACAATTTGAAATAGATGTTGCATTTAGACCAATAAACAAAGTAAAAGACGAACTGTTTACAAGAACTAAAGATAAGATAACGAAAGACAAAAATACGAATGTAGTGTACGAGATACCATGCGGTCAATGCCATAAATGTTATGTAGGTGAAACAAGCCAGTTTCTATGTAAAAGAATAGAGCAACATAAATACGATGTTAGAACGAAAAGAATAGGAGGAACTGGCTTGACTCAACAGTAGAAAATGTACATGTTTTTAATTTCGACAAGACAAAAAATTTTAGATAAGATGACACACAGCAGCACTAGATTAACAGCTGAAACTTTTCACATTAAAATTAAAGGAGACGAAAATGTAGTTAACAAACAAACTGACTATTACATTTAAAACGGCATATTATCCAAAAATTGAGATCCAAAAGTGACAGTAGAAATTAAAAACAGAGATAGTGCTAGTGTAACGAGGATTGAAGATTGTAAGTTAGATTTTAGGTTGTGAAGAATTGCTATTGACAAATATATGTTTTAGTGTCCGCAGAAGATGAGTGAAAGCCAGGAGTAGCTCGAAACGTCCGGACGATCTGGCAATACGTTGGTGTTTTTATTTCGCCGAAAAACGTCGATAACCATCATCGAACATTCGAAAGCGGCGATTACACATTGTCAACAAATCACACAAATGATAACATTTTTATTTCGTGCCATTCTACGAAATGCCGACGATATTGTTCACAAGGGGCTCACTTACTATCCAACGCTCTTGGCAAGCCACTTTCTGATGCTTGTAATAACAAAACTTCAATTCTCTCTTATGCTTATGCTTATGGTTATGCTTATGCTTATGCTTAAGCTTATGCTTATGCTTATGCTTATGCTTTTGCTTATGCTTATGCTTATGCTTATGCTTACGCTTATGCTTATGCTTATGCTTATGCTTATGCTTATGCTTATGCTTATGCTTATGCTTATGCTTATGCTTATGCTTATGCTTATGCTTATGCTTATGCTTATGCTTATGCTTATGCTTATGCTTATGCTTATGCTTATGCTTATGCTTATGCTTATGCTTATGCTTATGCTTATGCTTATGCTTATGCTTATGCTTATGCTTATGCTTATGCTTATGCTTATGCTTATGCTTATGCTTATGCTTATGCTTATGCTTATGCTTATGCTTATGCTTATGCTTATGCTTATGCTTATGCTTATGCTTATGCTTATGCTTATGCTTATGCTTATGCTTATGCTTATGCTTATGCTTATGCTTATGCTTATGCTTATGCTTATGCTTATGCTTATGCTTATGCTTATGCTTATGCTTATGCTTATGCTTATGCTTATGCTTATGCTTATGCTTATGCTTATGCTTATGCTTATGCTTATGCTTATGCTTATGCTTATGCTTATGCTTATGCTTATGCTTATGCTTATGCTTATGCTTATGCTTATGCTTATGCTTATGCTTATGCTTATGCTTATGCTTATGCTTATGCTTATGCTTATGCTTATGCTTATGCTTATGCTTATGCTTATGCTTATGCTTATGCTTATGCTTATGCTTATGCTTATGCTTATGCTTATGCTTATGCTTATGCTTATGCTTATGCTTATGCTTATGCTTATGCTTATGCTTATGCTTATGCTTATGCTTATGCTTATGCTTATGCTTATGCTTATGCTTATGCTTATGCTTATGCTTATGCTTATGCTTATGCTTATGCTTATGCTTATGCTTATGCTTATGCTTATGCTTATGCTTATGCTTATGCTTATGCTTATGCTTATGCTTATGCTTATGCTTATGCTTATGCTTATGCTTATGCTTATGCTTATGCTTATGCTTATGCTTATGCTTATGCTTATGCTTATGCTTATGCTTATGCTTATGCTTATGCTTATGCTTATGCTTATGCTTATGCTTATGCTTATGCTTATGCTTATGCTTATGCTTATGCTTATGCTTATGCTTATGCTTATGCTTATGCTTATGCTTATGCTTATGCTTATGCTTATGCTTATGCTTATGCTTATGCTTATGCTTATGCTTATGCTTAAGCTTAAGCTTAAGCTTATGCTTATGCTTATGCTTATGCTTATGCTTATGCTTATGCTTATTCTTATGCTTATGCTTATGCTTATGCTTATGCTTATGCTTATGCTTATGCTTATGCTTAAGCTTATGCTTATGCTTATGCTTATGCTTGTGCTTATGCTTATGCTTATGCTTATGCTTATGCTTATGCTTATGCTTATGCTTATGCTTATGCTTATGCTTGTAATAACAAAACTTCAATTCGATTCTTTGCTGATAAATGAATGGCCTGAAAAGGGCCTTTTGTTTGGGCAGTATTCGGAATTTAGTTGGAGCTAGTGTATTTGTACCATCTGAGACGGCGTGCTCGGTGAACTTTTCTGATAGCTACAAACGGACGGCCGCTTCTTGTGTCCTTGTTCGGAAACATTTAGATCGACGTATATGGTACGACGATACAAACAAACTGATATTGAGCAGCAGCATGCTAAGTTTTTATACCTGACTACAGCACAATGTAAGCTCGTCCTTTTTTGTGTTGTCCTCAAAATGTGATCTTCGTAGCTCCTCCCCTTCGTTGGTCGATACACAAGCAAATTGTGTTGAACGCGTCGGAGTGCTGTTTACTTGGTAGCTGTAATGGAATACCTTGCTGTTTAAGTGTTGAAATTGGAAGGAAATGCTGCCCGTGACAACAAAAAGACGAATTATCCCACGTCTTCAATAGCTGGCAATTCGTAACATCGAAAAGTTGAACAAACAAGTGACCATTGCTCAAAAACAAAACATCCAATCAGTAGTGCTGCCCAAGAAGACCGAAAAGAAAGCATAAATCGAACGCTGAAACTCGCAAATGAAATGCATATTGCTGTAAAATCTGGCCTTTTCAGGATGATCACACATTTTTGATTATGAACAAAATTGAAATTGCGAATCTGAATGGGTCAATCGACGAACTGCATTTCTATCGAGCAAATTTACCCGCCAAAAAACCATTTTCCGACAGGAAATTCTGTGCTGGAACAGCAATTTCTTTGCGATTTTGTCGTCTTTTGCACATACATAGTTTATTTGGAGTATTTTTGGAATTATCAAGTCGTCTATTTGCAAGATTCTTTGAAAATATTGTTGAACTTTTATAAATGAAGGCACGAAAACGAGCGTTTGACCGTCGTCCTACTGCCAGCATCAGAGAAGTAGCAGATCAGCATTTTTCGCTACATGGCCCGTACCAAACAGACCGCTCGTAAGTCCACCGGAGGAAAGGCTCCCCGCAAGCAGTAAGCAACGAAGGCCGTGTAAAAGTGCCCCAGTCACGGTTGGCGTTAGGAAGCCTCATCGCTACCGAACAGAAACTGTCTCCCAGCGAGAAATTCACAGCTATCAGCAATCGAGCGGGCCTAAATTGTGACCCAAAAAAACCCACAACCAACAAGTTCTTTTCAGGACCAGCCAATTATATTCCAGTAAGATATAAATGAAATTTTCGTTTTCCATTGCCTTACAACCTCCCTCCCCCTTTCCTTCCGGCTTGAAATACTATCAATCTTGATGATGCTGTGCGGCGGGGGCACAGGCAGTTTCCATTATAGTGGAAAATTTAGGTTTGCGCGTTTTTCCCAAAAGTTTTTTAGCTGTGCTGTTTTCAAGGAAGTTGTAGTAGAATTCAAAATAAAACAGTTTACTTCTATTGTCAGAGGTGGACCTCCAACGAAAACTAATCTGCCTCGCTTGGAATCGAATTGTACGGACCAACCACTGCTTTCACAAAATCCGTTATTTTCAGTAATCGTACATTCTACAGAATTAGTCACAACTATTTCCAATCAGCGCAAAAATCGAAGGTTTTCATTCAGTACAACAGCAGATTTTTACTTTTAGAAAAAACAGGCAACATTCTGGCCGAAAATTTTGAAAAGGAGCACCAATATCGAAACGCTAGAAAACGTTCGATTTTTGTAAATTGAATCATTACACTAAACTGTCTACAAATCACAAATAACTTTTGATTTTGTGCCATTCTACGTGAAAGCGACGGTATTGTTCACAAGTGGCTCACTTACCATCCAACGCTCTTGACAAGCCACTTTCTGATGCTTGTAATAACAAAACTTCAATTTCATTCTTTGTCGATAAATTGATGGCCCTGAAAAGGGCCTTTTGTTTGGGCAGTGTTCGAAATTTATTTGGAGCTGGTGTATATGGTAACAGTTTTGGTGCCATCTGAGACGGCGTGCTTGGCCAACTCTTCTGACAGCAGCAAATGGAAGGCGGTTTGAATTTCGCGGGAGATGCTGCAAACGAACTGCTGCATGCTGATGCTGCAAACGAACTGAGCGTGAGCAACAGCATGCTGAGTTTTTATACCTGACTACAGCACAATGTAAGCTCGTCCTTTTTTGTGTTGTCCTCAATATGTGTTCTTCGAAGCTCCACCCCTTCGTTGGTCGACATATGTTTGATATGTTTGATAAAGAACAAAATTGAAATTGTGTTTCCAATACGGAGATTATCGAACACTCAGGGTAAAGAGAGTAATGTAATACGGCACCTTGGTAAAATGTTTGAGAATTGAAACCTTTTTTAAATGCGCCTAGTAAAACTGTTTTCCACTTCATTCCAGTTTGTTTCAGACCATATTTGCAATTTGCGTACCGAAATAAATCATAATTTAGGGTTTAACCCAAATTGCTCTCCAGGGAGAAACAGTCCATGAAAGAGAAAATGCAAACTTATTCTTTGAAATGATTTTAGTGGACCTGAAAAGGACCTTTTTTATAATGATACAAGTGAGTTCTACCTTTTCAACTTCCAAATCCATACAAAGTGCGTCCCTGCCGCTTTAGAGTATAGACGACATTCATTGCGGTTTTGCGCTTGGCGTGTTCAGTGTAGGTCACGGCATCTCGGATGACATTTTCCTGCACACCATCAGCATTCGTAGATTAAATCGGAGATGCATTTAACACCACCACGACGACCCAGACGCCGAATGACGGATTTGGTGATTCCCTGGTTTTTATCACGAAGAACCTTGCGATGACGCTTGGTACGGGAACGCAAACATGATACCGCTGATTGTACCGTCCGGACGAGCATGTTGCTCGTGTGGTAAGCGAGCATCCACTGATACAAAACAAGCTCGCGTGACCTGTATATATAACATTCCCGTATGTAATGAAACGCTTACATGCTCCTTTTTGTCGGCTCTTCGTGAGATATGCTTGCAAATTGCGCATTTTCCTTGCTGTTTTCGAAGGATTTTCTAAAAATCCTTGTTTTGGTTTATTTATAGTAGTCGCACTAATTCCGAAATTTAATACGAAATACGTGCACGATTTTCCGATCAGATAGTGCAAAAATATTGCGATTTCGATCAGTAGAACGGAAGATATTCGCATTACAAACCTGGGAAAATTTCTCAAATGAAATTTTTCAAACGAGACCCCATATTGAAACGTTAAAAGTATTCTACTTCAAAATGATGTTTAAGAACGGCTTCCACAAATATGTATGACACTCAGAGAGTCTTATGATGTTCTGAGTAATTGAAGGTGGTCTGAATTATCCCCACAGCCCTAATAGCCCCGGGTTTAATTAGCTCAATCAGCATTGTTGTCATTATGTAAACTTATTTTGGTATGCAAGGGGGTGAGAGAGTGTTTAGATGAGCGAGTAGGAAGGCGTGGGAAAGCCCCCTAATATACTTTGGAATACAGAGTGGATGGAGGCAATAAGGGTATGAAGAGTGGTGTTGAAGCGTGAAACTCTCCATCACATTCCTAGACACGCTCCTGTTGAAAATCCAGAAAATCTATCGTAGTTAAAGCTTCGTTTAGGTTGTCGATTTTTGAAGTGAGAAGGGCAAAATGTATCAAAATGCTAGAAAGTCGATATTTCTCAAAAAGGATGATCAAGGACCGTCGTTGGTGACTCATGTGTCCAGAGCGACTTTGGTTAGCCATTAGTGATCTAGACCTGCAAATCCAAGAATTTTGCATTTCCTTTAGAGAGCCTTGCATCATTTTGACATCACGATTTATATGGGATTTTGATGTGTTATCGCACTCTACAACCCGTAACTCTAGAACCGAAGCTTCTATCGTCAAAAATCTATAGCATACTATGGGAGAGTTATACCGGTCATTTGATACAACACGGGAAAATCCAATTCTAGTCTAGTCCACGCATACCGGCTAATACACGTAGGGATCCTAGAAAATTGCAGACGTTCGCCTACAATATTTCTTGTCAATATTAATGTTTGTGGCACATATAGGGGTGCGTGACGCGTGGTTCATAAATACGTTAGGCGTAAGTACGTTAGGCACAATGGACCATTGGCATAATATACGTTATGCATAATGAACGATTTACATAACGTACGTTAGGCATAATGGACGACATGCATAATGGACGATAGGCATAATTCACAAAAATATAAAATCGCAAGCTTTATTTATTATAGATATTTCAACCCTGAGCTCGTTTTTTCGGGTTAGAAAAAACTACGCTTTGCTATACCATTCCTTCTTATAATTTTGACGAGATACTGCAGAATGAAAAATACCATGCGAGATATATATACCTTACAAGTAAAGAGTTTTTAAAATATTTTCCATAGATGAGCTGGATGCTTTCTGCATTGAAGTTAGCAGTTTTGGTTCAAACACTTTGCAAACCTATTAGATATGTTACCAACGCAATCGTTTCCAAATATTTAAAAATAAAGCAAATTAATGAACAAACATTAAGTTCTGGAGCTATTGTAAATTGCAGTACTACGGACAGCATCTGCATTAGGCGACTGATGTTACGTTTGTGACGATATGTTTTTTTGATTCGGTATCTCATCACACACACTTAATTTTGTTCTACCGGATCCAAGCTTTTTTCCCAAATTTTACCGAGTTTTGCACAGCCGAGCACTCAGCTAACAAAGCTTTTACCAAGTTCAGTAGAAGTGAAATTTGTTTTACTGAAAGAGCTATCAGTTGAAAATTTTTACTGACTGTTCAGCTGTGCGGAAATTACCGAGATTGAGTGTGTAAACACGCAAAAACTCTCCTTCGTATCACACAGTTCCCGTTCAATCTTTGATACCCTTAAGAAAACAATCATCGAATTGAATAATATGGGAGACTCTCAATATAGAACCAACAACCTTCGTATATCCGGTGAATGAATAAAAAATGCATCATTCTTTCATTCATGAGCTGTTCTTCAAGGTAATTATTTTCTACTTGGACAATTGCACCATGTATGCAAGAAATAAAATAAGTGCGTTATTCATATCTTAATTCCAATGAGATTTATTTTAAACAAGAGTGTTGGGCCCATTTCAATCATATGTAATTTGTCGGTTGTACGTCGAGAAATTAACTCAAACTGATTTTCTGCATGCTAAGAATTCGATTTCGGAATGTCTGTAACGAAATTTAATTAGCAAGGAACTGGAAGGTGTAAACTATTTTTCAATATTAAGACCCACAGTACTCAAGGAAGAGCAAGGAGTTGAAGGAAGAAAGTGTGGAATAGGGGCATATGAGCAAACTTAGAGCTTCCCAGTGATTTAACCTTTTGTATTTTACACGCAGGAGTCAGTATGTTTTGGTATTAAATGCGAATCACCTGAGTATGCGGCATTTGCGGACAAGCATAATGTCACTTAGTGATTTATGCTGTCGGAACCGACAGAAAGTTAAGTTACGGAAAACTTCCACACTAAGCATTTGACGACGTAGAAACTCTTTAATGAGCTAGTTTTTGTCCTCACTAATTGCCCATCAGGGTGATTTATTTGATCGACTCGTGTTTGCCTCAGCAGCTGTGTCGTATGTGTCATAACTTATTTCAGATTTCTTCAAGTGGAGTAATGACCATATTTTCGTCATGTTTCTATTATCACTCTACTCATTTGAAGGCGTTGGATAGAGCAGTGCCTGCCATCTTTGTTCAACACATTGAGCCAAATGGTAGGGCAACAATAGGAGAACTCGATTCGAGTTTTTGTTGCGCTCAAACACGAGCATGGTTTTAATTTGATTCGCATTGTTATGAATTCCTACTTACCGTTTTCTAAGCATCTCTTATTAGATAATCAGCAGTCAAACGTGATGAAGTCAGAGTGCAGTCCACGAGCATGTCCGTATGCCTAAAGTATTTATGCCAAATGGGGTACACCACACATATGGAATATAACACAATCATTAAAGCGGCCAAGCCAACTGTGCAGCGTACAAAATGAAGACGATTCAAAATTATACGGCAATAAAATTATTCATTTTAATTAAAGAATTTTGCCAATGAATAATTTTGAACCTTGGATAAGGAAGAAACGTGAATAACTATATCAACCGTTTGCTAAGGGGTTTAACTCCTTTGGTTTCTGGGATGGCACAAAGACTACATGGGGAAAAAATCACGATATTGTGTACTGATTGATTTACGAAAATCGCGACCAATTGTTCAAGACCATTGTCTTGAACTATATACCTCATATTCATGATTTTTTTGTTTTTTTAAAAAAACTAGTTCACGCCAAAACTATACTGTTACATTCAGCTCCCGATTTGTTCGCAAGCTTCTTGGTCTAGTCCCGAACGGTAGACCTAGCCTACTCCAACGGAGAATTATCCGGCGAAAGAAATTTTGGCGTGTTGTCCGGTTCGTTTGCACTCCGACGATCCATTCCTGGTGCTCTTTTTTATAGTAAGGTTTAAAATGCTCCAAAAGCATTGTTTGAGACTCATGACTCACTTTCGTACCTAACCACTAGAAACACTTCTTACTCTTTGTTCGCCCTTTTTCCCCACGGGCTCGTTTGCTTTCGACGAGTTTTCCGCAACTGTCTCGGAGCCCCACTTGATCCAAGAGCCAACCTTTGAGCCTTAGCTCTTCTCTTGCTTTTCATCTTAGCTCTCGTCTTAGCGAACCGTTCAGCTGCCGATTTCATGAGCCATTTAACCCCCCTGTTTCCATAAGTTGCAGACCCCAGCCTTTTAACAAGCTTTTCACATTATCTAGGACTACTCGAATATTATCCGGCGGTGGATCTACCCTACTCCAACTGAGAGTTCCCTGGCGACGGAATCTCTTTCAGTACAGCTCCCATTCAACTAGAATTCTTGGGCGGTGGATTTATCCCGATCCCGATGCTTGTTTTCGTGAGCCATTTAGGTCCCCACTTCGTCCCGAACTACTCGATCTAGTCCCCGACGGGGAATCTATCGTACTCAGGTGCCAAAGTCTGTCCAGCGATTACGGGTGGAGCGTAGCTCCATAACGGCGCCATAACTAACTGATGCTGGCTGTTCTACGCGGTCTACCCGAGCAAGCGATAAAACCATGATACCACCATGCTTTTGGTCAAGATTCACCCCCATTATATGGTATTTTGATAGTGTTTGTAATGAGATTAACCCATGAATACACCATCGCCATAGTGCGGCAGATCTCATATAAAAACCATATTTTGGTGTATATATGGATTATGGATACTATTTTATGATGTTTTGATGCTTGCAAAAGATCATGAATATGGTCCTTTATATTCATGGCCTTTTTAAGGGTTTGTATGGTGTTTGAGCCCATGAGAATTTGCTCGGGTACTCTATCTAGTCTCCTGCGGTGGATTTAGCCTACTCATTAGCTACCCGGTAGGATGTCGAGGTTGGTCCGGCGATTCCAGTGGAACTTGGCTTTTCGGTTCGCTGGCGCCCCGATGGCCCGAACTTGAACCTACTCAACTGGTCCTCGGCGAGTTCTCCAGCGGCGGAATTTTTCCCGAACCCGATTTGTTGTTTCACGACGGCCTTCTAGTCAGCGGCCATGCTTCCTATGCACCCACACCGACACATTTGAGATGAGTCGGTGGGTCCACCTTCTTTTCGCCGCGTAGTCCCATTCTTGCTGCCAATTAGACAACGAATCCGATCTGACCAGTCTTCTTTCATTTCTTGTATTCCTCCGTTGGTAGCATTCCACGTCCTTAGCCAGAGTGATGCAGCTGGGGATCATCCCAGCAATTACCATCCAGGTTTCCACGATGTCTATTGTCTCTACCGTGAACATCTCCATTTGCTCGATGGTTTCGTCGGTTACCGCCAGGTTGCGGTCTACACGATTAGTCGCTGACTGTGGATAAAGCCTACTCCGGCGGAGAGTCTTCCGGTGATGATTGCTCTCCCGAAACCGTTACACGCTATCCGTGACGCCAGTTCTGCTGTAAGACGGTAGTGATCTGCATCACCACTATGTTGACCGCGTTCCACGTTTTTATGTCGCTTATCATTGTGTGAACGACATTACTCGGGTTGATGTTCGGTCAAACTATTTCTAGCATCTGCCTACATGTCTGACATTTGAAGACCACGTGCTCCGGTGTCCCCTCGACGTTCTCACACTCCAGGCCCAACGGTAACGTTTCGTGCCCGAACCGATGAAGATGCTTTCTGATGCAGCTGTGGCGCGAAAGCAGCTGTACCAGGTGGAAGTTCACCACTCCTTCCTTTCTATTGACCCACGTCGACAGGTTTGGGATGAGTTGGTAGGTTCATCTTCTCCGTATTGTCTCATTCATGCTGCCACCTCGCCATTGAATCGAATCTCACCATCTTTCTCACGTTTCTGGTGTTTCTCCGATTGTAGCATTCTCAATCCTCCATCAGGGTGATGCAGATGGGCATCATTCCGGCGATAACGCATACGGCGATATTGTTCTGCATGCGCTCGTGACTAGCACGGCCATCATACGGAACGTCCTGTTCAGCTTTTCGCGATTCCGCTTGGTTATCTGTGCCGCACCCCAGTCACTACCAGAAACTCCAGTCAGGAACTACTAGCGATGACAAAACACTAGCTAGAAAACGTCTCGTGTTGCTTCTCGGACCGCCGACACTTGGCATGATCCTTGCTATTGTTGCCTTCGCCGACCTTTTGCAGGCGTAGGCGATCATAGATTATCACTCCACCCTCGCGCTTCGATGCAATCACGGGACCTTCGACGTCGATCTGCATCCGCTGAACCGCTTTCCAGTTGCTGACCAACAACACCTCCGTCTTGTAGTGAGCTATGTGCAGCTTGACCCCGTTAATCCAGCTCTCGATCGCGTCTGTCGTCAAGATCCCATCGTACGTACTGTTCCCAATAGTTAGACCGAAAATGAAACACTCAACAACACCCGCCACTACTCGCATTGACTTCTGCCCTTCGTTCGTCTCGTACAACAGCACTCTGCTCTGAAAGTAGCTTTCCAGGATCTGGTATAGATAGTCGGTGACCTTCATTACGTGCAGCGCTGCGTCCATGACTTCCTGCTGGCACTATTGTACGCATTCTTCACGTATATCTTGACCACAGCGTAGTATCGGTCTCCTTTTTGCTTCCGATTAGATGCCTTGTCAGTACTATAATGCCCATGAAAGCATAAGAGTCCCATATTGAAAAACAGCAAGCTGAGAAAAACGCTATTGAAGATTTATATTTGCATTGACCTTTATGAATGGGACAACCATGTTTTGGTGTTTTTTTTCGATATTTTCTAAACAAACCTGGTAATCTTATTTGTGCATTGTGATTCAGTGGTGATACAGAATACAATCCAACAGATAACTCATTTTTGACAAAAATTCATATGGGACTTTTATACTTTTGTGAGCAGTATAGAGCACTGTTCGAATTGTATCCATTTTCGATATTCCTTTGCGGAAGCCAAACTGTATCTTGGACAGCCGCGCCCGCCCTCCGTGCATTCTGTCAGCCTGTTAAGGATAATTCTTTCTAGGAGTTTTCCGAAAGCATGCAGCAGATATATAGGCCTACACGAGGCCGAATCGTCCGGTGGCTTCCCTGACTTCAGCAGTAAAACCAGCTTTTGTACCTTCCACATTTCTGGGACGATGCCTTCATCCAAACACGTATAATATTTCATCCGAAACGGGTTTTTTTATTTCTGTCCGTGTTTGCTTCTTCTTCTTCGCCGTACGGTGCCGATGGTCAGTCGGATTGTGCTTCGAGTAGATCGATTATCCTTAGCTTACCTGGGCAATCAGCTCTTCGTGGCAATACAACTTGCTAAGTTTGATCTCCCGTTTTAAAGCGACCATACCTTCCCGAGACAACACCTTACCCTTTTCTCTATCTGGCTCCTATCTTGATTTCTGAGACCGCCTTCTAACACTGAAACAAACAGCGCGTAGCTTACGGAGCGTCTCATTGCACCAGTAAGCTGGACACCGTCTACTATGTGGCTCCAGTTTTCGCTGCATTGAGGTGTCACAAGCCGTCACAATTCTTCTTGTTAGATCAGTCGCATCCATGTTCTTGGTCCCGCTTTCCGGGCTGTTTTTTTTATTTTACAATGGATAAGACCTTTATGTCCTAGCCCAGTACACGTGCTATTGGTAGGGTCCAATCTACCACACGGGGTGCACTGGGGGCGTGTCGGGCTCGAATGGGGGTTGCCCAGGTACCCCACAGGCTCCGTTAACGATCGAGCATCTTTTTGACCCCCTCGATCACTCATCCCTCGGCACAGGTCGCTTCACGCCTTGGAATTGGGGTTATGACCTATCTTGCTTTAAGTGGTGACCGTGGCCCAGATCATCACAACCATGCTCCTTTACCAGGGCTTTGGACCTGTAGCTCTGGTTCTCAATAGTTCCATGTACGTATATTATTAAAGACATGCTACTATTGAGATCCGTCATTCGCTAGCGGAGTTCACTTCACGGTGTTTTTTTTTTACAATGGAGAAGACCTTTACGTCCTAGCCCAGTACACGTGCTATTGGTAGGGTCCAAACTACTACACGGGGTGCACTGGGGGCGTGTCGGGCTCGAATGGTGACCAGCCATTAATACCGACTAAACTCCATTGGGCTCCGCCATCATTCCTCCCAGGAACTACCTCTCGGTATTACTTCTGGGGGGATGGCTGTACTAAATGTACGCATTCATTCTCACTCACGCGTTCGTACATCCTGTATGAGCCTTACTTGATTGCTCTCTCAATCGCACTTTGATTCACTCTCAAACACTCCCACATGAGGCTGACTTTTGTGCTCACCTTTTACGTTCCATGCGAGGCTGACTTGTGTGCTCACCTTACTCATTCCTTGCTAGGCTTACTTTTGTGCTCGCCCCACCCATACCATGTGAGGCTGACTTGGGTGCTCACCCTATCACCTGATTCACTCTAAATCGTGCCACTCTATTGTACCTTTGTCACTCCCCCTGGCATCCCATGTGGGACATTTTTCTTAGGCCCCACTTCTGACATACCATGCGAGGCTGACTTGTGTGCTCACCTTTTTCATTCCTTGCTAGGCTGACTTTTGTGCTAGCCTCTACCATACCATGTGAGGCTGACTTTTGTGCTCACCCTTAACATGCCGTGTGAGACTGACTTGGATGCTCACCCTTTCACTCCTCTGCCACGCCATGAGGCATCGATAGCTAAGTCCCAATATACTACGCTACGACCCTCCCGTCTTGGCATGAGGCAGTCCACTTATACGCCTATACACTCACTCTTCTGTCTTGTTTCGGGGTAGCTGGGTTTACCCCTTACGCGGTTGCCATTCGCTGCGCCAAACCTGCCTCGGCATGAACAGACCATTCACTCCCTTTTTTGCGCTTGACCTTTTTCGCTCCAGCTAACCAATCACTAGTTAGCCGTGCCCGTCGTCTGTTGCTCGGTTTGCCAGATTACCTGTAGCCTACTGGCAATCTGGATGGTAGCAGCCGAGACTGCGTTCCACTTCTGCACCGATTGACACATCCGCTGAATAAGGGTATCAGGGGTTGTGTCCCAGCCACAGACGTCAAGCATTGCTCTTCTTTCGACGTCGAACCGATGACATGCGAACAGTATGTGTTCGGCAGTTTCGTCTACACCTGGGCAGTCCGGGCAGACTGGGATCTCCGCGTGCCCGAACCTGTGGAGGTACTGTCGGAAACAGCCATGGCCTGACAGGAAGTGTGTCAAGTGGAAGTGAACTTCCCCATGGGGTCTTCCCACCCAGCTCGATATGCTAGGTATCAGCCGGTGGGTCCACCTACTATTCGAGGAGTTGTCCCACTCACGCTGCCATCTGGCGACCGAGGTCACCCTGGTGCGCTCGCGGGCTCCCCTATTTCCACGTAGCTCAAAGCACTCCTCATCTTCCCGAATGACCAGCCCGACTGGCATCATGCTCGCTATCACGCAGGATGCATCGTGTGATACCGTGCGGTAGGCAGATATCACTCTGAGGCACATCACGCGGTAGGTGCTCTCCAGTTTCTGTAGGTAACTGGTTACCCTCAGTGCTCTTGACCATGACGGGCCGCCGTACCTGAGGATAGATACGGCAACGCCTGCCAGTAACCTACGTCTACTGGCGCACACCTTTGAGCTGTTGGACATCATTCTCGATAGTGCCGCAACAGCAGTCGACGCTCTCTTGCATGTATAGTCGACATGGCTGCCGAAGGTCAGCTTGTCGTCTATAATGACTCCGAGAGACTTCAGACTTCGCTGTGAAGTGATCGCGACTTCTCCCACATGGATAACTGCATGTTGTGCCGACTTGCGGTTGTTGACGATAACTACCTCCGTCTTATGATGAGCGAGCTCCAGGCCTCTCGCGCTCAGCCATTCCTCCACCGTGCTGATCGCGTGTTCTGCGGTTAGTTCTACCTTAGGAATTGACTCCCCGTAGACCTCCAAGGTTACGTCGTCAGCAAAGCCGACGATCTTGACTCCAGGAGGGAACTTCAGTCTCAGAACCCCGTCATACATGAGGTTCCATAGCACCGGGCCTAGGATCGAGCCCTGCGGGACTCTGGCGGTAATCGGAACCCTTTTCTGGCCGGCATCGGTCTCGTATCGCAGTACGCGGTTCTGGAAGTAACTTTCCAAGATCCGGTACAGACCCACCGGTAGGCTAAGCCGGTGTAACGAGAGCGCGATGGCATCCCAGCTTGCGCTGTTGAATGCGTTCTTCACGTCGAGTGTCACTAACGCACAGTATCAAATACCTCGCCTTTTCCGTTGGATCGCTATCTCGGCAGTATTTATCACTGAGTTGAGAGCGTCCACTGTGGACTTAGCCTTCCGAAAGCCAAACTGGTTGCTTGACAGACCGTCCGTACCTTCCGCGTACGGGGTGAGCCTGTTGAGGATGATCCTCTCAAGCAGTTTGTCAGTCGTGTCGATCAGACAGATTGGTCTGTACGCCGATGGGTCGCCTGGTGGCTTCCCGGGCTTCGGCAACAGCACCAATTTCTGCCTTTTCCATCTATCGGGGAAACGGCACTCGTCAAGGCATCTCTGCATAGCTAGCCTGAACATGTTCGGGTTCGCTATGATCGCTGCCTTGAGAGCGTTGTTTGGAACTCCATCCGGCCCTGGAGCTTTGTTCATTGCTAGGGATTTAGCCACTGCGAGTAGTTCTTCATTCGTCACTGGAGCCACCATTTCGACCGTGCCCGCACTGTCTCGTAGTGCAGGTGGCCAGGGGCTTGTGGCTCGAGACGGGAAGAGTACTTCGATAATCGTTGCCAACCGGTCCGGAGACCGTTCTGGGGGTGAGGAGCCCCCTTTGGTCTTGGCCATCACAATCCGGTAGGCGTCACCCCACGGATTCGCGTTGGCACTCTCACACAGGTTGTCGAAACACGCTCTCTTGCTGCTTTTAATAGCCTTGTTAAGGGCCAATTTCGCAGCTCGAAACACTTCACGGCGGTTCTCTCTTGCATTCTCGGTGCGAGCTCTTTGCATCCTACGTCTAGCTCTGAGGCAGGCTGACCGTAGAGCTGCAATCTCGGCACTCCACCAGTATACCGGGCATCTACCGTTTCTTGGCAGTGTTTTTCTCGGCATAGTGGCGTCGCACGCGCGTGATAGAACAGCTACCAACGCATACCCGCTTAGACTGTCGATGTTGGCCTCCAGTCCCAGGGCCGCGGTGAAAGCTACGCTGTCGAAGTGATTGGACTTCCACCCGCGTACCTGACAGGGATCTCCCGCCCTCGGATGCTGCACACCATAGTTGATCTTAAAGCGGATTGCTAAATGATCGCTATGGGTGTAGCCTTCGTCTACCCTCCATTCCATGCCTGGAGCCAGACTAGGGCTGGCAAATGTTAGGTCAATCCACGCCGCCACTCCGTTTCTACGGAATGTACTAGCGGAGCCATTATTAGCTAGCACAGTATCGAGTTTCGCAAGCGCTTCCATTAGCGCTTGACCCCTGCTATTTGTACAGCGGCTGCCCCACTCCACTGCCCAAGCGTTAAAGTCTCCCGCTATGACTACCGGTTTCCGGCCCACTAGGTCCGACGAGAGCCTGTCGATCATCTGGTAGAACTGTTCTATTGGTCACCTTGGTGGGGCGTAGCAGCTGCAATAGAACACACCATTGATCTTGGCAATCGCCACACCCTCGGCGGAACCGGGAACCGTCCCGTTGTACAGATTGCCACCATTCCAGACCCATCCGACACCCAATTGCCGTTGCCGGCAGGGATGCGGTACAGGTCTGATAAGAGGGCGACATCTGTCCTCGACTCCGAGACCGACTGCCACAGCAGCTGTTGGGCTGCCGCACAATGGTTAAGATTTAGCTGTGTGACGTTCACGGCTTCTTCTTATTTAACTCACCGAAGGGACACGAAGGTCCGCTCATAGCATGTTTATGGGCTTGCTTCTTAGCGGTGCAGATAAGGCACTTATGTGCCTTAGTGCAACCCCGCTCTTTATGTCCCTCCTCGCCGCAGCGACGACATAGTTTGCTCCTATCTATGCCCTTGCACTCGTAGGCTTTGTGGCCGGACTCAAGGCACCGATAGCACCTATCCACTGAAGGCGGCTGGGGTATGCTAATAGGGCATACCGACCAGCCGATCTTCAGCTTCCCTTTCTCGGTTACCTTTTTGGCATCCGCCTTCAGTAGCCTGAGGTAGGCTACTTGGGTGCCAGGGGGTCCATCTCTCAATCGCACAGAGGCCCGCTCGATTGTGACGTCGCAATGTTCCTTAACGGCTGCTACGACGTCTTCTGCGGTCGTGAACTCGCCCAGGTGCTTGCACTGGAGAATCATTTCCGCTCCTAGCGACCTGACTTGGGCGCCTTCTCCAAGGACCTCTTGGGTCAAGGCCTTGTATACCGCACTAGATTGTACGCCTCGCTTCAGCACCAGAAGCATTTCCCCCGCGTTGGTGCGTCTCACGCTACGCACATCTTGCCCAAGGGCCGAAAGGCTTTCGGCCGCCTTCATCGACTTTAGGACATCGGCGTATTTGTCCTTGTCGGTTTTCAACCACAAGGCCTCGCCTCTGTCCTTGGCCTTCTTCGCGGGCCGCGGTACCTCCGGTGTCGGTGCCGACTTTTTCTTGGTGACCAGCGTCCAGGGGTTTGGGTCCCCCTGCCCCGGTCGCGCCGGGTTGCTGGTACCAACGCTCTGCTCAGCGAGGTCACTCTCGCCCTCGCTTACCTCGCCCAGGCGGCGTTTGGCCTTAACGGTTGCACGCCGTGTGGTGTCAGTTTTTGCACCCTCGCCTGGCGACTTCCTAGAGCGCTTCGCGTTCGACGCCGTCTTGCGATTGCCCTTGCCCTTGCCTTTTCCCTTCGAGGGAACTCGGCCGCCGATTCGAGCGACGTGGCTGCTCCATAGAAGGTGAAGGCCACTGTCTGAGTGCCCGTATCGACCTTCTCTTTTCCCTCCCTCTTGGAGGCCACTGTCTGGGTTTCTCTGTCGGACTTCTCCCGACATTCCACCCTCTTGGCATAAGCCTGCTGTTTCTGTCTTGCGACACGAACAGTTTTTCGGAGTTCCAGGAGACTCTGTTTTAACTCCTTGCTTATATTTTGCTTTGCGCTAGTGTACTCGATTATTGCATCGAGCTGCTCCACCACTTTGCGCATCGCCGATGATGGCCCGTCCGGTGCGTTGGTAGGGCTATTTCCTACCGCTGCTGGGGGGTCACTGGTGCTTTCAGATGCAGCACTCATCGCTCCACTACTCTCCCCACGGCACAGTGGTGCGTTTAATTAATGGTGCTCTAGGAGTTGATTTTAGCGATTTGGTGTGTTAGAAACACTTTTTCAGAATGGAAACCCCCTTCTTTTGATGTATACTGAATTGTGATTAATCCACCTAAAAGTGAGATAGAAAATTTATTTCCACTAACTTTTAAGATAGAGGCACGATGTCAATGACAAAGTTATAGTAAATTTTACTGCGAGAAAACTTGTTAAACATGCAAACTCTCCAAAATGTAATGGTGTTGAGATAAAGCACGTTGTTTGTGGGAGGCACCAAAAGAATCATTTTTTCATTATAACTTTTTTCTGAGATTTTTGCAATTCTTCAAATGTTCTATGAAGTTGTTGAAATTAAGAAATTGCAGATATTTGTCGAAGACGTCAACATTTTTTATTTCAAAACTTAAGAGCTATTGTTAAGAGTGGGTTAAAAATACCACCATTTTGAATGACAGTTACTAAGAGATGTGGAAATATGTGGAAGACATTTCGATTCTATGAGAAAGACAGTGATAAGTACTACAAGCAAAAATATTACTCACAACGAGCATCCACCGGCCTGTATATAAAAATACTTTCCGGCAATGTATGTTTTTCATTTTGTATCAAAATTATTATGACATTTTAAGCATAACTTTTTATAGCAATTGATTCTATGTGTTATTTTATTCTACGAATATTCTAAAAAATCTTTGGAAATGTCAAAGTACACATATGAATCCAAAACTCTCAGCTCTGTAGTCTCCAACTTATGAATTATTCCCAAACTAGCACAACAACAAAAGTGATCAACTAAAAAATGCGCAAAATTTTTTGGCTGTCTTTACAAGAATAAAAACCATTACAAACAGTATTAGGGTTACTGCGCCCTAATTCATCTTAGCTCCTCTATTCATCCCACCCATTGGAACTCATTAGTTAGAGAAGTATTTGCTATCTCTATTCAACGCATTAGCTCAAAAAGTCTAACTGTACTGCTTCTTAGGAACGAAGGAAAGATGGTGATACTTAAGCGCAATCCAGTCACTCTAAGTCGAGTTATCAACGAAATATTGTGACATCCCGACTAATGAGATGGATAAGGGCTCGTCTACCCTATATGCCGTTTTCATGAAACAATTGCGTGGCCGGAATTGTCAATAATTCTTTTGCAAGCACGCATTGAATGCTTAAATATTTGAAATTAACCCTAAAAAAGGCAAGCGAAAATTGTGACTTCATAAAGCATCGCTTCTAAGACCCAATGAAACCAAGAGCCTCTTTTTTGTCGTTTTACCAGTGAGAGAATCAAAAGCCCGAAAACGCTCGATCATTTGTATTTCGAATTACAAATTCATTGAAACTAGGGAACTGTAACTAGCCGAGCCTCTGAGACCCCTCCTAAGAATCCTAAGTAGCAACTCTGACTACACAGTCATTTCGTGAAAATGATATCTAATACTCTTTGCTATGGTTCATACTCATGCAAATGCAGTAAACCTTTTTAGACGTCTCTAGTGTTCACTTTCCAAATCCTGTTAATTTATGAATAGTTTCAGATAACAGAAATTCAAAGTTCACGTTTTATATGTGTATTTATTACTCTCAATGATTTTTTAGAATATTCGACACATAGAAAAAAAATCGCTAAAAAATTTATGCTGAAAAAATCGTACTTATTTTGTTACAAAATTAAAAACATACATTTCCGGAAAGTATTTTTTGTATACAGGCCGGTGGATGCCCGTTGTAAGTAGTATTTTTTCTTATAGTACTTGTTACTGTCTTTCTCATAGAATCGAAATGTCTTCCACATATTTCCACATCTCTTAGTAATTGTCATTCAAAACGGCGGTATTTTTAACCCACTTTATTTAATAACTCCTAAATTTTGAAATAAAAAATGTTGACGTCTTTGACAAATATCTGCAATTTCTTAATTTTAACAACTTCATAGAACATCTGAAGAATTGCAAAAATCTCAGAAAAAAGTTATAATGATAAAATGATTTTTTGGGTGCCTCCCACAAACAGTAGTTTTCTCGCAGTAAAATTTACTATAACTTTGTCATTGACATCGTGCCTCTCTCTTAAAAGTTAGTGGAAATAAATTTTCTATCTCACTTTTAGGTGGATTAATCACAATTCAGTATACATCAAAAGAAGGGGGCTTCCATTCTGAAAAAGTGTTTCTAAAACACCAAATCGCTAAAATCAACTCCTAGAGCACCATTAATTAAACGCACGTTTTGGTACCATTGCGACCACTGTGCACGGGGGGGGAGACCTCGCCAAACCACCTCTAGCGAAGGGGTTTGGTACCTCCGACTGTTTATTTTTATTATTTTTTGTTAACTCCATGTTTAATCCCACGAGTAGCGCGAGAATAGATGTCCGCCACGCCAGAGCTCCGCATTAACGTGGTAAGGGACGCTTACTGTGGGGGTTGCCCAGGTACCCCACAGGCTCCGTTAACGATCGAGCATCTTTTTCACTCCCTCGATCACTCATCCCTCGGCACGGGTCGCTTCACGCCTTGGAATTGGGGTTATGACCTACCTTGCTTTACGTGGTGACCTCGGCCCAGATCATCACAACCATCCTCCTTTGCCAGGGCTTTGGACCTGTAGCTCTGGTTCTCAATAGTTCCATGTACGTGTATTATTACAGACATGCCACTATTGAGATCCGTCATTCGCTAGCGGAGTTAGTTCCGGGCTGTCTGAGCATGTATGTGTAATTTAAATATTTAAATTCACATAATTTTTTCAGAGTTGGCGGAACCGATTTGCACATGTTTACACGGAAAGCGCCATGAATTAAAAAAAAAATTGGGAATATTATTCATGGAAATATACTTGTTTTATGCACTTTTCTATAAAATATAATGTACTGATGTCCAGCTGCTAGCGACCAGTAATAAGTATGACCAGTAGTTAGAAGAAAACACTTAGGATCTCGAAAATCATTATTAATTTGATAAGGCTTAGTGTGATGTTCGGACAGAAACTGGAAACTGCGTTGATAACCTAAAATGCTTTATAGAGCCATAAATCGTGTTCGTAATACACGCATTCATCGCAATTTTTCACTAGTAAGTAGTTGATTTTTTATTATGCCTAGTTTATATTGAACTTTTTGTTCAAAACAAAACAACGCGACTAAGCTCATTAATATCGTGGAATTGTTAGCTCTTTTAGTTAATCTAGTTTATACTAACCAGTGCAGCTCCAAATTACACGCTACTACAAAAAATCAAACATTGAACAAACTTTTCAAGTGATAAATGCAACACAAAACCACGTTTGGCAAGTTTCGTATACCCCCAAAATCTTGATTTATAGCAAAAAAATCAATATTTTTGAACCTTTCGGCATTAAAAAATTAACTGGGCTGTCATTTTTAAGTCAATTTGCAAATTTTAATATTTATGGAAAGAAGAAAGAGAAATCTTTTCAACGCTGTATGATGCTGTTTTGTAAGAAATATTGTGCAATTTGTGGACAACAATATGAAAATAGCTATTTTTTGAGATTTTTTCATGAAAAAATGCAAATGGTTCAATATGTTTTCAAAGGCACGTTCTAGTTCTAATCACAAATCGAAATTTAATTCCACTTCCAATGATATTCTGATCATCAAAATCGGTCGAGAAATGGCGGAATCATTCGATTTTGCCTAAATTAGGAATTGTCTCCCATGAGTCTTAAAGGGTTTATGTGGCATTGCTACTGTGCTCAGCATTGCACCACAGCGGTAACCTCGAAATTGCATTTTTCGCCTTAAGAGGCCAAGCGCGACAATTCCTTACTTAGGAATAAATAAATAACTTTGCCATTTTCAGTCCGATGTTTATAATCAAAATGTCGTTGGTCGCGGAATCAACTGTTCTTTCGATTTGTGATAAGAACTAGGACGTGGGTTTGGAAAAATGTAGAACCATTTGCATGTTGTTCATGAAAAACTCTAAAGAAAATGACAATTTTCATATTGTTCTCCATAAATCGTACATTATTTCACACAAAACAGCATAATATAGTATACTGTTAGAAAGGTCTATATTTATTTTTTCCAGAAATGTTAAAAAACGAAAATCGGCTCAAAATGACAGCGCACGTAATTTTTTATTGCCAAAAGTCCCAAAAATTAGATTTTTTGCTATAAATCAAGATTTTGTGGGAATACAACACTTTTCAAACAGTTGAACAAGTATCATAACAAAAAATAAACATATCGAAGAAACAACCACAGTGAACCAGCTAAATATTCAAAGTACGCCAAGTATAGTTTTGGCGTGAATACAAATAATATCATGATTACTAGGTTTATTATTCATAATCTCAAGAACATGGTCACGATTTTCGTAAATCAGTTCACATTATCGTGTTTTTTCGGGAATTGGAGTTTTCTGTGTAGTTTCTAATGATGAACAACAACATTTTTGGGTATTTGAAGTATATTTGGTTTCCGAAACTTACCACAACTCACGTTATTCAGATGCAAGACGTATTTAATACTGTGAATTTAGTAGGCTTCCAACTACATTTTTCTCGATGAACCATTTTGGTTTTCTCATATAAATAATAGCAATGAAATCACTCAAAAACTCCAGTTCTCAATAAAGACTTAGAGCACCGTATGTCATTAAGTTCATTAGGATCAGGTCGTCGTGATAGAAAAATGTCAGCGTTTTTTCTTTATAGTAAAGTTTAAAAATCTTCAAAAGCCTAACCTCTAGTGCACTGGTACTATGTGGGACGCGCGACTCACTGTCGTGCCTAGCCACTCAAAAGACTACTAATCCTTTTTTTGGAGAATGTCTGCGTGTTCATGTGTGTGTAGATAAGCCTGTGTCATTTAAACTCACACTTATTTCACAGAGATGGCTGAACCGATTAACTTGTTTTCAAATGAATGCTATTGAATATTTGTAAATCGAACAACCTCGTTCCGGAGTTACAGGTTGAAGATTGCGGTCACGCATCAAATTCTCATATAAACTGGTAAGACATCATATCCACCTGATGCAGTACATATTGAAATCCGTGCAACATGACTTGGATTTGCATGTCTACATCACTAATAATTAATCAAAGTAGCTTTGACAACGTTGACTATCTATGATTCCTGGGGAGCTTCCCAAGCTCCTAAGTTAATATTACATCTTTTTCTTAGCGAATTCTTGACCGATTTTTACAAACTTACTTTCAAATGAAAGATACAATACTCTCATTGACCGCTATTGAATTTCATTCACATCAGCGTTTTGGTCATACGGAAATGTCCCATATTAACCAGTAAAATCGTAATATTTCGAAGGTTAATAATCTATTTTGACATCGATATCAAATAACTTCGATATGCACTGTTGGCCAATCAAAGATTCTTTGAATATTTTGTCCACCATCGACAATTTCGGTGGTGCTGAATTAAAGTATACTGGAGAAATAAAGTAGCATCGGTCCTTCGGTGATGACTGAACCGGTTTTCAAAAACTAGTTTCCAAATGGATTGTATGCGATTAGGTGTTCTAATTTGTTTATTTGCGGGTCTTTACGTTAAATAGTCACTGTTCCTTTTGAGCGCGAAGTTGTTTTTTGAGAAAGCGTCTGTTCATCCGGAATGGAAATCAGTGTTGTAAGGATTATATAATTAAAAATCGGTTATATGAAGATGAACTCCGGAACCTTCGTATTCATTGAAATGAAAACTCCAGAAGTGGACGATTTAATACATTTTTTAATTGTTTATCGATCAATACTAGGACTGCTCCAATGGATTCAGCAAGTGATTATTCGCTATCAGTGTCTCCAAGCATTTACTGGATTGAAATGGGAAAAAATATTGAGCTCCGTGATATGCTAGTTTCAATGAGAAACTCATCTTGAAATGTTATACAAGTCATTGTTGTATTTTTATTCAAATTACGCACTGAAAATTCAAAAATGATCATATCCAAAATCGTTCGACTGGACCGAGAGCCGAATTTAGTTATTATGTGATTCAGGCGTTCGAAAAAGATGTCTTACCAACTAATTTTGAATTTCAAGCATTATCCCGGGAAGAACTGATTGAGAAGCATACTTCGGCAGTGACAAAAAATATTCGGAATCACTAATAAACTGTACTTCATGTTTAATGGAACATATATCTATCATGAAAAAAGCTCTAATTATGAGTACTAATGCAGGTCGTATTCTGAGTAGAAAAACACTACACGTAATGAAAAATGCTTTTTTTATTGCCTAAGGATACTTTGCCGTAAGTATTATTCACAATATGTCAAAGCCAGTGTGTGTACATGAGGTAAAACCGGAAGCTTCCGGTGATATGACCTGAAAAAAATACTAACTACCGTGCGCTTCCTTCAACAAGGATTTCTATGGAGACGCATGGTAGTTGGATATAATTGCAGTGGGAATATCTTACCATTATGTGGTTTTGATCAAGTATATTACCCGTCCACATTTTTTAAAAATATGAAAAAAAATCAACAATACACATCAAAAAACAAATAATTAAATGATAAAAAGTTTATATTAGTAATAAAATTGTAAGTAAAGAAATAAAAATTGCAAAAATTTCTGATATTTTTTTACATGAAATCCTTTTCAGAAAAATATGAAAAAAAAAGTCAAAATGTGCCTCTTAATGTAAGTAACAATCGTGATTTTTTTCAGATTTTTCCCATGAAAGGATTTTTTGGAAAAAAATTAAAACGAAATTCGTAAAAACCACCCTAGCTCCCCCAATATGGCCGCTTAAGGGTTAAAACTTTGCAAAAATATTCTCTAAGCAAAACTGTTTCAAATGGGTTATTACAATTCCACTTTGGCTTGGGGGTACATTTCACATGCTTACCCAGCTATACCCTTTCATAGTAGCGGTTCAAAATAAATGTAGTGAACGACATTCATGGCTTATATTTGAAGATTGGAAGTCCATTGTAATTTGTGGAACCAGAATCTGAAGAGCAAAGACATCGGTTGTGGGATACCAAACTAAACCAAGTGTTCAAAACACTGATGGATCTGGTTCCAGCTCTATCCCGTCTGCTATCGATATCGCTAAGTCATCTGCGTTGACTCCTTCTAGCACCTTAGGGTAATTCGATGCTCATTTCCGAAGTCGAAGACCGCCATTTCTCAGCAGCCCGTCCAACTGAATCCTTAATGCGGTTGCCTGTGCTGGATCGTTGGTACCTGTGATGGCATCGTCGATGTAAAAATCTTCCATTACTGCCCTTGCAGCCAATGGGAACCTATTCGCCTCGTCCAAAGCAAGCTGCTTCAATGTCCGGGTCGCCAAAAACGGCGCTGATTTTGTAGCGTATGTGATGGTAGTGAAGCGGGGCATCACTACCATTTATGTTTATCTTTTCCACGTCCGCGACAAGCATCACCAACCGTGTTCGACATCGTAGGATTATGCTTCGCAGGTCGTCTTGTATGACCGGTCCCGCGAGCAGTGCATCATTTAAGGACACGCCGGATGCTGTTTTGCATGAAGCATCAAATACCACCCTCACACGAGTTGTCGCACTGGACTCTTTCACAACTGGATGATGAGGCATGTAGCAACGTTGCACTTTATTTACATCAGCTTCCGGAACCAGCCGCATGTGCTCGTACTCATTCGTGGTACTGACGTTTTAAATCCGGATTTCTCTGGAGTCGTGTTTCCATCTGTATAAATCTACGCTATGCAATGATCCTGGAATCGCCAAGCCTCAGAATCGTGTCCTTGTGCTTCGGGAGTGATACAACATATCGGCCGTCACGTTTTCGTTGAAATGTTAGCTTGAAATGTTCCTCACATTGTATCTCCTCCGGCGAGTAAGTGTAATCTTGACTAATCTCGTCACATCGCCAGAAACGGGTCAAAAGCTCCTCCAAACTATCCGAAATTACAACATTACAGGCCGTCGTACGATTATTGTGCATAACCGGCTACCTTCCACTGACTACCCATCCGAAAACAGACTCTACCAAGAGTGGCAGTGTATCCCCAAGAGATATGCGTTGTCCAGTACGAAAGAAGTCGAAAAATGATCCCCCTCCGAGTATTAAATCAACCTGATGCGACTCGAAGAATGAAGGATCCGCAAGCTTAAGTCCTTCTGGTATTTTCCATCCACTCGTGCTCGTTGGGATACCAGGTATAATCGTGGACAAACGAGGGTGTATATTGAGCTTCACTGGTATTTGGAAATCAGAAACTCGAGACTTGACGATAACTCTGACGTAGTTGGTAACCTGTTCTACCTTTCCATTGACTCCGATTACGTCCAAATCCTTTGGTCGCCTTTTTGATTTGAGGATTGTACTGAACCTTTTGGAGACCAGATCGCATTGACACGCACAATCCAACAATGCCCTTGCCGGGTACTCACATCCGGACTCGTCCTGAACCATCACCATAGCCGTAAGAAGCATTACACCCGTAATAGGAACATGATCAGAGTTATAGCTTACTACCTGGACAGCTGCTACATTTACGTTGCTACTACTGCTACAAGATCCCTCCTCTGTCGCCTTATCAGTAGAATCCTTGGAACTTGTATTGGAATTGTTCGGTTTACCGTCATCCTTGAAACAAACTAACGTGTGGTGCCTGCCCTTGCACCTTCGGCACGTGTATTTGGAGGAACATTCCTTTGCCTGGTGTCCACGTCTAAAACAGTTGCGACATAGAGAATTTGTTCGCAAAAGATTCTCCTTGTCGTGTACAGGCATACCCTTGAAAACCGTACACTGATACAACGGATGGGTTTCTGGACAGGCCGGACAACCTTTGGACGAAGATGCTTGAAATGCAGCGTTGCATATTTTAGTCGACAATGGGAATTTCCTTTTGCTGAGTTGAGCTGAATCATTCTTGATTGTTTCCTGCTTAGTCGATATAGCTTCTAACATTTGAATTCTCCTGCGCATGAAATCTGTCAAATCCTTAAGTGTCTCATCTTCCCTTGATGAAGACAGATCTTCCCAACTCCTTCTTGAGGAACTGTCAAGCCGCGAGCTTAACATGTGGAGCAACAGTAAGTCCTTATAATCTGCTGGCTGGGAGACGATATGATCAAGAGACTTCACAATTGCTTCAAACGACTCAAGCAGCATATGCATTTCTTCGGCGGATTCCCTTTTTATTGAAGATAGCTCGAACAGGGCCTGAATTTTCCTCTTCTTTAATAACTTCGTGTTTGAGTACCGCTGAACTAGCATATCCCAAGCCACCATATAGTTTGCCTTGGTGAGTGGTAGAGTGTTTACGAGATTTAACGCTTTTCCTTCCAGTTGCCTTCTTAAATAATGAAATTTGTCCACCTCTGGAAGATCCGTTTGCCAGTGAATAAGCGACATATAGAGGTCATCTTTCAGTCTATCGAGCAAAAACGACTTCAATTCAAAAAATCGGTTTTCGAACACCAATCTATCCTTAACGTTCGATTCTGTATCCACATTACCCTCATGTGCCGCTAAGTCATCGACGGCGTCATTCATTTTATCCCACAGCGGTTCTAGACGTTCCAGCCGTACCGAAAACTCACTGGCCTTGGAGTTTACCGTACACTGCTCGATGAATTGGTACATATTATTGAATGAGGTCTGCAATCCTTTCAGATTCGTTTGTAGAGTCTTCAGTGTGAGAGATTTCCCCTTCGATGATGTTGATGGCGCCATAGTTGTAGACAATGAACCGAAAAAATAAGACCACAGTAGCACAACCTCAACGGATTAGAGATATTGGAGAGCCAATTACCTGATGGCTCTTTGAATAGAGCCTTGTATGTTTATTTAGCAGCTTCAACAGAAACAGATCCGTCCAGTACCACCAAAGTCTCGTACCGTTAAGTCGATGAAAAAACGGTGCCGAATCCAATATTTGATGACAATCATACAGTCCGTATGTAAAGTATATGAAAGCGAAAGCCGAGAATAGCATAAACCGATTTGCTAGGTATGGTTGGACAGCCACTAACCTGCTTTATAATATAATAATGCCTTGTATTCAATTCGGTGCCAAGCCAAGCCACCTTAATGACGCTGATTAGAATGGCGGACAAAGCTCCTTTGCTTTGTCGAGACCAAGAGCAATGGCGATCAAACCCCAACAGCCTAAGGTGTGCAGCAGCCACTGATACCGTGAAAACTCGTTTAGTCCACAGGTCGAATCCTTCCAGGATCCGGTTCGAAGGACCAGCTGTTTAGATGTTGCACTGGTTCTTTAGTCCGAGCGGTAAAACACTGGTCCGGGAAATGTTCAAACCCCGTTAGAATATTGAACGGACTTTACCAACTACTTTCACCGTGAAAAATAGTAACTTGGATGTGACAAGGTGCGAAATAACACAATGCACGTTGTATCCGAAACACCACGTACTAAATATAAATTTATTGCTCGCAATCTTAATAACTAGTCACATGTATAAAATAATATAAAATTTCGCTTTAGTTGCACACACTGTAGGCAAATGTAGCTGACTGGAGTCTGTAGCTTCGACGCTGTCCCTTTTTTAACTGTAGCAATTGAAGACGCTCACCGAGCGCGGGAAAGAAAAAGCTCGCAGCTGTGAATATAGTGTGTGTTATCAGTTGCCGATATCGAAGGTTATCTCGATGGTGGGTTACACATGAACATATATCTATCATGAAAAAAGCTCTAATAATGAGTACTAATGCAGGTCGTATTCTGAGTAGAAAAAGAAACTACACGTAATGAAAAATGCTTTTTTATTGCCTAAGGATGCTTTGCCGTAAGTATTATTCACAATATGTCAAAGCCAGTGTGTGTACATGAGGTAAAACCGGAAGCTTCCGGTGATATGGCCTGGAAAAAATACTAACTACCGTGCGCTTCCTTCAACAAGGATTTCTATGGAGACGCATGGTAGTTGGATATAATTGCAGTGGGAATATCTTACCATTATGTGGTTTTGATCAAATATATTACCCGTCCACATTTTTTAAAAATATGAAAAAAAAAATCAACAATACACATCAAAAAACAAATAATTAAATGATAAAAAGTTTATATTAGTAATAAAATTGTAAGTAAAGAAATAAAAATTGCAAAAATTTCTAATGTTTTTTTACATGAAATCCTTTTCAGAAAAATATGAAAAAAATTCTAAATATGCCTCTTAACATAAGTAACAATCGTGATTTTTTTCAGATTTTTCCCATGAAAGGATTTTTTGGAAAAAAATTAAAACGAAATTCGTAAAAACCATCCTAGCTCCCCTAATATGGCCGCTAAAGGGTTAAAACTTTGCAAAAATATTCTCTAAGCAAAACTGTTTCAAATGGGTTATTACAATTCCACTTTGGCTTGGGGGTACATTTCACATGCTTACCCAGCTATACCCTTTCATAGCAGCGGTTCAAAATGAATGTAGTGAACGACATTAATGGCTTATATTTGAAGATTGGAATATGCGGCAGTTCTTTTTTCGCTTGATATAGGAAAGGACTGCAAGCAAAATATTAGTGGTCACCTAGTATCGTTGAAGGGGAAGTTGTTGGCCGTTGAAAACCAATACACTGAAAATAATACACACGTTCTTTCAAAGTGCTAATGGACGAAATTCAAGGAACATTTTATTGATTTTCATATGCAACACACGTCAGTTTCAAGTGTCCCTCCTATGATTTCGCCATCTTGATATTCAGATGCATATGAAAACAAGATGGCGGATACACCAAAAGCGCAGTCACGTTCCTCGGATGAAGAAAAATTTAAAGCGTTCCGTTTTCCTGAACATATTTGTAGGATACTTTCAAGTATGTTTAGAAAATACTTAAAATATTAGAAAATATATTTTTTTCATCTGTTATAGAGCAAAACATAGATCTGGACAACGGAACATAGATCTGGACAACGGAACGGAAGTGCTGGCCGAACAGCAACTGGCCCGTGTTGTCACCGACGAAAGTAACAACACCACGATTATTTTTGAGGTGAATATAATGAAAATATAATGCACTATGACACATTAACTATTGCCTAATGTTTCTTTTAATTTATAGCAGGATTCTGAAGTACCGGAGGCCGTAGCGGTTGATAGCCCACCATCGTCCGATACGATTTAACCCGCTGCAGTTGACGCTCCATTGTCTGTTGAGCTCACAGACACCTCTGGCGTAATCTTACCACGTTCCACGGATGAAACGGAAGCTGTACCGAGTACATCGGGATTATCGATTCCTTTTTTGTAGGATCAATTCAATCGCATATTTGACCCACTAAAAATATTTTTTAGTTACATGCTGTTTTAATTGTAGACGAGAATGTATTGAAGCAAATAAATCGTCACAACATTTAAAAATATGTTTAAACATTCTTCCCTATTATCCGAATAAGTGGATGTTATTCAGTATTAATGTTGTTAATTTTTGCAGGTAACTGATTACCACCCGCAACCTACTGAAAGCAATAATCAATTTAAACCTGAACTGACACCGTCAATACCAGCAAATATTTTAAAAGCAACGATCTTGGGGCAACAACTTCTAAAGCTTGGTACTCGACGAACGCCGTTCTCGGAGGCCCGCCAATCTGAGCTTTTTGGGATTATCGCCGAGTGGCATCTGGCCCACATATCCAAGACGACCGATAGTGACGTTCAACAACACGCACGAACAGTGAAACTTATATTTAAACACGAAAAATTGGTATATGTTAATAAAATGAACATAAATTATGTAAAAGTTCCTAACATTTTCCTTTTTTTGCAGGAATCGTATTATCTACCTCGTGGAGGAGAAAAAAGAAACCTAGGTGGGAAAATCTACAACAAGATCAATACCCTCAAAACGAAAGCACGCAAACGAAAGTTTGAAGATGCGCAACAATCAACATTAGTTGCTATAAAAAATTGTGAAAATACGAATCAAGCTGAGGTGGCTAAGAAAGAAGACCTTCAATGGTTGTACCAAAATGATGGCCCTTGGACAACGGTACTAGATAAGTGGAAAGGGACTTTCCAAACTCGGGAACGCTTTCTTGGTAAAGCAAACACAAAAGAACACCTCATTGCAACAAAACTCTGGCGATTCATGCAATTAGTACGCGGTTTTCAACTGGTAAGCATATGTGTGCGTGAGTTTAGTGGCTGTGTGTTGTATTTGTGTGTGTTTTATTGAGTTGAATGTCGCCTAAACCTGAACTCCTTGCAATTCAATATCCTCGACCTCCCGATAAAGATAGTGTTCATATATATGGGCTTATGATTAATTTATCATTCTAACATTTACAGCTGGATATCGATTATCAGTTGCTACGTTTGGCTCCAGATTACGACAAGGATTATTGGGATTTTAAGTTGTCCCATATACTGAGTTGCGTAGGGCTGTATTTCCTACATCGTACGATTGACACATTATCTTGCGAATTACTGGAAATTTTAAATAGCCCTGCTAAAAGTGAAGGTTAGTTTTACCTGCAAATTTTGCTTACGTTTCTTTAAAAACACAAGCACTATACTAATACTCTAACTGACGTTACAGACGCACGAATAACTGCATTTCTATTACTATTGAACTGTGCATTGCATCCAACTAAAGTGACAATAACTTATAAACTAGGGTGACCATATCACGCGAGTGAAAAACCAGGACAGTCCAAAAGAGACTACCACCCTCCATCACCTCTTAATCGATTGTGCCTTCTCCCCACGTGTTCGGCAGCTAAAACGTTCTATTCGGCAGTAAAACAGTTCTGGGGTCTTACAGGCATAGCTTAGCCCAAAAGTCTTGTCTCTCGATCTGAGAACTATGATCGATACAGCTGCAAAAACTACCATTGATTAGAAATTCCTCCAGTTTATCAATTGTTATATGAAAAATAGCGGATTGGTTGGTGTAAATAATATTAGTTTGAGCGCGACCTTCATACTTATGTAGGATGCTAGACTCGACAGGATAGTCGCTGTTCAGCGTCCAGTGAAGCCATGTCCATCGTGGATTAGGTACTGCTAACATTGACCCTGAAGTGGTTCCATAATCACCAGCTAGAGAAAGCACTCAATGAAATTATCCCACTATAGTTATTGATGTTTCGTCATTTCCCTTTTCATGGGTTCGCGGATTTCCAGTAAGACGAAAAAATGCCACTGGAAAGAGAACCCAAGTAAAAGCAAAGCCACCAAAACGTCTTCTATTTGTATTCTCAGAGGCGCTAAAAGGAAATCTTTGGATCCTGGATTGAAAGGCAATTTAAGCCGGGAAGAAACTCTAGTTATCATTGTTTCATCGGCCAGAGATTGGTCCACAACTGGAACCATTTCGATTTGTTCGTCTGCCAAATTTCCTTGAAAATGGATCACACTGCCGTGATACGCATAAGAGGCCCATTTACTATCGATTTTCTATACATATGGGACTGTTATGCTTATCACTGTAGTACAGGTCATTCACATGTTATGTACGAACGCCTCATGCTTTTCTTTTCATTTTCCACGTAAGAGAAGAAAGTTGAGAGATTAAAAAAAGACATCGGATGGTACAGTATTTAAAATTTTGTTTGTCGTATTTTGCTTGAGGGTGAATTTACGTTGCAATTATGGTTGCGATCGGTCATAACAGCGATCTGAACAAGAGAAAATAAAGCGAAGACTCAGTAAAGAAAAATATTTTAGGCTTACAGGATAAAAACCAGGACAAATCAAGCGTTTTCCTTGGCTTACCAGGACGCCAGAAGATGTTCTTTGAATTTTGAGCTCCCTTGCACCTATAGTTGATATAGTGTACCTATAGTTGCAAGTCCCATAAGAAATCAATGGGATTTGCAACAATAGGACCCGAAATCAGCGATTGCACCACTATTGGTACATGTGTTCCCATAGTGGTACAAGCGGTTTTGAATACATAAATTGGTTATTAAACCCTTTTTTTATTTTTCCTATGAAGTAGGGATTGAAAGCTTTCGTTTAATGTAATAACATTGCCCATAGGTCTATTCATCGATTTTTTAACAAAAGTTTTCCTTAAGTATGCGACTATTGGTACATCCACCCTATATCTTTTGTACGAGAGCTTGAGCAGACTGATCGGATAAATCATTTCATGAACGGTACGGCATGAAAAGACATTAACCCTCTAGCGCCCATTTTTTGCCTTTCTCATATAGAAAGGTTATGCAATCACTCTGAAAAACGTCAACCTTATCCCGGCCCGGAGGGCCTAGTGTCATATCCCATTCGACTCAGTTCGTCGAGATAGGAAAAAGTCTGTATGTGTGTGTGTATGTGTGTATGTATGTGTGTGTATGTGTGTATGTGTGTGTGTATGTGTGTGTGTATGTGTGTGTATGTATGTGCGTATGTGTCAAATAATGTCACTCATTTTTCTCAGAGATGGCTGGACCGATTTGCCCAAACTTATTCTCAAATGAAAGGTGCAACCTTCCCATCGGCTGCTATTGAATTTTGAATCGATCGGAATTCTGGTTCCGGAATAACGGGTTTCAGAGTGCGGCCACACAGAAATTTTTCTTATATACTATAGGAAAAATTAAAAATAGAGTTTTTATTTTTGATGCTAAATGTGTTCAAGGTGCATGAAACGTCGAGATTTGATGCAAACTGGAAAAAAAATTTGACGACGGTTCACTTTTTTGGATTTTGGCACATTTTTGCCTTTCTCATATAGAAAGGTTATGCAATCACTCTGAAAAACGTCAACCTAATCCCGGCCCGGAGGGCCGAGTGTCATATCCCATTCGACTCAGTTCGTCGAGATCGGAAAAAGTCTGTATGTGTGTGTATGTATGTGTGTATGTGTGTGTGTATGTGTGTGTATGTGTGTGTGTATGTATGTGCGTATGTGTCAAATAATGTCACTCATTTTTCTCAGAGATGGCTGGACCGATTTGCCCAAACTTAGTCTCAAATGAAAGGTGCAACCTTCATGTCGGCTGCTATTGAATTTTGGATCAATCGGAATTCTGGTTCCGGAATTACGGGTTTCAGAGTGCGGCCACACAGAAATTTCTCATATAAACTATAGGAAAAATTAAAAATAGAATTTTTATTTTTGATGCTACATGTGTTCAAGGTGCATGAAATGTCGAGATTTGATGCAAACTGGAAAAAAAATTGACGACGGTTCACTTTTTTGGATTTTGGCACATTTTTGCCTTTCTCATATAGAAAGGTTATGCAATCACTCTGAAAAACGTCAACCTAATCCCGGAGGGCCAATTTTTTTTTCGACTCGCATAAGGTTTCTGGATTTTAACAGGGGCGTAGTTGATGGTTTACGGAGAGGGGTTACACCCCCCCCCCCCCTCTACTGTTCACTCCCCTCCTTTAAAAATCTCTTTAAATCACCCATCAGACCACCACCCCATCCAGCCCTCACACCCCTCCCTTTCAACCCCATCATCTTTAAACCACCACTGTATCACAAATCATACCAATTTTAGCTGGGGAGTCGTTCGTTCATGGGACTTTCGCCCTCCTCACATACCCACCCCCGCATGACAAAATGAGTTAGCAAGCAGATAACATTGATCTAATGCTGATTAGGCTAATGGAGTATGATATTTTTTTGTTTCAAGTGTTTCACCGTCGTAACGTAGCTCATCAAGTTCGTGGCTGGCATGCCATTGTATATAAGTGCAAAGTGTACTAAGAATGTAATGGACATTTCCACAATTATGTTGAACGTAAAAAGCCTCCGTGCCATAGTTTAGAGAAATGAGAAAGGCACAATTGCACCGCTAGGTGGATTAAAACGGGTTTTTTGTTTGAAATAACATTTGTAGGTAGGCTTCGTGATGAGAAAAACGAAAATAATGTTGATAATTCTTGTAAGTAATGGATTTTTCATTAAAGCCATAAAATAAGTAGGCCGGTCTTGAGCACCAGGGCGAATAAAATACAAAAAAAATCTTCTGGTTACTTCAACATAAGCGAATACAGATGGTTGCTTATATTTTGGACCTCATCAGAACGCAAATTACCTAAACTGTAGGGAGTATTTCTCTAGTGCTTTGATTGTTTAATTAATCACTTCTAATTTATACTAGGTGAGTTCAGGGTCTGCTGGAGATAGTTTCACTTATCATGTTTTATTGCGAATTTTTTCTAAAATCCACATCTTGACATATCAGCCATGCGCCGCCAAGCCGTGCACCGAATCACGCGCCTATTCACTTTGCATTAGTGCAAGCAAAAAACGATTTGACCTTTATTTTTGTTTTGTCCGCACTCATGTGTGAAACATATAGCAACAAATCGACGAAATGCTAGTTTATCTCGGGATAGACAATATTTTTTTGAATTTAAGAAGATCACGTTAAAGAGAATGCGTTGCATAAAAGAGCAGACTGTTGGCTGCATCACAGAATTTTCAATATGTGATGCGGAAATCTCGCCAACTTAAGACAATACGCACAATGATGCGTTCTGACCACTTTTTATGATAAAGTATAGATATTTTTCAGCCTCAATGTTCCGACTTTTTAAATTCGGCACACACTTCGTATTCAAAAGCGAATTTTCGAAATTGAACAGGTAGAATTCACAAGTAAACAAACAAAAAAAAACAAATTTTGTTTGTGGTTACGGCTAGGGAAAGCTCTGTTCGCGCGCTATCGAAAAATCTAGTCATTCGTGGAATAGCTTTGGACTCGCCCTAAATAACAAAAAGGCTGAAATTTAAAAACTTCACCTAGTGTAATGAGCCTATTTTCACCCTAACCATGTGAATCCGTTGGTTAGAGTGGCGTTAGCCATCTTTATTCAAGGCATTGATTCAAATCTCGACAAACATATTGTTACGTTTAAGTTTGTTTGCTGCAATAATTAGAAAATATTTAGCATTTAGAATAAAATGTAAACTCAAAAAGTGAAAACAAATGCATCCCTACGCACACCGATCGCGCACAACCCTGCGCGAAGATTTCTCATTTCACCCGTAAACCAACAAACATGTGGCTGTCTCGTTCAGTCAATCTATGCTGCGAATTCTCACTTACTCACCTTGGCAAATAGGAGAGCTTTTGCTCAGAGAATACACACGTACGGCGATGCAAAGGGAGGGGGAAAATGTACTTTTGCATATAAAATATTTAAAATAATCCATAAAGAATTGTAAAACGATCCATAAAAAGTTGTCCATGTTCCATAAAACACAACTGAAAATCCATAAAACAGTGTGAATTATCCATAAAAAGGGGTGATTTGATCCATAGATTATGTAAAATTGAACCATAAAATGGTCGCAAAAGAGCACTAAAATAGTAATAAAATAGCAATGAAAATCAACCAATGCCCCATAAAAATATTGGAAATGTTCCATAAAATGATACATTTTGCGCCATAAATTTACAGACATTGATCCATAGAATATTAACAATGTACATTAAAACACGTCGATATGTTCCATAATATCGACAAAAATGTTCCACGGTATTACAAAATGGAGCAATAAAATGTCAGAAAAAGTTCCATAAATTTGATGAAAATGTTTGCTAAATAATTTTTCTTGGTCCATAGAATATGTACAAATGAACATTAGAAATGATTCATATATCGAACGTTAAATTACGGTTCATGGATATTTACAAAACGATCCATAAGAAAAGAAAATGTAAAACGATCCATTAATTTGTGCTTATGAACTAGAAAAAATAAATTTAATGAATTCATGCGAAATTTTATGGTAAACTGAAAAAATAAGTTGTGCCTAACAATTCTCATAACAGTGACAGTGTTTTAACAAGTGAGCTTATACTGGGAGCTAGCGTGATGCGGCTTGGACGAGGCATTGATTAACCCGTAGCTGGAATTGCAAGCAAACCTGTGGTCCTATCGTTTGTCCGGTTTACTTAAACATAGGGGCTATAGCTAGTTAAAAGCCGACTGAGCGGCAGCGAAGTCGGACAGTGCACTAGAAAGCGATGTGGCGTAGCCACATTAGTCAGTGTTCGTGTATAAAGTGTCCGTTTTCGCTTCAGATAGTTATTCAGATAGTATTTGCGACTCATGCCAGCCTGTATCAGTGGTCTAATAACTCTCAGCGCTCTAATATCATAAATACCCTGACGTTTAAAGAGTTGCCATAATGATTTCAGGTTAGCTAAGGTTAGTTAGCTGACTAGTGGGATACGGAAGCTGAAGTTTAACTATAATGTATGCATTGTTTGTTGTACTTTGACATTACAACCAAATGTAATAAACTTTATTATTAGTTCGAATAGCAACAATTTCGCATGAATTCATTAAATTTAATTTTTCTGGTCCATAAGCACATATTAATGGATCGTTTTACATTTTCTTTTCCTATGGATCGTTTTGTAAATATCCATGAACCATAATTTAACGTTCGATATATGAATCATTTCTAATGTTCATTTCTACATCTTCTATGGAGCAAGAAAAATTATTTAGCAAACATTTTTATCAAATTTATGGAACTTTTTCTGACATTTTATTGCTCCATTTCGTAATATCGTGGAACATTTTGGTCGATATTATGGAACATATCGACGTGTTTTAATGTACATTGTTAATATTCTATGCATCAGTGTCAGTAAATTTATGGCACAAAATGTATCATTTTATGGAACATTTCCAATATTTTTATGGGTTGATTTTAATTGCTCTTTTATTACTATTTTAGTGCTCTTTTACGACCATTTTATGGTTCAATTTTACATGAACTATGGATCAAATCACCCCTTTTTATGGATCATTCCCACTGTTTTATGGATTTTCAGTTTTGTTTTATGGAACATGGACAACTTTTTTATGGATCGTTTTTCAATTTTTTATGGATCATTTTTGTTGTTTTAGCGGCGCAAACTTAGGGCTGCCAAAGGTAGGCAAGCAAAATCAGACCATCGGACCGCTGCTAGAGCGGAGAGCTTTACGTTCATTATTCGCTCATTCTCACACATTATAAGACTCATCGAAGGGGTGAGCATACGATTGCAACCAAGAGCATGATGAGTCTTACCCAGTTCGCGCACAACGCTGCACGCAATAGACCGTCGCCGGTCAGTGTCATCCGGTTCGTAGGGACGCCAATTAAAGACACGGCAGAAAATTGTCTGGTCCGCGAGAAAAGCATCCGCTTTGCCGAATTTTCAGCAGTAAAATCACTGAAGGGAAAATCACAGTCTGGAGTGTGGACGCTAGCGCCGCCTTCTTGCAAGGAAGCCGGCAAAGAATACCCGGTGCAGACAATAATTTTATCCTGCGCATTGGGCAACTAGCCACAGCTGAACAGTTTGACATCCATGAGAAAGCAAGGCCACCGTGCGATTCATCAAACCGTGAGAGAAGTTTTTCGGAACAAATCACGTGGCGGATTGCTTAGACCAAGAACAAAAGCCTTCCATCGGAAGTAAGTTTCCCGCCCTGCTTGAGCACCTGCAATGAGGCTGATCGCTTTGCATCGAAGGGTTTTTGTTTTACATTGCAGATTCTCGTCAGCAAGTAACCATCCGACAAATCCACAAGTCACGTCATCCCCTACGGTCAAGAATCCGAGACGGTCATCACACTTTTATAGCAGCTGGAGTACAGTTTCGGAATCGGCAGATGGCGGGGTGAGCCAACAACGGAGAATTGAACCGGGACGCTGTGTAATAGGTCGCGAAGGCGTGTGCGTAGGCGAAGGCGTCGGGAGAGGAAGAATGGAAATGAGCGGTATTGTTTATGCGCAGAAGAGCGCCCCGGAAGAAAGCAGCGAGTAAAACAAAATATGTGCGTAAAGTGTAAGAACAGAGTAGAGAAGGGAGCGAGATGCAGTTGAATAGGAAATAGAAAGGAGGAGAGTAGAGAAAAGAAGGAAAATGAAGGTGAAATTGAGTTTGAGGAGAAGGGCGAAGCAGCGCCAATAAAGTTTTCTGTTGAATATGAAGATTTGTTGTGTTTTCAGTTTTATGAGCGCATTTTCTGAGCTTTCCGGGACTGCTCGAGGTTTTTGATTCCCCCTCGACAGACACCCATGTAACATTGGCGCCCAACTGAAAATCCACAAAAGTATACTACCGTTTAGCGAAATATCTTTTGGTTTAAGATTTTGGTTTTGTGCATATTATTATCTGGCCTATGATAATTTTATTTTAACCCTTACGCATATTTTTTCGAAATGGATTACACATTATTAACTGACGAAGAAGTGACCTATTAGTTGGCGGTCGATTAAGATTAATTCGGTGCACGGGTGAACTGCGGGACACGCACGCATTGCTCACCATGTATGTTGAGGTGTTGTTGCGAAAAATTAAAAAGTCGAGTGTAGTGAATGATGTGCAGGATGAAAATACAGTGAATCAATCAAGACCGACTGGTGCAATCAGACGGACCAACAGCGAACTAGATGGAGCAGTTGGAGGGAAAGAAGACAGCACGATCCCGCTGGATGGTAACCAAAGTCAAGAAACCACACCACCTCCAGTACCACAACCTCTTACGGCGTCCTTCTCGGATGGACAAGGCAGAGGATTGCCGGCCTTCAGTTCGTTTGAAGCACGCGACGACGATGATAGAAGGCAAGCAGACACAGGACGAGGTAGCAATTCACCACCACCTCCCTACATTCCACGGGGACCGGGAATGGGGTCGCTGCTTACCAGTTCGTTTAATGTACGTGATGAGAATTACAGAAAACACACAGATTCAGACGGGTGGTATAAGTCACTACCACCACCCTATATTCCAAGTAGAGATGAAAGGGGATATAGTCCCGCAAGGGAGGCAGCAGTATCAGAAGCTCGCTTGTTGGAGGCAAGGATAAGGGAGGTAATCGAGAAGAATTCTGCAGGATGCGAAACGAGTTGGAGCGTCTAATCCGTCGAGAAAGACCAACGCCAGAACGGGGAGAGGAACGTAGGATGCAGAAAGCCGTACACAATTGGCCATTCAAATTTCGAGGCGACAAGCATACGACCTCACTAAACGTTTTCCTGGACCGCGTAGAAACCTTTGCTAGGTCGGAAGGCATGAGCGATGCAATGCTTCTGAGTTCCATCAAGCACTTACTTCAAGAAGATGCCATCGATTGGTACGCACGAGCAACTTCACAGCGCCTGCTGCATACATGGAACGACTTCAAGCGTGAAATTCGAAGAGAGTTTCTGCCAAGTAGTTATTCACAGATCCTTCGTCTGGAAGCCAGCTTCAGATACCAAGGGAAAGATGAGTCATTTGCGAAATACTATCGTGACATTGCAGCGCTCTTTCGCTTCGTGGAACCTCCAATCCCGGACGACGAAAAGTTTTTCGTAGTGAAAAAGAATATGAACGAAAACTATGCTGCTATCGTAACGGCAGCAAGGCCACGAACATTAGAAGAAATGGTCGAAGTATGTACTGGATATGATGAGACGAGAATGCTTCACAACAGACAACGCAGGATTCCGATTCCCCACAGTGCGCTACTTGAACCGAGCTTCGCTACCCCTGTAACAACAAATAGACCGTTACTGGCACCACAACAACAGCAACCATACCGGGTCAACAGAGTTCATTCGGTGGAGGTTGAAGGTTTTCCCGAGAGTGAAGCAGAAGAAGAAGTTGTTGAGGACAAATGGCAGCAAAGCATCGACGAACTCGTCGCGCAGGTTAACGCGTTGAAAATGAACCTGGAGAGTAAAACAGTGCGGCCAAACTTCACAATGCATAAGGAGCCGCAGCATAGGTTCGCAAATAGGTTCAACCGACTCGGCATGGAGCAGCAGCATAGCAGAGAAGCAGATCAATCGTTCGTTCAGCATCAACAGTCGCAGGTAATGCAAAGTCAACCGCGTCAATCGCAGCAGCTGATAGTTCAATCGAGAGTACAAGGCTGGCAACCAAGGCGGTGGACTCAAACCGCGATGGAAGAATCGAGCGGCAACAACCAACGAAGTAACCGGTCGCAGCAAGCGCCAGAAAGGCAGGAAGAAGTCCAATATGAAGAGAGGCAACTGAACAACCAACGATCAGCAATCGTGTGCTGGAACTGTGACGAAGAGGGTCATCGGTTTATGGACTGTCCCAAACCACAGACAATTCTTTTCTGTTACCGTTGCGGACGAAAGGGGTATTCGCTTCGCAGTTGTTTCACATGTCGCACAGATACGTCAAACTACCCAGCGGAGAACCAGCTATAGAAGGGAACAGTTCTTCGCGCACTTTTGGGCAACCCTTCGACATTCCTGAATTCAAAGTCCTCAATTCTATCATTATTAATCCCGGAAGCGACAACCGTCCACATGCCGTCATATCAGGGAAAGAGTTAATCGCTTTACTTGACAGCGGAGCAAACTGTTCTCTGTTAGGAGAAGGGAGAGTCGAACTGGCAGAGAAATACGGTCTACAGAAAGGAGCAGTCAGTGGCGGAATAAAAACGGCAGACGGCACGAAGCATAGAATCTCAAATTTTGTGTATCTTCCCATCGTGTACAACAACCGCAACGATGTTCTACCCGTGTTGTTGGTACCATCAATTCCGGACTGTATCATTTTGGGAATGAATTTCTGGGACAAGTTTGGCATAAAGGCAGTGTGTTGCGCAATTGAGGCGGAGAGTAAAGAGAAGCAGAAAATAAATGACGATCAAGAGATGAAGCAGCTTACATCGGAACAGAAGAAGCGGTTGGAGCAAGCTATTCGAAAATTCCCGAAAGCACAAGAAGGAAAACTGGGTAGGACGAAATTGTACGAGCATCGCATTGATGTTGGAAACGCACGACCCCGCAAGCAACGGCATTATCCCATGTCACCGTATGTTCTACAGGAAGTGAATAAGGAGATCGATCGTATGATCGCACTAGATGTCATCGAGGAGGCTCAGTTTTCGCCATGGAACAACCCGTTGGTCGCCGTCAAAAAGAAGACAGGACAGTATCGTGTCTGCTTGGATGCCCGTCATCTCAATTCTATCATGATGAACGAAGGCTACCCAATCCCACAGATTGCAGCGATCACCAACAATCTCCGAAGCAGCAAATACATTTCATCGATTGACCTGAAAGACGCCTTCTGGCAATTGCCACTTCAGCTCCAATCGAGGTCGCTGACGGCTTTCACCGTTCCGTCTAGAGGCCACTTTCAGTTCAAGGTGGTGCCTTTCGGATTGTGCACAGCCAGCCAGGCCTTGGCGCGTCTCATGACGTACCTCTTCGCCGATCTAGAACCACTGGTATTCCATTACCTAGTCGACATAATTATCTGCTCGGAAACTTTCGAAGAGCACATAGCCCTGCTCGAAGAAGTGGCCCACCGGCTGCAACAGGCAAATCTCACGATTTCATCGGAGAAGTCGATGTTTTGTAGGAAGAGCATGAAATACCTCGGCTACGTAATCGATGAATAAGGTTGGCGAGTAGTAGATGGAAAAATCCAGGCCATCGTACAGTTTCCAACGCCGACTACACGGAAAGAAGTACAGCGTTTCCTAGGTGTTTGCAACTGGTACCGACGGTTTATTGCGGGATTCTCACAGCTAGCAGCTCCACTTTCGAACCTGACATCGAGGAAGACAAAGTTCCGCTGGATACCCGCAGCTGAAGAAGCTTTCCTCAAGTTAAAAGCAGCTCTAGTTTCGGCCCCGGTATTAGCCATGCCGGACTACAGCAAACCGTTTGCCATTGCATGCGATGCCAGTGCTACGGCGATCGGAGCAGTATTAACGCAGGAGATAAACGGTGAAGAACATCCGATCAGCTACTTCTCGCAGAAGTTGTCATCGTCTGAGCGAAAGTACTCGATCACCGAGCGGGAGTGTCTCACAGTCATTCGAGCGATCGAGAAGTTTAGGGGCTACGTGGAAGGAATCAAATTCATCGTTCACTGCGACCATGCAGCCCTCAGCTATTTGAAGTCGATGAAGCACCCGACTGCCCTGATGAGCCGATGGCTATTGCGGCTAAATGCTTTTGATTTTGAGATCCGGTACAGAAAGGGTTCCATTAACGTTGTTCCAGATGCTCTCTCCAGAACGGTTACGGAAACAGTGTTCGAGGCTGATCAAGGGCAGGATCCGTGGTACAGAAAGCTGATGAAAAATGTAATGAACGGAAGTGATCAATTTCCAGACTTTCGCATTGCGAACAATACGCTGTTCAAGAACTGCCGTTGCAAGTATGAGGTTGGTGCTGTCTATCACAAGTGGAAACAGGTCGTTCCAAAAGAGGAACGGTTGCAACTAATCCGCAGATTCCACGATGAACCGGCAGCTGCGCATTTAGATCTCTACAAAACATGGCAAAAACTACAAGCCCACTACTACTGGCCGCAGATGCAGCACGAGATAAATGCCTACGTAAGGAACTGTGCAACCTGCAAAGCATGCAAAGCACCGGCAACGAGAATGATGGCGCAAATGGGGAATCTCAAGCCGGCGAAAATTCCATGGGAGATGATATCGGTTGACTTTGTCGGCCCATTCACACGTTCCAAGCGAGGAAACACGGTGCTGTTGGTAGTAGCAGACTGGATCAGCAAGTACGTGATCGTCAAGCCAATGCGGCAAGCAGATTCGCAGAAGATGGTAGCGTTCCTAGAAGAAGAGGTATGCCTTAAGTTCTCACGTCCACGGCTGATATTATCCGACAACGGAAAGCAGTTTTAATCTATGGTTTTCAAATCCTGGCTTGCGAGACACAAGATCGGCCATATGAAAACAGCATTCTATTGTCCGCAGGTCAATAACGCCGAACGCGTCAACCGAGTAGTAGTTACTTGCATCCGAGCGCTGCTGGACGGCGATCATCGAGAGTGGGATGCGAAGTTACCGGCAATCACGGCGGCAATAAACGCAGCAAGGCACGAGGCAACGGGCGTAAGTCCACACGAAGCAAACTTTGGACGGAACCTATTGTTGCATACGGATCTCTACACGCAGCATGAACTGAACACTCCGGAAGATCCTAAGGTAGCGCAGGAAATGAGGCTATCGACCATTCGCCGGATTCAGAAGCTGATAACTGAACGCATCAAGAACAGCCACCAACGAGCAAAGCAGCGGTACAACCTCCGCGCGAGATCAGTAGTATTCAAAGTCGGAGATCTGGTATGGAGGCGATCATTTGTACTCTCGTCGAAAGCGGAACAGATCAGCAGCAAACTAGAGCCGAAATTCGTTCCGGCAATCGTCAAGGACATCCTTGGAACGAACCTGTACGTTTTAGAAGACGTTTTGAGTGGGAAGAAAGGCAGGTATCACGCAAAGGATATTAAAGCCGACTGAAACGAACAAAGTCCAGCTATGTCGGCAGGTTTACCCTGCTAACCACGAGCATTGTGCCTCAAAAACACCGTTAGCCGATCGGGATAAATCGTGCCCTGTCATGGTGCGGCGAGCAACAACTTTTTCAAACTACCTCCCCACCATGGCACTTGAGCCAGCGTCAGTTGGATTCGAGGAGCTGTCTTGGAAGGCCCATGACAACTCGCAGTCGCGGCAAGGAGCTGTCGAGACGTGAGGGACGGGACAGGACTTCCAGCAACAAGGACAGAAACCTACCAACCACAGGCGCGCAGTTAGCGAATCGGGAGAAAACGCATTTCGGGAAAGCTGAAGCCATAGCAGGCGTTCCGTTCACGAATCGGGAGAAATCGTACCCTGCAGACTGTAAGCGGGTTGCAGGGAACTCAGCAGCACGCCATATAATTTTCTGGATAGGAGGAGTGGAGACCCGAAGATCGACGACGGCAAATAGGTTCGACGCGGAGTCGATGCTTACGGTCACTATCAGGCACAGCAGAATATCATGGGTGTGGTACTGAGAGTGAGCAGAATGGGATAAGACTACGTACATTACAAAGCAATGAGTGGCATCAGATACCAATAATTTAAAACACGATATCGGCACAACAAACACATCCACGGCTGGATTGATGTACACAAACCCCCTCAGTGTTTCCAGTCAGATTGAATGCGTGGCCAAGGGTTAGTGATCTGGGGATCGTCATGAAATCTTCAACCCAAAGCAACGCGAACCAGGGCGCGGTAAAACCCTATTCTTCATGACGATTAAGTTGCGGAAATGCTTCTTTTCTTAGTAAACCGCACAAACCAAAATAAACCAAATTTGTCCTTGTATATATAGCACCTAACTGTTTCGTGTGAGATTAAGTCTATTTTAGCCAATACAATTGACTAGAATCCGATTTGTATGTTTTGCCGTAGTTGGCTTGGATTTGTGAAAGGTATATAAGGACTTTGGTCAGAGACGACTTGAGAGGTTGAACAATTTTGCCAGATACAGCTGGCACGATTAGATGATGATGAGATTAAGATTAAGGATTTAAGAAAGAGATTTGATTTGGCAAGCACGTTAGGCTTGCGTATATGTTATGTTCAGGATGCAGAAGTAACTTGAGGTCTACTCAAAAGTTTAGTTAACCGATTTGTCTCTGACCATCATCCCAAGGGATGAGATAAGATTTTTTGAATTTTTCATAAATCGTTCGATCACCGATTTATGAAAAATTCTTCCGCTACGGTAGAGTTGTGTTACGTTTAAGTTTGTTTGCTGCAATAATTAGAAAATATTTAGCATTTAGAATAAAATGTGAACTCAAAAAGTGAAAACAAATGCATCCCTACGCACACCGATCGCGCACAACCCTGCGCGAAGATTTCTCATTTCACCCGTAAACCAACAAACATGTGGCTGTCTCGTTCAGTCAATCTATGCTGCGAATTCTCACTTACTCACCTTGGCAAATAGGAGAGCCTTTGCTCAGAGAATACACACGTACGGCGATGCAAAGGGAGGCAAGCATAATCAGACCATCGGACCGCTGCTAGAGCGTAGAGCTTTACGTTCATTATTCGCTCATTCTCACACATTATAAGACTCATCGAAGGGGTGAGCATACGATTGCGACCAAGAGCATGATGAGTTTTACCCAGTTCGCGCACAACGCTGCACGCAATAGACCGTCGCCGGTCAGTGTCATCCGGTTCGTAGGGACGCCAATTAAAGACACGGCAGAAAATTGTCTGGTCCGCGAGAAAAGCATCCGCTTTGCCGAATTTTTAGCAGTAAAATCACTGAAGGGAAAATCACAGTCTGGAGTGTGGACGCTAGCGCCGCCATCTTGCAAGGAAGCCGGCAAAGAATACCCGGTGCAGCCAATAATTTTATCCTGCTCATTGGGCAACTAGCCACAGCTGAACAGTTTGACATCCACGAGAAAGCAAGGCCACCGTGCGATTCATCAAACCGTGAGAGAAGTTTTTCGGAACAAATCACGTGGCGGATTGCTTAGACCAAGAACAAAAGCCTTCCATCGGAAGTAAGTTTCCCGCCCTGCTTGAGCACCTGCAATGAGGCTGATCGCTTTGCATCGCAGGGTTTTTGTTTTATATTGCAGATTCTCGTCAGCAAGTAACCATCCGACAAACCCACAAGTCACGTCGTCCCCTACGGTCAAGAATCCGAGACGGTCATCACACTTTTATAGCAGCTGGAGTACAGTTTCGGAATCGGCAGGTGGCGGGGTGAGCCAACAACGGAGAATTGAACCGGGACGCTGTGTAATAGGCCGCGAAGGCGTGTGCGTAGGCGAAGGCGTCGGGAGAGGAAGAATGGAAATGAGCGGTATTGTTTATGCGCAGAGGAGCGCCCCGGAAGAAAGCAGCGAGTAAAACAAAATATGTGCGTAAAGTGTAAGAACAGAGTAGAGAAGGGAGCGAGATGCAGTTGAATAGGAAATAGAAAGGAGGAGAGTAGAGAAAAGAAGGAAAATGAAGGTGAAATTGAGTTTGAGGAGAAGGGCGAAGCAGCGCCAATAAAGTTTTCTGTTGAATATGAAGATTTGTTGTGTTTTCAGTTTTGTGAGCGCTTTTTCTGAGCTTTCCAGGACTGCTCGAGGTTTTTGATTCCCCCTCGACAGACACCCATGCAACAATATGATTACGGCTTAAAACCAACTGTCAAAATTCTCTTTGAAAGGAAATTCCGGACAAACCGTTACTTACCAATCACAGATGTTGGTAGTAATCAAAAGAGAAAAGTTTTCATTAACTGCTATGAACTGTGTTTAGTGGGCAACGGTTTATCCGGAATTTCCATTCAAAGACAATTTTGGCAGTTGGCTTTTAAGCCGTGATCATATGTTTGTCGAGAAATGGCAAGGTGATTTTTGTTATCATAATGGTTCATAAGAAGAAAGCAAAGATATTGGTGCCAATTGATACGCATTGCATCAATTGTATTCCAAGTAATTAATAAAATGGTGAGACACCCTCCTTAATACGACTGAAATAGGCTCTTCACTCTAATTCGCTCGAAAACTCAATATCGCTTACAACGTGTACGAAACATAATGTAATGCAACATAAACACATTGCAAAATGTATTACAGAGTACTTGAAGTGTAGAAGCGCCATATGTCTAATACAAAAGGAGAAAAAAAATTTCGCCCGCTAGTCCCAGACTCTTCTAAATATTATCAAATATTATAAAATAACAATATGGTTCACTTCTGCATTTCTTAAAAGCCACCACACTGGCGCCACCATGACACAAAAGGTTACTAGTACACTGTAAATTTTGCAGTATGTAATGAGAATTCTCAGTTCAACACAATATATTATAGTAGAGGTGGCGACATCTAGATTAGGGACACTGAAAAAAAAACGAAACGATAAAACCATATGAAATTAAACATCACCTTCATGTGCGTTCTCATGTTAACCCATTATAACCCAGGGGTTTCAAAAAGTGAGCCAAATGCAGTGATATCTTCAATTCCACAAAAAAATGTATCAAAGATTATGGGAAAAATAAAATCACCGCTTAAAATGGTTTTGAGAGTGAAAATATGTCGTGCAAAAAATTTCGCACGATTAAATAAAAACAACAAATTTTAAGTTGTTTGACATATTTCTTCGGATTTTCTGATAGACAACACTTCTTTTACACCTGTAGGAACGTTTTGTCACATAGTGGAACTATTAGCACGAATTCCAACAAAAAATTCAATTAAATGTTTTGCTTACTTTTCAGCCGCCATTTGCCCCAACTATACACGGTTCAAAAATGTAAACAAAATTATAAAAAATGCCAGTTGTCTTGTTTCACAATGAAATATGAGGTGCAATAATCCCATTAGTGCAATAATAAAGCAGTTAGATGCCAAAATTCTGCAGTAAATACGCGTTAAACGATGGATAGTTCTGCGTATGAAATTTCATACGCTAGGATATAATGGGTTAAAAATGAAAAGAAATGATTTCCCTTTGAATTTCACATGAAAATCCATTAAAAAGCATTTCATAAGGTGTTTCAAATTAAATTCAAACAAATTCCACGTGAATACGACATATTTATCCATTGAATGATCATTGCCATGCTATTGAGTCGTTAACTATGAACTTTCCACATGACTTTCGCATGAAAAACATGTTGGGCCTTTCTACATGTAAAACAATTGATTTCACCGATTCTTCTGCCAATGAAATCTATAGTATAAGTTAAACAATGTGATATGCACGTGTAATTCATTTGAAGATTTTAGTCAATTGTATTTCTTATGATGTTGATGTGCTTTTCACACCATGTTCGCATGAATTTCATTTGAAAACCTTGGCCTTTATTACCGTTCTCACTTACACGTTCACTTTCACTTCACATACACGTCACTTCACTTGTTTCTACCTATTACCGTTGTCACCTACAGTGAAGTGATTAAAATAAACACCGTGAAGTGAGAGCGACAGTGAGGTGATGTTTGGAATAACCTTAGTCGAAAAATTTACACTTTTGGTGTATTTTTTCGCCATCATTTTCAAAGGTGAATTGCAGTCACGTAAAACGAAGTTACTTTAAAATAGGTGTTTTTCATTGCTTTTTATGCTGATTAGCAAGGAAAAGACTTTTTGAAGGGAAAGTTGTTGGCAGTTGTAAATTAGTAGTTTTGGACATTTTCAATGCACATGGGGGTCTGCGAATGTGCCAAAACGAAAAAATTCTCAACTGTATGGGAATGAGTTTTAAATTAATAGGCAAGTTGTTGGCACTTGAAAATAAATAATTTTCGGCATTTACAATGCACATGAGGGTTCGCCAATGTGCCAAAATGGAATGTTTTTCAACTTTCTGGGAATGAGTTTTATATTGAAAGGCAAGTTGGCAATTGAAAATCAATTCTTTTGGATATTTTGAATGCACATCCGGCTGCCAATGTGTCGAAATCGAAAAATTCCCAACTTTAGGAGAATGAGTGTTATATTGATGGGTAAGTTGTCAGATGATAATTAATAGTTTTGGTCATTTTCAATGCACATGGGAATCCGCCAATGTGTACTCTAAATTGTAGGTCTAAGTAAGAACGACAACTTTGCCAAAGAAAGTATGGTGCTAAATGTTGACGCAGATGAAATATACAGCCACAGCCCCAATTAGTTCAAATCACATAAGCTATGGGATTCCTACTACGCGGATTCTTTTTAGACACCCCGAGTTATCCGCGTTATTCCGAATGTACGTACATGTCTACGGCAGCCTGGGAAAACAGGTAGCATGGAAATTCATCACCGCTTACAGAAACAAAACAGATTTCTGCAGAATCGAAATTGTCGTACATCCCAAGCCAAAAACAGGTCGCAAATAAATATCAATTAATCAAGCAAACCGGCTTCCCCTAGCTACTTCAGGATTCTTCAACCGAAAATCTACAAATCACACACATTTTCTCTTGTTTGTCTATTTCTGATTAAACAGCATAAAATATTTCAAAGTAATAATAAAAAAACTGAACAAAATTCAAATTTTAAACTCTTCATTTTAAGTGAATGCTATTCACCTTTGAAAATGATGGTGGAAAAAATACACGGGAAGTGTCATTTTTTTCGACAAAGTGATCGTGACGTGACGCTCATAATAACACCGAGTTCTCCGCTAGCGAATGACGGATCTCAATAGTGGCATGTCTGTAATAATATACGTACATGGAACTATTGAGAACCAGAGCTACAGGTCCAAAGCCCTGGTAAAGGAGGATGGTTGTGATGATCTGGGCCGAGGTCACCACGTAAAGCAAGGTAGGTCATAACCCCAATTCCAAGGCGTGAAGCGACCCGTGCCGAGGGATGAGTGATCGAGGGGGTCAAAAAGATGCTCGATCGTTAACGGAGCCTGTGGGGTACCTGGGCAACCCTCACAGTAAGCGTCCCTTACCACGCTAATGCGGAGCTCTGGCGTGGCGGACATTTATTCTTGCGCGACTCGTGGGATTTGATATGGAGAGCAAAAATAAAAACAACAAACAATCGGAGGTGCCAAACCCCTTTGCTAGAGGTGGTTTGGCGAGGTCTCCCCCCCCCCCCCCCGTGGGGAGAGTAGTGGAGCGATTATTGCTGCATCTGAAAGCACCAGTGACCCCCCAGCAGCGGTAGGAAATAGCCCTACCAACGCACCGGACGGGCCATTATCGGCGATGCGCAAAGTCGTGGAGCAGCTCGATGCAATAATCGAGTACACTAGCGCAAAGAAAAACATAAGCAAGGAGTTAAAACAGAGTCTCCTGGAACTCCGAAAAACTGTTCGTGTCGCAAGACAGAAACAGCAGGCTTATGCCAAGAGGGTGGAATGTCGGGAGAAGTCCGACAGAGAAACCCAGACAGTGGCCTCCAAGAGGGAGGGAAAAGAGAAGGTCGATACGGGCACTCAGACAGTGGCCTTCACCTTCTACGGAGCAGCCACGTCGCTCGAAGCGGCGGCCGAGTTCCCCTCGAAGGGAAAAAGCAAGGGTAAGGGCAATCGCAAGACGTCTTCGAACGCGAAGCACCCTAGGAAGTCGCCAGGTGAGGGTGCAAAAACCGACACCACACGGCGTGCAACCGTTAAGGCCAAACGCCGTCTGGCTGAGGTAAGCAAGGGCGAGAGTGACCTCGCTGAGCAGAGCGTTGGTACCAGCAACCCGGCGCGACCGGGGCAGGGGAACCAAAACCCCTGGACGCTGGTCACCAAGAAAAAGCCGGCACCGACACCGGAGGTACCGCGGCCCGCGAAGAAGGCCAAGGATAGAGGCGAGGCCTTGTGGTTGAAAACCGACAAGGACAAATACGCCGATGTCCTAAAGTCGATGAAGGCGGCCGAAAGCCTTTCGGCCCTTGGGCAAGATGTGCGTAGCGTGAGACGCACCAACACGGGGGAAATGCTTCTGATGCTGAAGCGAGGCGCACAATCTAGTGCGGTATACAAGGCCTTGGCCCAAGAGGTCCTTGGAGAAGGCGCCCAAGTCAGGTCGCTAGGAGCGGAAATGACTCTCCAGTGCAAGCATCTGGACGAGTTCACGACCGCAGAAGACGTCGTCGCAGCCGTTAAGGAACATTGCGACATCACAATCGAGCGGGCCTCTGTGCGATTGAGAGATGGACCCTCTGGCACCCAAGTAGCCTACCTCAGGCTACTGAAGGCGGATGCCAAAAAGGTTACCGAGAAAGGGAAGCTGAAGATCGGCTGGTCGGTATGCCCTATTAGCATACCCCAGCCGCCTTCAGTGGATAGGTGCTATCGGTGCCTTGAGTCCGGCCACAAAGCCTACGAGTGCAAGGGCATAGATAGGAGCAAACTATGTCGTCGCTGCGGCGAGGAGGGACATAAAGAGCGGGGTTGCACTAAGGCACATAAGTGCCTTATCTGCACCGCTAAGAAGCAAGCCCATAAACATGCTATGGGCGGACCTTCGTGTCCCATCGGTGAGTTAAGAAGCCGTGAACGTCACACAGCTAAATCTTAACCATTGTGCGGCTGCCCAACAGCTGCTGTGGCAGTTGGTCTCGGAGTCGAGGACAGATGTCGCCCTCTTATCATACCCGTACCGCATCCCTGCCGGCAACGGCAATTGGGTGTCGGATGGGTCTGGAATGGTGGCAATCTGTACAACGGGATGGTTCCCGGTTCAAGAGGTAATACACCCCTCCGCCGAGGGTGTGGCGATTGCCAAGATCAATGGTGTGTTCTATTGCAGCTGCTACGCCCCACCAAGGTGGCCAATAGAACAGTTCTACCAGATGATCGACAGGCTCTCGTCGGACCTAGTGGGCCGGAAACCGGTAGTCATAGCGGGAGACTTTAACGCTTGGGCAGTGGAGTGGGGCAGCCGCTGTACAAATAGCAGGGGTCAAGCGCTCAAGTCACAAGTCAGCCTCGCATGGAACGTAAAAGGTGAGCACAAAAGTCAGCCTCATGTGGGAGTGTTTGAGAGTGAATCAAAGTGCGATTGAGAGAGCACCTAAGTAAGCCTCATACAGGATGTATGAACGCGTGAGTGAGAGTGAATGAGTACATTTAGTACAGCCATCCCCCCAGAAGTAATACCGAGAGGTAGTTCCTGGGAAGAATGATGGCGGAGCCCAATGGAGTTTAGTCGGTATTAATGGCTGGTCACCATTCAAGTCCGACACGCCCCCAGTGCACCCCGTGTGGTAGATTGGACCCTACCAATAGCACGTGTACTGGGCTAGGACGTAAAGGTCTTCTCCATTGTAAAAAAAAGCGCTAATGGAAGCGCTTGCGAAACTCGATACTGTGCTAGCTAATAATGGCTCCGCTAGTACATTCCGTAGAAACGGAGTGGAGGCGTGGATTGACGTAACATTTGCCAGCCCGAGTCTGGCTCCAGGCATGGAATGGAGGGTAGACGAAGGCTACACCCATAGCGATCATTTAGCAATCCGCTTTAAGATCAACTATGGTGTGCAGCATCCGAGGGCGGGAGATCCCTGTCAGGTACGCGTGGAAGTCTAATCACTTCGACAGATAAGCTTTCACCGCGGCCCTGGGACTGGAGGCCAACACCGACAGTCTAAGCGGGGATGCGCTGGTAGCTGTTCTATCACGCGCGTGCGACGCCACTATGCCGAGAAAAACACTGCCAAGAAACGGTAGATGCCCGGTATACTGGTGGAGTGCCGAGATTGCAGCTCTACGGTCAGCCTGCCTCAGAGCTAGACGTAGGATGCAAAGAGCTCGCACCGAGGATGCAAGAGAGAACCGCCGTGAAGTGTTTCGAGCTGCGAAATTGGCCCTTAACAAGGCTATTAAAAGCAGCAAGAGAGCGTGTTTCGACAACCTGTGTGAGAGTGCCAACGCGAATCCGTGGGGTGACGCCTACCGGATTGTGATGACCAAGACCAAAGGGGGCTCCACACCCCCAGAACGGTCTCCGGACCGGTTGGCAACGATTATCGAAGTACTCTTCCCGTCTCGAGCCACAAGCCCCTGGCTACCTGCACTACGAGACAGTGCGGGCACGGTCGAAATGGTGGCTCCAGTGACGAATGAAGAAAGCTCCAGGGCCGGATGGAGTTCCAAACAACGCTCTCAAGGCAGCGATCATAGCGAACCCGAACATGTTCAGGCTAGCTATGCAGAGATGCATTGACGAGTGCCGTTTCCCCGATAGATGGAATAGGCAGAAAATGGTGCTGTTGCCGAAGCCCGGGAAGCCACCAGGCGACCCATCGGTGTACAGACCAATCTGTCTGATCGACACGACTGGCAAACTGCTTGAGAGGATCATCCTTAACAGGCTCACCCCGTACGTGGAAGGTACGGACGGTCTGTCAAGCAACCAGTTTGGCTTTCGGAAGGGTAAGTCCACAGTGGACGCTATCAACTCAGTGATAAATACTGCCGAGATAGCGATCCAACGAAAAAGGCGAGGTGTTCGATACTGTGCGTTAGTGACACTCGACGTGAAGAACGCATTTAACAGCGCAAGCTGGGATGCCATCGCGCTCTCGTTACACCGGCTTAGCCTACCGGTGGGTCTGTACCGGATCTTGGAAAGTTACTTCCAGAACCGCGTACTGCTATACGAGACCGATGCCGGTCAGAAAAGGGTTCCAATTACCGCCGGAGTTCCGCAGGGCTCGATACTAGGCCCGGTGCTATGGAACCTCATGTATGACGGGGTTCTGAGACTGAAGTTCCCTCCTGGGGTCAAGATCGTCGGCTTTGCTGACGACGTAACCTTGGAGGTCTACGGGGAGTCAATTCCTGAGGTAGAACTAACCACAGAACACGCGATCAGCACGGTGGAGGAATGGATGAGCGCGAGAGGCCTGGAGCTCGCTCATTATAAGACGGAGGTAGTTATCGTCAACAACCGCAAGTCGGCACAACATGCAGTTATCCATGTGGAAGAAGTCGCGATCACTTCACAGCGAAGTCTGAAGTCTCTCGGAGTCATTATAGACGACAAGCTGACCTTCGGCAGCCATGTCGACTATACATGCAAGAGAGCGTCGACTGCTGTTGCGGCTCTATCGAGAATGATGTCCAACAGCTCAAAGGTGTGCGCCAGTAGACGTAGGTTACTGGCAGGCGTTGCCGTGTCTATCTTTAGGTACGGCGGCCCGTCATGGTCAAGAGCACTGAGGGTAACCAGTTACCTACAGAAACTGGAGAGCACCTACCGCGTGATGTGCCTCAGAGTGATATCTGCCTACCGCACGGTATCACACGATGCATCCTGCGTGATAGCGAGCATGATGCCAGTCGGGCTGGTCATTCGGGAAGATGAGGAGTGCTTTGAGCTACGTGGAAATAGGGGAGCCCGCGAGCGCACCAGGGTGACCTCGGTCGCCAGATGGCAGCGTGAGTGGGACAACTCCTCGAAAGGTAGGTGGACCCACCGGCTGATACCTAGCATATCGAGCTGGGTGGGAAGACCCCATGGGGAAGTTCACTTCCACCTGACACAATTCCTGTCAGGCCATGGCTGTTTCCGACAGTACCTCCACAGGTTCGGGCACGCGGAGGTCCCAGTCTGCCCGGACTGCCCAGGTGTAGACGAAACTGCCGAACACATACTGTTCATATGTCATCGGTTCGACGTCGAAAGAAGAGCAATGCTTGACGTCTGTGGCTGGGACACAACCCCTGATACCCTTATTCAGCGGATGTGTCAATCGGTGGAGAAGTGGAACGCAGTCTCGGCTGCTACCATCCAGATTGCCTGTAGGCTACAGGTAATCTGGCGAACCGAGTAACAGACGACGGGCACGGCTAACTAGTGATTGGTTAGCTGGAGCGAAAAAGGCCAAGCGCAAAAAAGGGAGTGAATGTTCTGTGCATTCCGAGGTAGGTTTGGCACAGAGAATGGCAACCGCGTAAGGGGTAAACCCAGCCACCCCGAAGCAAGACAGAAGAGTGAGTGTATAGGCGTATAAGTGGACTGCCTCATGCCAAGACGGGAGGGTCGTAGCGTAGTATGTTGGGACTTAGCTATCGATGCCTCATGGCGTGGCAGAGGAGTGAAAGGGTGAGCATCCAAGTCAGTCTCACACGGCATGTTAAGGGTGAGCACAAAAGTCAGCCTCACATGGTATGTCAGAAGTGGGGCCTAAGAAAAATGTCCCACATGGGATGCCAGGGGGAGTGACAAAGGTACAATAGAGTGGCACGATTGAGAGTGAATCAGGTGATAGGGTGAGCACCCCAGTCAGCCTCACATGGTATGGGTGGGGCGAGCACAAAAGTAAGCCTAGCAAGGAATGAGTAAGGTGAGCACACAAGTCAGCCTCGCAAGGAACGAAAAAGGTGAGCACAAAAGTCAGCCTCATGTGGGAGTGTTTGAGAGTGAATCAAGGTGCGATAGAGAGAGCACCCAAGTAAGCCTCATACAGGACGTATGAACGCGTGAGTGAGAGTGAATGAGTACACTAAGTACAGCCATCCCCCCAGAAGTAATACCGAGAGGTAGTTCCTGGGAGGAACGATGGCGGAGCCCAATGGAGTTTAGTCGGTATTAATGGCTGGTCACCATTGGAGCCCGACACGCCCCCAGTGCACCCCGTGCGGTAGATTGGACCCTACCAATAGCACGTGTACTGGGCTAGGACGTAAAGGTCTTCTCCATTGTAAAAAAAAACACCGTGAAGTGATACCCGTAATAAGGGCCCATATTTCCCACACTCGAATGGATATTCAAGTGGCAACGGTGTGCATTTAGTGCGCTTGTAGATGAAATAATTCAATAAATTTCCACGTGATATTAACGTGTTTTTTCAGTGGAGATAACTTTTTTGGATTTATTATCTCTCCAGCAGTAGAAAGCTACATGATTTCGTTCTAATGATCATATTTTAATACCCACATGAGATTACGATCATTGCGTAATCTGACCAGTTCTTTAAGACGCACAGTTTACAGAAAGAAAGAAACAGAAAAAATATTTCGCTGACGAAAATGCTGGAAATCTCATTGATTGATTCTTACGTTGCGAAGGCCTGGCAGCATACTCAAGGTTTAGACACCAAATACCAACACATTAGGAAGTGAACAATTTGCCCACCTTTCTCTTCTATACTTCTTGGGCGCGTTTGACATTTCAATCTACGGCGCACGCTTATCGCAGGATGATTATTTATTGAGATTAGAATCCTTTTTCGTCCACAGATGGCATTACATTTATGTCCTTTGTGATTCGTATGGGATTTGCAGGAGTGGACTATATTGTTAATATACAATATTTGTTTAAAGAGAGCTATACAAGGGTGAGATTGTTTTTCCGATATGGTTCTATTCGGACGTATATGAAATAAACGACAACTTTTGTCCCCACTCCTCACACAATAAAAACATGCAATATGCGGTATGTACTACACTTGCCTTGCTGTTCCTGATAGATTCGCATCGAAGTTGTGTAATATATTCGTAGCTGGAATAATCAAACAGGTAGATATACAAACATTGGGAATGAACAATATGATTGCAAAGATAGTTCATGCATTCAAATCAATTGAAGAAAACGGCATAGTGCTTAGAATAGGCAATGAGCGTATGTTGATAAGGTTTGCGGTTGTATTAGTTAATATTGGCGGGTGGCTTCGGAGCAAAATACTATTGTCGTTTTTGTCGGCGGCCAAAAGAAATGTTACAATTCGATGTAGATGAGCATGAACGTGACCTACGAAATGAAGCTAACTACAATAATGATATATCATTTGGGAACCAGAAAGATACCGGTGTCAAAGGTAGAACCGAGTTTTCTACTCTTCTATTCTTTCAAGTGATGAAAAATATATCGGCAGATGCAATGCATGATATATTTAGCGGCGTTGTTTGTAATCATGGTTTTGAAAATGCTTTGAAACATTTTATCTACGTCAAAAAATACATGACACTCGATGAATTAAATTCACGACGAAGAGTTTTAGGAAACCAAGCACTGAATGTCATTCCTTCGGTTGATCTCGGACGAGGTAGACGTGATTTATCAGTCTGCGTTTGTTCGGTGCTCGGCAGTTTTTCCCCTTTTGGGTCAGTGTACGAGTGGAGTTTCCCGCGCGCTTTCGGGAGTGATTTGTGCTGGTGTGTATCGTGCGACGCATATGGCACAAGTGAGAGTGAAGAGGGTGTCGACGGGGCGTTTCTTCCAGAAGTTGTGCTTTGGCGCTTATCGGCTGTTGCAGTGTAGGTGACTTCGGCGGCGACGCAGTGCTGGTGGTATTTTTCAACTCGCATCGATCACTGTAGCGGCGGCGGCCGCATCGGTTTTGCAGCGTAGGGTGATTGGACGGTGTTGGTGATTTCGCCACTTCGCGTCATCCAGCTGGCGCATTAGTGAGTAGCAGAAAAGCTAAGTTTCTTGCTTTTATTCTATTATTCCTTCAGTTTTGTTTTAGGGATGATCCATAAATGACGTAGCATTTTTTGAGTGATTTTTAACACCCCCCTCCCCCATCGTAGCATTTCGTCACAAAATTCCATATACCCCCCCTGATAATTACGTAGCTTGACGGTAACCCTCACCCCCCTCGTTGTCCCCGTAAAAAATTAAAAAAAAATCAAAAACGATGTTAGTTAGATGAAACGGGTAAGATTGTCGTGACAGCAGGTCAACCCCTATTCCCCTTTAAAAAAGCTACGTAGCATGACATGACCCCCTACCCTCTCGTCGTCACACATCATCACAAAATACAAAACTCCCCCCTCCCCCATATAATGCTACGTCATTTATGGATGGTCCCTTATTTTAATTTTGCTTGTTTTTGCTTTAAAATATTCTTGGTGACGGTGATACATGCCGTCCCGATGTCTGACGAGGACGACATGGATTATCACGTCACTCCCTTGATTAACCCAACCGGTGCAATACCGAAAACTCAAAATACTAACCAAAATTCCTCTTTCCCCCTACCTCCCTTGGCTCCATTGGGTTCTAGTGACGGTTCTGGTTCGGGTGTAGGAGCGGATTCTGGTACTGGTATTGGTGGTACTGGCTACAAAAATTTCGTTCCTAACAATAATGTTCCGCGTGTTCGGCAATATAACGATCGTTCAGGCAATCGATTCGTGGTCTATTTTCGGCCGAAAGGAAAACCCTTGAGAGTTTCCCAAATGAGTAAAAGCCTGACTGCCAATTTCGCTAGCGTGCGTGAAATTATGAAAGTCAACGCGAATAAACTTCGCGTCGTGCTCTCAGACCGGAAGCAGGCTATCACAATAGTTAATGTTCCACGTTTTAATATTGAATATCGCGTGTATATTCCGACTAACGTAATTGAAATAGATGGCGTTGTAACGGAAGAATCATTAACTATCGGCGACTTAAAGAATGGTGTGGGCATTTTTAAAGCCAAACACCTTCCGCAGGTTAAGATACTGGAAATCAAACAGTTGAACTCAGTATCAGGCACAGGCGATACAAAAGTTTACGCATGTACGTACCAAAAATTATGAGCTGCACTAATTGCAAACAGCTGGGCCATACAAGCACCTCGTGCTGCAACAAAGCGAAGTACTCCAAGTGCGAAGAAGCACACAACGGTGACACATGTACAAAGAAAGCTGAAAAATTCCTTCTTTGTGGTGGTATCCCTCAATCTGCATGAGATTGTCCAACATATAAACTACGTTCAGACAAGCTTAAGCGTTCCACGAAAGAGCGATCCAAACGCACTTTTGCGGGAATTCTTAAAGCATTGAATCCGAATCTCATACCACTGCAAAACACATTCTCAGATTTATCTGAAGATGATGGATGCAGTTCGGAAGGGGACACCGATTATGTAAGGAAGAGAAGTGCTGCCTCTTCCCAGAAGCTCCCACGTAAAAACGGGTGGGTACCGACTAAGCCAGCCACCTCAAAGAAGCCATCGACTAATAAATTAGCAGCCCCTGGTTTCAAACTTCAAGGCAAGGACTTTCCGAGTCTTCGAACTCAAAAGAAAGACCGTAGCGCTCGACCACAGTAGGAGAGCAAGACTGAAACAGGTCTGATCTCCTTCAAAACAATTGTAGAATTGATTTTCAATGTTTTTGAAATTCCGACACAACTCAAAAGTATTATTTCTGCCTGGCTCCCAACTATTAGCGATTTTGCTAAGCAACTAGTCGCTAAATGGCCCTTCCTGTCTTCACTAATCAGTTTCGATGGCTAATCGGCATCGAACAGTGTTAAGGATACCGTCATTATACAATGGAACAGTAGAAGTCTCCCCCCAAAATTAGACACATTCAAGCAACTTCTGCACCACACACATTGTGACATTTTCGCTATTTCTGAAACATGGCTTCGGCACGATCATACTTTAAGTTTTCGTGACTTCAATATTATTAGAATAGATAGGGACGATCATCATGGAGGAGTACTTCTGGGAATACGAAAATGTTACTCTTTTTATAGAGTCAACGCCTTCACAGGTATTGAAGTGGTAGCATGTCAAATACAGATCAAAGGAAGAGACTTATGCGTTGCATCAGTTTATATCCCACCTAGAGCTCCGTTAAACTTCCAGCAGCTCAAAGATATAACTGAGGTTCTCCCTGCGCCTCGCCTAATTTTAGTCTCGCTTGGGGGGAGTCTTACGATGATAATCGAGCCCCTCTCATCTCTGACCTCTGTGGTGAGTTCAGCATGGCTATCCTGAATACTGAGGAAGCCACAAGAATCCCAGTCCCTCCAGCTCGAGAAAGTAGGTTGGACCTCTCTCTATGCTAAAACTCACTGTCGCTCGATTGTACTTGGAAAGTTATTCAAGACCCTCACGGCAGCGATCATTTGCCGATCGCTATTTATATTACCAATGGACCCAGTCCAGTGGAGCCAGTAGGTATTTCGTATGACCTTACACGCAATATTGACAGGAAGAAATATGCGGAAACGGTAGCAAGGACAATTGAGTCTACTGCAGTTATGTCACCATTGGACGAGTATAACTTCCTCGTCAGCCCATTTTACGACAGTGTAGTTAAAACTCAAATTAAGCACTTCCGTGAAAACACCTTTCAGGTACGCCCCCAAATTGATGGTGGGACAAAGAATGATCGGAATTGTACGAAAAAAAATCTAATGCATACTACAATTGGCATCGAGAAGGCAAGCAAGAACTTCGTGTCGAATATACCTCACTTGAGCGTAGGATTAAAAGCCTCATTAAAGCAAAAAAGAGAGGTTTTGGCGTCATTTTCTAGAAGGCTTGTCAAAAGAGACTTCAATGAGTACTCTTTGGAAGACAATTAGGAACATGCGTAATCGGTCCACGACAAATGAGGATGTTGAGTATTCAGATCGCTGGATTTTTGGCTTTGCGAAAAAGATATGTCCAGATTCGGTCCCCCCACAAGAATTCTCCCGAGATACTTCAAATGACTCTGAGCTCTCGTTCTCGATGGTGGACTTCTCAGTAGCTATACTATCGTGCAACAATAATGCTCCAGGGCCGGATAACATCAAATTTGCTCTGCTTAAAAAATTGCCTGACTCTGCTAAGAAACGTTTGTTGGCTTTATTCAACTGTTTCCTAAAACAAAACATTGTTCCCCACGAATGGAGACAAGTTAAAGTTGTCGCTATCCAGAAGCTTGGTAAACCAGCTTCGGACCATCATTCGAATCGACCAATTTCTATGTTGTCTTGCATACGAAAATTGCTCGAGAAAATGATTCTTCGTCCTCTCGACAACTGGGTCGAAGCAAACCAGCTGCTCTCGGAAGCACAGTTCGGTTTTCGGAGAGGCAAAGGAACAAACGACTGTCTTACGCTGCTCGCAACGGAGATAGACACTGCTTTCGCCAAACGTCAACAAATGACCTCGGTTTTTCTGGACATTAGAGGAGTGTTTGATTCAGTTTCCATCCATGTCCTGTCAGAGAAACTTCACCGAAGTGGTCTTTCACCCAAGTTGAACAACTTCTTAACCAACTTGCTGCGTGAAAAACACATGAACTTTGCGCATGGTTCTTCGTCGACTTTGAGATTTAGCTACTCGGGTCTCCCTCAAGGCTCATGTCTTAGCCCACTTCTGCACAATATTTACGTCAGCAGTATTGATGATTGCTTGACAGGTAATTGTACATTGATGCAGCTTGCCGACGATGGCGTAGTGTCGGTAGTAGACACAAACGGCAGAGATATGCAAAAGCCTCTGCAAGATACCCTAGACAATTTATCTGTGTGAGCTGGTTATCGAGTTTTCGGCGGAAATGACAGAGATTGTTATTTTTTTTTCGAAAAAAACGCGATCCCGCTAAATTCCAGCTTCTACTAGGTTGCAAACCAATTACTCATTCGATGTTTTTCGAATACCTGGGGATCTTTTTCTATTCCAAAGGCACATGGGGTAAACATATTGGTTACCTAAAGCAAAAATGCCAGTAGCGAGTAAATTTTCTTCGCTCGATTACTGGAACTTGGTGGGGTGCTCATCCACTCGATTTGATTAGATTGTATAAAACAACTATCTTATCAGTGATTGAGTACGGAAGCTTTTGCTTCAGATCCGCTGCCAAAACACATATTCTTCAGTTAGAAAGATTTCAGTATCGGTGTGTACGTATAGCTCTGGGCTGCATGCATTCTACTCACACGATGAGCCGGTAATAGCTGGAGTGCTTCCTCTTTCCGAACGGTTCTGTGAGCTGTCACTTCGATTTCTTATACGCAGTGAAGTTATGAATCCACTCGTCATCAACAATTTGGAAGTACTGCACAGCTTAGAAGTGTATACAAAGCGCATGTTCCCTTATTACGACTACTTAACGCTACCTAGTCCATCATTAACAAATCATGCTGAAAATATCCCGCTGCAGTTGAAGAACCCACAGATTCCCTTTGATCTAACCATGGAACATTTCACACAAGGTGTCCCTGATCATCTGCGATCGTCGATTATACCAGGTATTTTTTCGGCTAACTATAATCATATCGATCAAGACAAACAATTTTTCACCGATGGATCAAGAATTGATGGATCAACAGGTTTTGCAGTATTCAACGTGAATCATAGTGTTTTTCGCAAATTGGAAGAGCCACGTAGCGTGTATGTTGGAGAGCTGGCAGCAATACATTGTGCTCTTGTTCTAGTACAGGTTCTGCCTTCTGCCAAATATTTTATTTTTTTGGACAGCCTCAACTCCATTGAAGCTCTCCAATCAATGAAACCGGCCAAGCACCCTTCGCATTTCCTGTTGGAAATACGAAGGACACTTCGTGCTTTGGTCGACCAGTCATTCCACGTGGCATTCGTGTGGGTCCCGGCCCATTGCTCAATACAGGGCAATGAAAAAGCGGACGAACTCACCAAAAAGGTGTTACCGAAGGAAATGTCTTCGAAAGGTCTATCACGTATAGCGAATATTTCAGTGTTCCTCGGAAAAAGGCCCCTGCTGCCTGTCAAACGAGATGGACAATGGGCGATAAAGATCGGTGGTTGCACTCTATTATCCCAAAGGGTGCAACTAAACCTTGGTTTATGAGTTTAGATCTGTCAAGAGACTTTATTCGTTTTGCGTCAAGACTGATGTCAAATCACTACAACAGTAATGCTCACCACTCACGTATACGGCTTGCCGACAGTGCCCTGTGTCATTGTGGGAAAGGTTGCCAAGACATTGACCACATCGTTTGATCGTGGTCAGAGCCTAGCTCCGCTAGCGAATGCCGGATCTCAATAGTAGCATGTCTGTAATAACCTACGTACTTGGAACTATTGAGAACCAGAGCTACAGGTCCAAAGCACTGGTAAAGGAGGGATGGTTGTGATGATATGGGCCGCGGTCACCACGTAAAGCAAAACAGGTCATAACCCCAAGTCCAAGGCGTGAAGCGACCCGTGCCGAGGATGAGTGATCGAGGGGGTGAAAAAGATGCTCGATCGTTAACGGAGCCTGTGGGGTACCTGGACAAGCCCCACAGTAAGCGTCCCTTACCACGTTACTGCGGAGCTCTGGCGTGGCGGACCTCGAAGGGCAAGGGCAAGCGCAAGACGACGTCGAACGCGAAGCGCCGAGGTAAACCGGGGCGCACATGACCCCGCCGGGCAGAAAGAAGGCACCAGCAACTCGGCGCAACCGTGGCAGGGGGGCGTAAACCCCTGGACACCGATACCGGATGCACCGCGGCCCGCGAAGAAGGCCAAGGACAGAGGCGAGGCCTTGTGGTTAAAGACCGACAAAGACAAATACGCCGACGTCCTAAAGTCGATGGCCCTCGGGCACGACGTGCGCAGCGTGAGACGCACCAATACAGGCGAAATGCTTTTGGTGCTGAAGCGAGGCGCACAATCCAGTGCAGTCTATAAGGCCTTGGCCCAAGAGGTCCTAGGTGAAGGCGCCCAGGTGAGATCGTTAGGGGCGGAAATGACTCTCCAGTGTAAGCAACTGGACGAGTTCACGTCCGCAGACGATGTCGTCTCTGTGTGCTTGAGAGGGGGACCCTCCGGTACGCAAGTAGCCTACCTCAGGCTACTGAAAGCAGATGCAAAAAGGATACCGTGATAGGTAAACTGAAGATCGGCTGGTCAGTATGCCCAGTTAGCATACCCCAGCCGCCTTCAGTGGATAGGTGCTATCGATGCCTTGAGTCCGGCCATAAGTCGTACAAATGTAAGGGCACAGACAGGAGCAAACTATGTCGTCGCTGCGGCGAGGAGGGGCATAAAGAGTGGGGCTGCACTAAGCGCATAAATGCCTTATCTGCACCGCTATGAAGCAAGCCCGTAATCATGCTATGGGTGGACCTTCGGGTCCCTTCGGTGAGGCAAATAAGAAGAAGCCGTGAACGTTACACAGCTAAATCTTAACCATTGTGCAGCAGCCCAACAGCTGCTGTGGCAGTCAGTCTCGGAGTCGAGGACAGATGTCGCCCTCCTATCAGATCCGTACAACATCCCTGCCGGCAACGGCAATTGGGTGTCGGACGGGCCTGGGATGGTGGCAATCTGTACAACGGGACGGTTCCCGGTTCAAGAGGTAATACATTCCTCCGCCGAGGGTGTTGCGATTGCCAAGATCAATGGTGTGTTGTATTGTAGGTGCTACGCTCCACCAAGGTGGCCTATAGAACAGTTCTACCAGATGATCGATAGGCTCTCGTCAGACCTAGTGGGCCGGAAACCGGTATTTATAGCGGTAGACTTTAACGCTTGGGCAGTAGAGTGGGGCAGCCGCTGTACAAATAGCAGGGGCCAAGCGCTAATGGAGGCGCTTGCGAAACTCGATACTGGCTCCGCTAGTACATTGCGTGCGTAGAAATGGGACCTTAGGAATTCCACGAAGATTTATGAAACTTTACACATTTCACCGTCATGCAAGACTAAATATTTTCCACATGTAATAAGATTATTTTGATTCAAGAGCAACTTTTCAAAAAAATTTTGTTCGACTTATTTTATACAGCAAAACTATCTGAGAACGAGTTACAGGGAATGAATACTTCTGTCTGAAAAAAATATACACTGGAAAAAATGTTGTGTCATTTTTCAAAAAAACAAAAATTTATGATAAAAATTTAAATTGCGAAAAAAACCATTTTTTTTAATTTTTTATATTTTGTTACCAAAAACCTAAAGAGAAAAGAAACATTTTGAATGTGATTGCATGATGGAGAAAAAATCGATAAAAAAGTTTTCCTAACTAACTTCGTACATGTTTTTAAATTTCATACTAATAGACATACAAAATTGTAATTCTATTACAGAATATAATTCTAAGCACCATTTAAAATCAAAATGCATTTAACAAAAATCTTCCAAAATGCGATAGTTTTCGATATATTTGAAATTTTGCTCCTTCAAAAACAATTATTTATTTATTTATTTATAATCTCAAGTAGCTTAAGACTACTGTCTTTTATTGCTACCAAGCTTTTCTGGTAATTTTAGTCTAATCAAACCACAACGAGCAGATACAAATGTCATAACTTAATTAATTTAAAAAAAAACTACACTGACTGAAATACTCTTTACATTGCTTCTTAAACCTAAATATTGATTGGTTGTCTTTCATTGATGATGGCAAAGAATTCCAATGGTAAACACCTCGCACAAAAAAGAACTTCCATATTGGGCAGTTGAGTTAGCTGGAATAATGTAGTTTCTAACGCGAACACTACGGAACGGCCTGAGTTTTTCGTACAAATATTGTGGGCTTTTTGACATTACTATTCTGTGCAGAAGTATGCAGGATCGAGCTTTAATAAAGTTATGAAAAGAATAGCCAATTAACGTGTGTTGCAAGTGAGTGACATGATCAGTCCAGCTAAGATTGTAAAGAAATCTTACACAAGCATTTAATGCTACTCTAAGCCTATTCCACGAAGATCCGCCCGAAAATCTTTAAAATCGTGACCGACCATCTTAGATTCCAATGAAACTTTACACATTTCACCGTCATGCAAGACTAAATATTTTCCACATGTAATAAGATTATTTTGACTCAAGAGCAACTTTTCAAAAAAATTTTGTTCGACTTATTTTATACAGCAAAACTATCTGAGAACGAGTTACAGGGAATGAATACTTCTGTCTGAAAAAAATATACACTGGAAAAAATGTGTCATTTTTAAAAAAAACAAAAATTTATGATAAAAATTTAAATTGCGAAAAAAACCATTTTTTTTAATTTTTTATATTTTGTTACCAAAAACCTAAAGAGAAAAGAAACATTTTGAATGTGATTGCATGATGGAGAAAAAATCGATAAAAAAGTTTTCCTAACTAACTTCGTACATGTTTTTAAATTTCATACTAATAGACATACAAAATTGTAATTCTATTACAGAATATAATTCTAAGCACCATTTAAAATCAAAATGCATTTAACAAAAATCTTCCAAAATGCGATAGTTTTGGATATATTTAAAATTTTGCTCCTTCAAAAACAATTATTTATTTATTTATTTATAATCTCAAGTAGCTTAAGACTACTGTCTTTTATTGCTACAAAGCTTTTCTGGTAATTTTAGTCTAATCAAACCACAACGAGCAGATACAAATGTCATAACTTAATTAATTTAAAAAAAAAACTACACTAACTGAAATACTCTTTACATTGCTTCTTAAACCTAAATATTGATTGGTTGTCTTTCATTGATGATGGCAAAGAATTCCAATGGTAAACACCTCGCACAAAAAAGAACTTCCATATTGGGCAGTTGAGTTAGCTAGAATAATGTAGTTTCTAACGCGAACACTACGGAACGGCCTAAGTTTTTCGTACAAATATTGTGGGCTTTTTGACATTACTATTCTGTGCAGAAGTATGCAGGATCGAGCTTTAATAAAGTTATGAAAAGAATAGCCAATTAACGTGTGTTGCAAGTGAGTGACATGATCAGTCCAGCTAAGATTGTAAAGAAATCTTACACAAGCATTAAATGCTACTCTAAGCCTATCTTGGTTGCGAGCTATATTATATCTATATTAGAAAGCAGGAAGTCACAAGAGATAAAATGTGGTAAAATGTAACTTTTAAATAATTTGAGTTTAGTATTTTGTTTTAGCAATTTCGCTTTTAAACCAATTGTACGTAGACATGCATATATTTTGCCGCACTGATTCATAATATGTTTGTCCCACTGAAAATTGCTTTGTATCGCATAACCAAGACTGGACGCAAGCTCAACAAATCGAATCGGAGCATCGCCTAATTTTAAACAAGGTTGTGACATGTCGGGATTGCGCGCAATCAAAATTGCATTTGTTTGACTTGCATTTAATTTCAATGAGTTTCTAGAGGCCCAGTTGCTTATTGAGTTAAGATCATCATTTAAAATGTTGCTGATTTCATTAATTGAAAGGTTACTACAATCGAAATAAAGCTGGACGTCATCCGCGAACAAATGTACAGAACAGTACTTTATTACCCCAGGCAAATCATTTATATATAAACTAAATAAAATTGGGCCTAATACTGATCCTTGAGGCACACCCGAATATACTGGCAAAAACACCGAAATACTATTGTTGGAAAAAACCGCTTGAAGGCGTTTGCTAATATATGAATAAATTAACTTGGTTGCGTTTCCTCCAAAATTAAATAACGATTGCAATTTTGAGCATAGAGTACCGTGAGAAATGCTATCGAATGCTTTTGAAAAGTCCAATAAAATCAGAATAACCTTATTATTTTTATCGAGTACAACTCCAAAATCGTCGCAAATCTTTAGCATGGCTGTCTTCGTACTATGACTAGAACGGTATCCGGACTGAAAAGTCGAAATTAAATTTCTATCATGTAGGTAGTCACATATTTGCTTCTTCATAATGCGTTCGAATACTTTAGATAGTCTACATAAAATGCTTATAGGCCTCAAATTGTCAAGGGAATTTAGATTGGCTCGTTTCTTGAGAGGAATAATTTTGGATTTTTTCCAAGAATCAGGGAACGTACATGTGGATATTATGGTATTGAAAATATGCTCTAGTGGTTTCAAAATTAGTGGCAATAAAAGTTTTATAAACATAGTTGGTATCTCGTCAAGGCCTACAGCATGTAACATCGTGAATCGCATTTATGATTTCAAATTCCTGGATATTGCGGAATTGAAAACCATTTTCATTTGGCTCACATCTGAAAAAATTACCGGGAACATCAGTAGAAAAATTTCTTGTAAAAGATTTGTTTATCTCATCTGCGTTAAACGCGTTTTCAGTATTCCTGGAGCGTTTAGAAAATCCCATTTCTTTAATCTTTTTCCAAAAACATTTGGGTGTAAGGTCAGTATTAATATAAGAATTATAATATTCTTGTTTTGCTTTGACAACTAACTTATTTGTTGTGTTTCTCAATTGTTTATAAATAAGAAAATCTTCAGAACGTTTATATCGTTTCCACCTTCTATAGGAAATATCACGGTCAATCATGGCTTTTTGGATAGATGGGTTGAACCAAGGATTGTAATTGCGAACACCCTTCCTAATTTCTCGTAAAGGAACACAGCTGTCATGGATTAAATTCATATAGTTATTAAGCAAATTGACTAGTATATTCGAATCGCTAATAGAATAAAAGTTTTCCCACTCATATTTTTCGAATTCATGGCGAATTAAATTAGGATCCGTGTTTCTATAATCGCGATAATAAAAGATATCTGTTGTTGTCACTGTTTGAAAATCGATTGAAGCAAAAATCAAGTCATGATGTGAAATGTTGGGGACACTGACTTCCCCAAAACGTAACACCTTTTCAAGCTTGTTCGTGATTAACAGATCAAGCTGTGATGATCCAGACACATGGAAAAATGTAGGTTCATAGCCAACATTGCTCAAGGAAAGCGAAGACAAGGTTTCAATAAAACGGTCAGATGCCATAGTTTGCTATTTTTTCATGAATTAATTCAGCACAGTCTAAATCGGGATGGTTGTAAAATAGTCCTATTAATGTCGTTTTCGCTTGAGGCAGAAACTAACTCAGTTTCGGACCCAACTGCTGTCAAACCGTTTGTTTGAAGCCAGTTTCGAACTTAGGTTATGCGCCACTGAACTGAAAACCGGGTTGGGTTCTAACCTGAAAAATATTTCGGGTTCGCTCACACCACCACTGTTTGGCGAGAACCCAACTCAGTTCCATTAAAAACGTTCGTTTGAAGCAACTAACCTGGGTTAGTTTCCAGGTTCTCAATCGAAAACGACATAAGAGTTTCTCATGGTTTACTAAAATCTCAACGAAAACAAATTCAATCGTGTGCGAACGAATTTCAACAAATGAAGCATCTACCAATTTGTATTTGTAGCTTTCTTTGAGATACAACACCAACCCACCTCCAATTTTGTTCATTCTGTCACTCCGCACAATATTATATCCGCTCACATTGATTAGGCTAGAATCTTTCGTTTCATTCATCCATGTTTCACACACACATGCAATATCGACATTGGAAATTGCCCTAATTTGACGAAGTTCGTCCATTTTAGTCATGTTTTTGGCACACATGCTTTGCATATTCAAGCAGCAAATAGATAATTTGTTAGCAATGAAAGCCGATTTTAAAACAATTCCCGGAAAACAGATGCTTGTGGAGGTGTTCAAATTAGTTGTACTAGCCATTGTCACGGAACATTAAGTCTAAGAAGCAATGCATTACGAGCTTAAAACTAACGCTAATAAAATCCTTTAAATAACACATTCTAACATTCACAACAATGGAGCAAACATAACCTAGAAAAGCTTGTAAAATGTAGTCCATATAAAATAGTTTATAATTACAATCTTCTATATGTGTACTATATTACAATGAATTACAAATCGAACATTTACTATCACGTTGACGGGAACAGCAACACCAACAGCAGCAGAAACAGCAACCTCATGCAGTAAGCATAGCATCCAGAAAAACAGCAATCAGCATCCACTCAAGCAGCATCAGCAAACTTTTAGGAGGGGATTGAAGGAACATCAAAAGGATGGGAATGGAGGATGAGAGACCACTAGTAAGGAAAGGATACCGTTGCGTAAAGCTTTCAGGAGAGGAATCAAAGGATAGTTCAAGGATGGAGTGGAAGGACGGAGAGCGCTTTTTGGAAGGGTCTATTGTAGAAATGGTCGCAAGTGTTCCTCTGTTGGAATCGGTTGTTCTTCACTTTCCATAGTTTTTTCACGTAGACTAATCCATTCCTTGAGTGGACAGCGTACAATTTTCCTCCTTTCCTCGCAGTAAGAGCCGTCGATTTTATTTTTCTGGCGGCGACAGTTAGATTTTCATTGATGAATATTCTGTCCTTCGATATAAATCCGATTTGTTCGATAGTAAAGCATCTAGAGCGGAGATATTTTGAATAAAAGTCACATCGCTGGTTGGTGATTGCGAACTGCAGCAGGATTAGATAGTTCCTTCCGGGCACCATAGGTTGCTTCGTCAGACGACGGCAGTCGGCTAATGGTAGCGGTGAGGTCGTATAACCTAAGACTTGGCACCATGTCGAGAAATACTGCATTAAAATTTCATTTTGCATGTATGGTACTCCACTAACAATTAAATCGTTGCAGTTTAGTGAACGATGAAGAAGATCAGCTGTCGATCGTATCTCTTCGCGATTATGTGTAACAGATGCACTTAAATCGCAGATAGAGCGCTCCAGTTTTGCCTGCATTGCATCCAATTCTGTTTTGATCTCCTCTTTGACAGCAAGTACACCAATCACATTCAAAATGTTTCTTTTCTCTTTAGGTTTTTGGTAACAAAATATAAAAAAATTAAAAAATGGGTTTTTCGCAATTTAAATTTTTATCATAATTTTTTGTTTTTTCATTTTTTTCAGTGTATATTTTTTTCGGACAGAAGTATTCATTCCCTGTAACTTGTTCTCAGATAGTTTTGCTGTATAAAATACAGTAATCTAACAAAAAAAATTTGAAATTCATACACTTAGAAACGTTTACGCCTTTTTGAAAAATTACTCTTCTATCAAAATATTCCAATTGCCAGAGAATATCATGGAGATTCATATAGCGAACACACCTGCAATGTTTCATTCGAATCGACGATGGTCATATTTTGCGGTCGGCCGGTTTCTCATGGAATCCCTCGGGTGGAGGCGTGGATTGACGTAACATTTGCCAGCCCGAGTCTGGTTCCAGGCATGGAATTAAGGGTAGACGAAGGCTACACCCATAGCGATCATTTAGCAATCCGCTTTAGGATCAACTATGGTGTGCAGCATCCGAGGGCGGGAGATCCCTGTCAGGTACGCGGGTGGAAGTCCAATAACTTCGACAGCGAAGCTTTCACCGCGGCCCAGGGACTGGAGGCCAACACCGACAGTCTAAGCGGGTAGCGATGGTAGCTGTTCTATCACGCGCGTGCGACGCCACTATGCCGAGGAATACCCTGTCAAGAAACGGCAGATCCCCGGTATACTGGTGGAGTGCCGAGATTGCAGCTCTACGATCAGCCTGCCTCAGAGCTACACGTAGCATGCAAAAAGCCCGCACCGAGGATGCAAGAGAGAACCGCCGTGATGTGTTTCGAGCTGCGAAATTGGCCCTTAACAAGGCCATTAAAAGCAGCAAGAGAGCGTGTTTCGACAACCTGTGTGAGAGTGCCAACGCGAATCCGTGGGGTGACGCCTACAGGATCGTGATGGCCAAGACCAAAGGGGGCTCTTCACCCCCAGAAAGGTCTCCGGACCGGTTGGCGACGATTATCGAAGTACTCTTTCCGTCTCGAGCCACAAGCCCCTGGCTACCTGCACTACGAGACAGTGCTGGCACGGCCGAAATGGTGGCTCCTGCCGAATGAAGAACTGTTCGCAGTGGCTAAATCCCTAGCAATGAACAAAGCTCCAGGGCCGGATGGAGTTCAAAACAGCGCTCTCAAGGCAGCGATCATAGCGAACCCGAACATGTTCAGGCTAGCTATGCAGAGATGCATTGACGAGTGCCGTTTCCCCGATAGATGGAAAAGGCAGAAATTGGTGCTGTTGCCGAAGCCCGGGAAGCCACCAGGCAACCCATCGGCGTACAGACCAATCTGTCGACACGACTGGCAAATTTCTTGACAGCATCATCCTCAACAGGCTAACCCCGTACGCAAAAGGTACGGCCGGCCTGTCAAGCAATCATTTTGGCTTTCGGAAGGGTAAGTCCACAGTGGATGCTATCAAGTCAGTGATAAAGACTGCCGAGATAGCGATCCAACGAAAAAAGGCGAGGCATTCGATACTGTGCGTTAGTGACACTTGACGTGAAGAACGCATTCAACATCGCAAGCTGGGATGCCATCGCGCTCTCGTTACACCGGCTTAGCCTACCGGTGGGTCGGTACCGGATACTAGAAAGTTACTTCCAGACCGCGTACTGCTATATTAGACCGATGCCGGTCAGAAAAGGGTTCCGAGTACCGCCGGAATCCCGCAGGGCTTGATCCTAGGCCCGGTGCTATGGAACCTCATGTATGACGGGGTTTTGAGATTGAAGTTCCCTCCTGGGGTCAAGATCGTCGGCTTTGCCGACGACGTAACCTTGGAGGTTATGGGGAGTCAATCCCTGGGGTAGAACTAACTGCAGAACATGCGATCAACACGGTGGAGGAATGGATGAGCGCGAGAGGCCTGGAGCTCGCTCAGCATAAGACGGAGGTAGTTATCGTCAACAACCGCAAGTCGGCACAACATGCAGTTATCCATGTGGGAGAAGTCGTGATCACTTTACAGCGGAGTCTGTAGTCTCTCGGAGTCATTATAGACGACAAGCTGACCTTCGGCAGCCACGTCGACTATACATGCAAGAGAGCGTCGACTACTGTTGCGGCACTATCGAGGATGATGCCCAGCAGCTCAAAGGTGTGCTCTAGTAGAAGTAGGCTACTGGCAGGCGTTGCCGTATCTATCCTCAGGTACGGCGGCCCGTCATGGTTAAGAGCACTGAGGGTAACCAGTCACCTATAGAAACTGTAGGGCACCTACCGCATGATGTGCCTCAGAGTGATATCTGCCTACCGCACGGCATCACACGATGCATCCTGCGCGATGGCGAGCATGATGCCAGTCGGGCTGGTCATCCGGGAAGCTGAGGAGTGCTTCGAGCAACGTGGAAATAGAGAAGCCCGCGAACGCACCAGAGTGACTTCGATCGCCAGATGGCAGCGTGAATGGGATAGCTCCTCGAAAGGTAGGTGGACCCACCGGCTGATACCTAACATATCGAGCTGGGTGACCCATGGGGAAGTTCACTTCCATCTGACACAATTCCTGTCAGGCCATGGCTGCTTCCGACAGTGCCTCCACAGGTTTGGGCACGCGGAGGTCCCCGCCTGCCCTGATTGCCCAGGTGTTGACGAAACTGCCGAACACATACTGTTCGTATGTCCTCGTTTCGACGTCGAAAGAAGAGCAATGCTTGACGTCTGCGGCTCGGACACAACCCTTAATACCATTATTTAGCGGATGTGTCAATCGGTGGAGAAGTGGAACGCAGTCTCGACTGCAACCACCCAGATTGCCTGTAGGCTACAGGGAATTTGGCGCACCGAGCAACAGACGACGGGCACGACTAACTAGTGATTGGTTAGTTGGAGCGAAAAAGACCGAGCGCAGAAAAGTGAGTGAATGGTATGTTCATGATGAGGCAGGTTTGGCACAGAGACTGGCAACCGCGTAAGGAGTAAACCCAGCCACCCCGAAGCAAGGCAGAAGAGCGAGTGTATAGGCGTATATGTGGACTGACTCATGCCAAGATGGGAGGGTCGTAGCGTAGTATGTTGGGACTTAGCTATCGATGCCTCGTGGCGTGGCAGAGGAGCAAAAGGGTGAGCATCCAAGTCGGTCTCACACGGTATGTTAAGGGTGAGCACAAAAGTCAGCCTCACATGGTATGCTAGAGGTGAGCACAAAAGTCAGCTTCACAAGGCATGAAAACGGCGAGCACCCAAGTAAGCCTCACATGGTATGCCAGAAGTGGGGCCTAAGAAAAATGTCCCACATGGGGTGCCAGGGGGAGCGACAGGGTGTAATAGAGTGGTACGATTGAGAGTGAACCAGGTGATAGGGTGAGCATTCAAGTCAGCCTCACATGGTATGTTAGAGGCTAGCACAAAAGTAAGCCTAGCAAGGAATGAAAAAGGCGAGCACACAAGTCAGCCTAGCAAGGAACGAAAAAGGTGAGCACAAAAGTAAGCCTCATGTGGAGTGCTAGAGAGTGAATAAAGGTGTGACAGAGAGAGCACCCAAGTAAGCCTCATACAGGACGTATGAAAGCGTGAGCGAGAGTGAATGAGTACATCAAGTACAGCCATCCTCCCAGAAGTAATACCGAGAGGTATTCCCTGGGGGGAACAATGGCGGACCCCAATGGAGTTTAGTCGGTATTAATGGCTGCGTCACTATGAGAGCCCGACACACCTCCAGTACACCCCGTGTGGTAGCTTGGCATCTACTTATAGCACGTGTACCGGGCTAGTACGTAAATATATTCTCCAATGTAAAAAAGAGCCTGGCTCTGATCATCGGGAAGCTAGAGCAAAACTTAATGGAGTTTTACAACCACCCGATATGCCGATCCAGAACGTCCTGGCAACTCAAAACCTACAAATCTTGTACCCCATATATCTCTTCCTCAAGTCGATTAATATGAATTTATAATGTTTTTCTTATACTAATTCCTACTTAGCAAAGTAATACACCTCATCAGCAGATATCCACATCAGTACCCCTTCTCCCCAGTTCTCGTTACAGACATTTTGACTGTAACGAGAACTGGGATTTCCTCGTTACAGATACACCATCTGTTACGAGATTCGACGTCGGCGCGGATAAGGGAATTGCGATTAACCACCCAACGAGCGATCTATTGCAAGGACTACCAACAAGCACCATGGACTACCGGTTACTGTCACACGTGCCAAGAAAAAAGAAACGACGATTCGACAAGCGGATGCGCCATCTTCCCGGGTTTTGATCTTTGGGTTTTAACCGGGTTTTTCCCAAATCGTTTTAACACGGACGAAATACGGGTTTTTTCGTTTTATCGAATGTATGATGTTCATTTGATGTTTTTTAACTTTTCGGCAGTCGCGCTAGTGCACTGAGTACACGCTGCTCTGAAAATCTAGCGAAATCGTCTTAGAGCACCAGCGGCTGCTCTTTCAGTGGGCCATTTGCGCGACTTCCGGAGGGTTAGAGAATCTTGCATTTACCTTTGAGAGACCGAAAATAAAAGTCGCAAGGATAAAACATACTTTGTAGAACCCACTCCAGATATCTTAGCACGTAAAAATCGAATATAAACGTCAAGCGTAAAAATCGAACAGAGATCCTTGAGCATGAATATTCGCACCCGAAAAAGTCGGCAAGGATGAACATCCAGTATAATTCGCTCACGGGAAATTCCGCACAACGTTACATTCAAGATTAAAAGTTGCATAAAGAAAAGACAGTTGTACGAACTGGATATACTTTTTTACGGTTTTAATTCTGTAGGACATAATCGAAAAGCTCCTGTCCGATTTTTAAACTTGAAGTTTAAATCCAATTTTCATTTTCATTTCATTCAAATTGTAATATATTTATAACGGGTTTTACGAAGCATTTTCTGTTCCTGTAACTTTAATTTCGGTCCATTCCATATTCCAACTTGTTTCATATAATAGTGGGGACAATAGTCATTGTTACTTTGACTAGTGAAAATTAGAATAATCGTGTGATGCCCAAACTACTTTTATTCTGCTTGTTACTCATTTTAGGGGTTGCTATAGTTTTAGCGAAATGAGGTAGGTATTCACACAAAAGTTAGAAAATACCTATTTAGTCCGGTGAAAAGTAAAAGTGAGTAATATGCAGAAAGCGAGTGGCCTTGACATTCGTCATTAGTATGAACCGTAATCAAAACTCTCACAAATCGCAATCCGAATTCTCTCGGCATCAACTACATCAGCAACAGTAGAAAAAATGTTTAGTACGTTTAGGTGGATTCACAGTAAGAAACGCAATCGACTTAGTCCAAAACGTGTTGAAAAGTTTTATCACTTATTCAACCACAACATTGGTAAAGAAATGTTAGATCACCGCTATAGCAATGATTCAATCGAGGAAAACCATTCAGAATTCATATACATGCAAAACTTTATGACAATAATGCTCATAAATAAAATAAAAATGTTTGGATAACAATACATTAATGTTCAATTACCAAAATATCGCAAAATTTCAAAAAACCCAATCTTCCCGCGAAAAAACCGTTTTAACCGGGAAAAAACCTTGGGTTTTTTCCCCAAAATTATAAAAACACGATTTGGTACATCACTGGTCCCACCTGGTCCTGGCATTGAAGTATCGCCCTTACGTTTTTTACAATACCAATTTTACAATTGGTGGGGTTTTGGTGAAAATCGATCTTACTGTCCAAACGGCATAATTCCGAAACCGTAATTTTTGAAGTTTTAAAATTATGCAGAATTAATTTTTCAGAAAATAGTAACAAAGTTCGTGTCTTTAGCGAATTTGTTGAGACTTTATTGTAGTAATGAATATTAACCTGAGAAAATTCACCATAAATACTTCTTGGACGATATACCGTCAAAATTATTTTATCAAATGATGCGCTGTTTAACGTTTGTAAAACTCATCGTAGATACTAAACCTCCGAAATTGGCGGTTTCAAAATGATGTTATCTTGACCTTAAATTACAGGTTTTTGAACATTTGACCTATACATATAATTGGTCATACAACAAAAATCAAAAGCTCATCAAAATCGATCAGGACCTGCTAGAGTCGAATGGAAATCGTCATTTTTCATAAATTTCTCTCTACATTCGGAAAGTGTTATCCTCGTTATTAATCATATTACGTTTTCGTGTCAACTCGACGCATTCCCAAAATAAAAACCTGTTTTAAGCCACCTAGTGGTGCAATTGTGCTTTTCTCATTTGTCCAGACTACGATTCCATGGCAATGGTGAAAATGAATATTACATGTTCAGTACGGTTTGCACATACGTACAATGGATCGACAGCCACGATCTTGAGATACTATGTGATACTGAAACATCGCTTGAAACCAGCGGCGGATCATGGAGAAAGATCCAGGAGGTCCGGGGCCTGCCGAAAATTTTCAACTTTTTAAGAAATTTTAAATTAGTTTTGATTTTGAAGTAGCAACCCCTCATTGCATACTCCCTCCGGGCCGGTATGATTGACGATTTTTAGAGTGATTGCATAACCTTTCTACATGAGAAAGGCAAAAATGTACCAAAGTCCAAAAAAATCAATTTTTGTCAAGCATTATTTTTTTCGAGTTTACATCAAATCTCAATGTTTCATGCATTATAAAGTCATTTGGCATCAAAAATACAAATTTGATTTTGAAAATTTTTCATTTCAGTTTATATGGGAATTTGCTGTGTGATTGCACTCTTCAACTCGTAACTCCGGAACCGGAAGTCGAATCAATAAAAAATTCAATAGCAGCCGATGGGAAGGTTGTACCTTTCATTTGAGACTAACTTTGTGCAAATCGGTCCAGCCATCTCTGATTAACAGAGGTCACATTTTTTCAACATACACACATACACACACATACATACACACACACTGACATTTTCCGATCTCGACGAACTGAGTCGATTGCCATATGACACTCGGCCCTCCGAGTCGGGATTAGATTGACGAATTTTAGAGTGAATGAGAAAGGCAAAAACATTTTTAGCAAATGTTGAAAGTTATGCATTTTTTTGGTGAGCAGTTCTATGTTTCATAGACATTAAATCAATTTTAACTTCGCTTTCTATTAAATAAAGACCCTTATTACAGTGCATCTCTACAAGGGCGAGCTCAATTTGAAAAGAAATCTGAGGATTATGATTGATTACAGAACTCTAGAATTTTCTATTGGAATGTTTCCAGGCAGGAATTTGATATTGATGCTATTAGACAACTGTGAAATCAAGACCAATAGATCAGTTACATATCAGGACCCCATTCCGACAATTTATCAAAAGTCCTCATGATGTTTACAACAACAGGTTATCAATGTACGGATCAGATAATTGTTATTGTGATATTGAATTAAATCAGTCAGCATCAATAAATTTTCAACTTCAATCCAATTTTTTGTGTGTGGAGGGGGGAGTTGTATGGTGTTAAATCCCAAAACCTTCTTCTAGCTACGCCGTTGCTTGGAGTTATTTACTTCGCTTTCATTTTCCTATATGTTTCAGATCGATCTGATGGTTATAAGTTAGAAAAAGATGGGTGGGTAATGTCTAGGACATAACCGGAGTGTCGTGACTACTCGTTTGACTTGTAATTCAAATCGAATGATACTCAATGAAATATGTGGGAATGTTTCAAGTTATTCTTTATAATAATTATGGTGGTTCTGAAAAGAACCTTTGTTGTTGGCGTCTGCGTTGATCGGGGATGCACTGGATTCTAAGCTCGTTGAGACATTCATTCATGAAATGAACAAATTTCATATTTTCTTGCTTTGAACTATCAATGTTAAAATCTCTCGAAACAACCATCGGAATCTTTTCCGTACAGAAATGAACACGCTTAGCGAAAAACTAGGGGCGGGTAATGTCCGGGACATAACCGCGATGCTCATATTCTTAAAATTCTGCTTGTATCTCCTTCAAATGGCTAAATTTTGCGCATTAAGTTCGATTCACCGGGCTCAGCGAAATTTTCCTGGGGATCCCGTTCGTTAGTATATTCAGCAAAACAATTTTATTACCGAGTTCTCCGCGTTGAATACAGGTCAATAATTTCATATAATGATTTCAACATGCAGACAATGTACATGTATGACAGGTGGGAGTGTTCTGAAGTGGTTTTAGTGGAGGTAACAACATAAAATCATGTATTGGACATTTTACAATGATTCTCCTTAACCCTGCAAAACCACGTGGTTGGCTGCAGAGGGTTAAGTTGTTTGGAAGAGATGACAGTTAATATATGATAACTAAAAATATAAAATTGTTCTATAAATTGCAAAGTTATTGCCGCGTTGACCTGAAAATTTGTCATTTCATTCATAAAGGAACAATCATTGAAATTATGTCAATTTATGCTTTGCAAGATTTGAAATAACTTCGAAGTGTGGTCACGACACCCCTGTTATGTCATATACATTACCAACCCATCTTTTTCCATTTTGCCTTTGTCCTAATAAGGACGGTTTGTGGATAACTATGTTGATACAAGACGGGAATCTTTTAAAACAATTCAAACCTTGCAGACGATTGTTTTTACTGCGTACATCCATACGATCTTTCCCCTTTCGCAGCTCACGCCGAATGAGCACACTTTTCATCAAGCTGTTCCTATTTATTGACTTTACAATGCAGATGGAAGGACGTCCTTTTGTTCGATAAATGAAAATATTTTCATCATTCGTTTTGGTGTAGCTTTCGCTTAGTGGCAGAGTTGGCACATTCACTGATTTTCTTGGAAGGATTTGCAAAAACCTTCGGGTTTGTAAATTAGAAAAACATTTTTTTATGATTCACTGGTAAAAGTACAGAATTACCAAGCGCAAACTTAATACCAGTTAATAAAAGAAACTTTCTAATTAAATTCTTTTTTCCATTTTGTATTCGTCCTAATAAGGACGGTTTGTAGATAACTATGTTGATACAAGACGGGAATCTTTTAAAACAATTCAAACCTTGCCGACGATTGTTTTTACTGCGTACATCCATACGATCTTTCCCCTTTCGCAGCTCACACCGAATGAGTACGCTTTGCAGCCTTCGATGTTTTGGTGGCATTTTAGTGGCAGTTACTACCGCCTTCTCAGTGACTGCGTTTCTTAGCCTTTGGCTTTTTGGACTTCTCACCGCCACCACCTCCACCAACGTTTTTCTTCTTCTCTCCGATGGTAGCTGATTTGATTGGTCGTCCGATGCAGCTTCTCACGACCACGCACGTCTGTTATGCACTGCGTCTTACATACGTCTGGCTTAGAGAAAAGCTGCGACACCCCTATTTATAGGTTTTATCATTAATGTTGATTTCATTTAAAATAGTTTTCGAACTATTTAAACAAATTTTATATAGCAAAGAACGCATCGGTAGCAAGCATTGAACGTTTTCCTTCCGATTTATGAAACAAGATTGGCAATCCATTTTGTAGAAGAAAAGTTAATAAGGTTCAAAATGTACGTAACGCTTTCGCTAATATGCACTACTATCGCTTTCTCGCTCGTTCTCGTGGCGTGCATGAGCCTTTCCTTTCCGTCCGACTTCTAATGGCTTAACCAAAATTAATATCCCGGCTTTCCCCCACCAACTGCTCTCGTCAAGCAACCCAATACGAATAATCATAGGAACAAACATGTAGTGGACCTTTATATAAACTTTTCATTATTTTATTGTTCATTTGCTGCACCATTTTGACGGCTCTGTGCGGGATGGGCTGAAAATTTTCACTTTTCCGAGTCGTTTTCGAAAGATTTTTCAAAACACTATTTTTCCGTTGATAATGAATATCCTACATATTCCAAAATTTAATACAACATTGGTACAAATATTTTCGACAAAATGCCGAAGAAATTGATTAAATCCATTCAGTACAACAAAAGATATAAGCGTTCAAAATCTTACATCATTTTTCTTCCGAAATTTTGAAAAGGGGCCCCTATATTGAAAGGTAAGTCGTTAGTCACGACAAAATTGCAGTCAGAAGGTTTGCACAAATGAACATTTTTGCACTGATAAGTTATCAAGTTCTTTCCAGACAACTTGGAAGTATTCGCTGATTATTTCTAGCGGTTGTTGATAGAAAAATGATATACAAAATTCGTTTAATCGAAATAATGTTTGGCTTATTTCAATGGATTATTACTATATTGAACAATAAATAGGCGACAAAAGGTAATCCACAAACAACAAGCCATAACTTTTAAGGTATTCAAAATAGATATTTGAAGTTTTCAGTAAAGTTATTCGCAAAAGTAAGAGCTACAAATTTGCTGAAGGCATCATTTCGATATAATCACTTCCAAGAAAATTTGTGAAAATATCTCACTCATAGGGGGATTAATCAGCAAAAGCACAATACCAAAAGAAAGGGCATATTGCCTCCATTAAATTCTCCGAACATACTATTGACCTAAAATAAGCCGTTTTGGCGTTAATAATAGATTACATGTTTTTGGTCATATTTCTGGCAATGGGAAATGATAAAAATCTTTCGTCCGCATTAAATGTTAAATATCTCTTTTGATAATAGTCCGATTTCAACAAGCTATAGCTTGTTCGAAAGGTATTTGTATAAGCTGCCTAAAAATATATAAATTGTTAATCTGCCTTTGCTGAGAAACACGAATGAGAGATTGGTCACACACGCAGACATTGTCCCAAATCGTCGAGCTGAGTCGATTGGTATATAAGACTCGGCCCTCCGGGCCTAGGAAAAAAATCTTCAAAGATTGAGCGAATTCTATACATTTCTTTTATAAGAAATGTAAAAAGATGGGTGGGTAATGTCTAGGGCATAACCGGAGTGTCGTGACTACTCGTTTGACTTGTAATTCAAATCGAATGATACTAATGATACAAGTTGTGACATGTTGTGACATAGGGGGTAGGAGGAGTTAGCTAGATCGTTACGTAACATGTTTTCACCGAAGAAAAAAAATTTCTGGGAATTTGTTACGTAATAGGGGAGGGGGGATGGAGAAATTTGTGACAATTTGTTACATGGGGGGAGGGGAAGTCAATTTTGGGCAATTTTTGCGTTACATAATTTATGAATCTCTCGAAACAACCGTCGGAATCTTTTCCTAGCGTTCAGAAATGATTCACGCTTAGCGAAAAACTAGGGGCGGGTCATAACCGCGATGATCATATTCTTAAAATTCTGCTTGTATCTCTTTCAAATGGCTAAATTTTACGCATTAAGTTCGATTCACCGGGCTCAGCGAAATTTTCCTGGGGATCCCTTCGTTAATCTATTCAGTAAAACAATTTTATTACCGAGTTCTCCGCATTGAATACAGGTGAATAATTTCAAATGATTTCAACAAGCAGACAATGTACTTGTATGACAGGTGGGAGTGTTTTGAAGTGGTTTTAGTGGAGGTAGCAACATAAAACTTCATAGTGTGGTCACGACACTCCTGTTATGTCATATAAATCCCATCTTTTCCAATATGCATTCGTCCTAATAAGGACGGTTTGTAGATAACTATGGTGATACAAGACGAGAATCTTTTGAAACAATTCAAACCTTGCCGACGATTGGTTTTACTGCGTACACACATATGATCATTCCCCTTTCGCAGCTCACACCGAATGAGCACGCTTTGCATCAAGGCGTTCCTATTTATTAACTTTTCGTTGCAGATGGAAGGCCATCCTTTTGTGCGATAAATGAAAATAATTTCATCATTCGTTTTGGTGTAGCTTTCGCTTAGTGGCAGAGTTGCCACACTCACTGATTTTCTTGGAAGGATTTGCATAAATCTTCAGGTTTGTAGATTAGAAAAATATTTCCTTACGATTCACTGGTAAAAGTACAGAATTAACAAGTGCAAACTTGATACTAGTTAATAAAAGAAACTTTCTAACTAAATTCTTTTTCCATTTTGCATTCGTCCTTATAAGGATGGTTTGTAGATAACTTTGTTGATACAAGACGAGAATCTTTTGAAGCAATTCAAACCTTGCCGACGATTGTTTTTACTGCGTACACACATATGATCATTCCCCTTTCGCAGCTCACACCAAATGAGCACGCTTTGCATCAAGGCATTCCTATTTATTAACTTTTCATTGCAGATGGAAGGCCATCCTTTTGTGCGATAAATGAAAATATTTTCATCATTCGTTTTGGTGTAGCTTACGCTTAGTGGCAGAGTTGCCACATTCACTGATTTTCTTGGAAGGATTTGCATAAATCTTCAGGTTTGTAGATTAATTTGAAAAATATTTTCTTATATAATTATTTTTAATTATACAAATTAATAAAAGGAACTTCCTAATAAAATTCTTTTTCCATTATATATTCATCCTACGGACGGTTTGCATATAACTATGACACAAATCCATCAATTTTTTCAAGTATTTTGTTAGTCCTGAAAAGAGACGCGTGAATTTACTTATCTTTATCGGACAGCTTTCTTGGCAGGTTTGGCGGCCTTCTTTGGCTTTGGGGTCTTCGGCTTGTTCGCTGCAGCCTTCGATGTTTTGATGGCATTTTAGTGGCAGTTGCTACCGCCTTTTCAGTGACTGCTTTTCTTAGCCTTTGGCTTTTTGGCCTTTTCACCGCCACCAACGTTTTTCTTCTTCTCTCCGGTGGTAGCCGATTTGATTGATCGTCCGATGCAGCTTCTCACGACCACGCACGTCTGTTATGCACTGCGTCTTACACACGTCTGACTTTGAGAAAAGCTGCGACACCCCTATTTATAGGTTTTATCATTATTGTTGATTCTCATTTAAAGTAGTTTTTAAACTGTTTAAACAAATTTTATATAGCAAACAACGTATCGCTAGCAAGCGTTGTACGTTTTCCTTCCGATTTATGAAACAAGATTGGCAATCCGTTTAGTAGAAGATAAGTTATTAAGGTTCAAAATGTACGTAACGCTTTCGCTAATATGCACTACTATCGCTTTCTCGCTCGTTCTCGTGGCGTGCATGAGCCTTTCGTTTCCGTCCGGCTTTTAATGGCTTAACCACAACTAATATGCCGGCTTTCCCCCACCAACTGCTCTCGTCAAGCAACCCAATACGAATAATCATAGGAACAAACATGTAGTGGACCTATATATAAACTTTACATTATTTTATTGTTCGGTTGGTGCACCATATCTGTGCGGGATGGGCTGAAAATTTTCACTTTTCCGAGTCGTTTTCGAAAGATTTTTCAAAACACTATTTTTCCGTTGATAATGAATGTCCTACATATTTCAAAATGTAATACAACACTGGTACAAATATTATTTGCGACAAAATGCCGAAGAAATTGATTAAATCCATTCAGTACAACAAAAGATATAAGCGTTCAAAATCTTACATAATTTTTCTTCGAAATTTTGAAAAGGGGCCCTTATATTGAAAGGTAAGTCGTTAGTCACTACAAAAAGCACTGAATGAATCTTTGTCACGGATGCCGGATCTAAAAGAACCTTATGAAACGAATGTGTCAATCGGTGAAGAAGTGGAACGCAGTCTCGACTGCAACCACCCAGATTGCCTGTAGGCTACAGGGAATTTGGCGCACCGAGCAACAGACGACGGGCACGACTAACTTGTAATTGGTTAATTAGAGCGAAAAAGGTCGAGCGCAGAAAAGTGAGTGAATGGTCTGTTCATGATGAGGCAGGTTTGGCGCAGCGACTGGCAACCGCGTAAGGGGTAAACCCAGCCACCCCGAAGCAAGGCAGAAGAGCGAGTGTATAGGCGTATATGTGGACTGACTCATGCCAAGATGGGAGGGTCGTAGCGTAGTATGTTGGGACTTAGCTATCGATGCCTCGTGGCGTGGCAGAGGAGCGAAAGGGTCAGCATCCAAGTCAGTCTCACACGGTATGTTAAGGGTGAGCACAAATCATTCGTTATCGAGCACTCAGTCGAGATAGAAGTCTTTTGTCATCGGTCCGTACACTCTATAGCGACAAATAGTGTTAATCCGCGTTCAAGGTTATTTGCACACTCTACGCCTAGTTGAGGTTTCAGTATTTTTTCCCTTCTTTTGTGTTTCTGTTTCTGTACCGTTAGCCGGTCAGTGAAGTGAAGCAGTGTTCTTCTAGTAAGCCGTCTGGATACCGTTACCTATACAAGCTAAGTATTAGTTTTCGGTTCCCCTTCTTGGTTGTCTTAATAACGTGCACTGGGCAATAGGCCCGTGCAAAAATGACTTCCCCTGACGGCGGTTCATCTCAAGGTGAGATGGACGTCGACACAAAATTGGCTCCCCGGCTCAAAGTATATCCGAGCTCAGCCACCGGGCCATTTGTGATCTTCTTTCGGACCAAAGAAAAAAAATGTTTGAATCTGTTGCAGATTTCTCGCGTTCTGACAGACCGGTATTCGGCCGTGACAGAAATATCGAAAATTCGCCCTGATAAGCTTCGGGTGGTTGTTAACAGTTCAACTCAGGCAAATGATATTGCTGGCTATGAGCCCTTTACGAGGGAGTACAGGGTGTATATTCCAGCTAGCAGGGTTGAAGTCAGTGGGGTCGTCTCCGATTCGAGTCTGAATTGCGAGGACCTGCTAAAATATGGGACTGGCTGTTTCAAAGACCCCATGCTTAAGCCAGTGAAGATACTGGAATGCAAACGTTTGCATTCAGCATCAGTCGCAGCTGACGGGAAGAAAACATACGTCAACTCAGACTCTTATCGGGTGACTTTCGCCGGCTCTGCCCTGCCCAATTACCTCCTCTTTGACAAGGTTCGTCTACCTGTTCGCCTCTTTGTGCCGCGGGTCATGAACTGTACTAATTGCAAACAATTGGGACACACAGCCTCCCATTGTAGCAATAAAGCCCGCTGTGGGAAATGCGGTGGGAATCATGCGGATGATTCCTGTGGTAGAGATGTCGAAAAGTGTCTCTACTGTGGGGGAAACCCACATGATCTCCCTTCAAGTCCCGCGTACAAACAGCGCGAGGAAAATCTTAAGCGTTCCCTTCAGGGACGCTCTAAGCGATCTTTTGCAGAAATGCTTAAGATAGCTACGCCACCTGTCTCTACGAACATCTTTACCAACTTGTCTACTGACGAAGGCGACTGTGATGAACCCCAGGAGGGAACATCTTCTGCTGTGCCTAGAAGTAGTAGAAAAAGGAAGAACATTTCCTCTTCCAAGCTTCGTCGTAAAGGCCAGAAGGTGTCTCTTCATGGTCCCCCTAAAATAACTACTCAAGTAAGTACTGTTGTAAAACCGAAGCAAGTCACTCCCGGTCTCAGTAACCTGAGCTCAGAAAAGGAGTTCCCAGCACTTCCAGGAACATCAAAAACTCCAAGTGTTCCCATATCTCAGCCAGAGAAAGAAAACAGTGCTGGCTTAATAAATTTCTCTGACATTGTGGACCGTATTCTTACAGCGTTGAACATTTCTGACCCCCTTAAAAGTATCTTGATAAGCTTTCTCCCCGCAGTAAAAACATTCTTGATGCAGTTCACTGCGAAATGGCCCCTCCTTTCAGCGATTGTATCCTTCGATGGCTAATTCATCGAACGAGGTCAAGGATTTAATCACTGTTCTACAGTGGAATTGCAGAAGTATTATCCCGAAAATCGATTCGTTTAAAATCTTACTAAATAATTTGAAATGCGATGCATTTGCCCTATGCGAGACATGGCTCACTTCAGAAATAACCCTACACTTTCACGATTTTAATATTATTCGCTTGGATCGAGAAGACTCTTACGGAGGAGTACTATTGGGGATCAAAAAGTGCTATTCTTTCAATCGGATCGACCTCCCCTCGACACCAGGCATTGAAGTTGTCGCTTGCCAAACCAGAATTAAAGGCAAAGACCTTTGCATTGCTTCCACCTACATCCCCCCTAGAGCCTAAGTTAGCCACCGACGGCTTTGCGATATTGCGGAACTCCTCCCCGCACCGAGGCTAGTTTTAGGTGACTTCAACTCCCACGGCACGGCATGGGGTTGCCTTCATGACGATAATCGATCTAACCTACTCCATGAGCTTTGCGATAACTTTAATATGACCATTTTGAATACGGGTGAAATGACACGGATTCCTGCCCCTCCAGCGCGTCCGAGCGCCTTAGACCTGTCCCTCTGCTCGACATCGCTGCGGCTAGATTGCATGTGGAAGGTAGTCTCTGATCCCCACGGCAGCGACCATCTGCCAATCGTAATTAATATTGCTAACGGTTCAGGGCCACCGAATACAATCAATGTTTCGTATGACCTCACACGAAATATTGATTGGAAGAGCTACGCGTCCGCGATATCCGAAAAAGTAGAATCGACACAAGAGCTTCCTCCGGAGGAAGAGTACGGGTTCCTGGCTGGCTTGATTCTCGATACCGCGATTCAAGCTCAGACTAAACGCGTACCAGACGCGAATTCACGCAGGCGTCCTCCCAATCCATGGTGGGACAAAGAGTGCTCAGACGTGTACGCGGAGAAGGCCGCTGTGTATAAGACCTTCCGGGATGACGGGCTGCCAGCTAGCTACCGACAGTACGCGATGGCGGAAACGCGCATGAAGAGTTTGATAAAAGCAAAAAAACGTAGCTACTGGCGCCGGTTCGTCGACGGACTAACGAGAGAAACATCGATGAGCACTCTTTGGAGTACGGCCCGGCGCTTACGAAACCGAAACAGTACCAATGAGAGCGTGGAATATTCAAACCGTTGGATATTCGATTTTGCCAAGAAGGTTTGTCCGGATTCCGCCCCGGCACAGAAGATCTACCGCGCCGCGTCCCCTCACAATAACGCGAACGAAACACCGTTTTCGATGGTGGAGTTCTCACTTGCTCTCTTATCATGTAACAATAAAGCCCCAGGGCCAGACAGAATCAAATTTAACTTGTTAAAGAATCTGCCAGACTCTGCCAAGAGACGCTTGTTGAATTTATTTAATAAGTTTCTTGAGGGTAATATTGTCCCTCATGACTGGAGGCAAGTGAAGGTCATCGCCATTCAAAAACCAGGAAAACCAGCCTCCGACCACAACTCGTATCGACCGATTGCAATGCTGTCCTGTATCCGAAAGTTGTTCGAGAAAATGATCTTGTTTCGCCTCGATAATTGGGTTGAAGCAAATGGCTTACTGTCAGATACACAATTTGGTTTCCGCAAAGGCAAAGGGACGAACGATTGTCTTGCGTTGCTCTCAACAGAAATTCAAATGGCTTATGCTAGCAAAGAGCAGATGGCATCAGTTTTCCTAGATATAAAGGGGGCTTTTGATTCAGTTTCTATCAAAATTCTATCTGAAAAGCTGCTCCAGCATGGTCTTTCACCGACTCTAAACAACTTTTTGCTAAACTTGCTGTCTGAAAAACATATGCATTTTTCGCATGGTGATTTATCGACAACACGAATTAACTACTACATGACCATTGCAAGATACCTTGGACAATTTGTCTGCGTCGGCCCTCCAGCTAGGTATTGAGTTCTCCACGGAGAAAACTGAGCTAGTCGTATTTTCAAGGAAGCGTGAACCAGCACAACTACAGCTTCAATTAATGGGTCAAACTATTGCTCAGGTTTCAACTTTCAAATATCTCGGGGTCTGGTTCGACTCTAAAGGAACCTGGGGATGTCACATTAGGTATCTGAAACAGAAGTGCCAGCAAAGGATCAACTTTCTCCGTACAATAACCGGAACATGGTGGGGTGCCCACCCAGGAGACCTAATCAGGCTGTACCAAACAACAATATTGTCGGTGATGGAGTACGGGAGTTTCTGTTTCCGCTCCGCTGCGAAAATTCATTTCATCAAACTAGAGCGAATCCAATATTGTTGTTTGCGTATTGCTTTGGGTTGCATGCACTCGACACATACGATGAGTTTAGTGCTGGCGGGCGTCCTTCCGCTGAAAAATCAATTTTGGGATCTCTCATATCGATTGCTCATCCGATGCGATATCTTGAACCCGTTAGTAATTGCAAATTTCGAAAGGCTTGTCGAGCTCAATTCTCAAACCCGATTTATATCCTTGTTCTTCGATTACATGGCACAAAATATCAATCCTTCTTCATACTATCCCAACCGTGTCAATCTCTTTCATGCTTCTGATTCAACTGTATTCTTCGACACATCCATGAAAGACGAGATTCGTGGAATCCCGGATCACATACGTCCGCAAGTGATCTCAAGCATCTTTCATAGTAAATTTCGAGAAGTCGACTGCAACAAGATGTTTTACACCGACGGGTCAAGCCTCGACGGCTCCACTGGCTTCGGTATATTCAATCAAAACCTCACCGCCTCATTCAAACTATATTTCAGTTTACGTCGCAGAACTTGCTGCTATTCAGTATACCCTTGGGATCATTGATACTTTGCCCACCGATCATTACTTTATTGTCTCGGATAGCCTCAGCTCAATCGAGGCTCTCCGTTCAATGAAACCTAGAAAGCACATTCCATATTTTCTGGGGAAAATCTGGGAGCGCCTGCGTGCTTTGTCTGTAAGATCGTACAAGATTACCTTAGTTTGGGTTCCCTCGCATTGCTCCATTCCAGGTAATGAAGAAGCGGACTCTTTAGCTAAGGCGGGCGCTTTACAAGGTGACATATATGAAAGACCAATTAGCTTCAGCGAATTTTTCAGTATCACTCATCAGAGAACCCTCGAAAGTTGGCAAACTTCATGGAGCAATGGTGAACTGGGAAGGTGGCTACATTCGATAATCCCTAAGGTATCGACGAAACCTTGGTTCAGAGGGATGGATGTGGGTCGGGATTTCATTCGCGTGATGTCTCGGCTCATGTCCAATCACTACACGCTGGACGCACATCTCCGGCGTATTGGGCTCGTGGATAGCGGTATCTGCGCTTGTGGCAACGGTTATCACGAAATCGAACATGTTGTCTGGGCATGTGCCGAGTACTGTTCTGCCAGATCTCAACTATTCGATTCCCTTCGGGCCCGAGGAAGATCACCCAATGTCCCGGTTCGAGATGTACTAGCAAGCCGCGATATTCTCTACATGTCCCTTATATACACGTTCCTCAAAACCATCAATATCCAAATTTAAATGCCCCTATCTTTACTCTTATTATTCCCAGAAGTGCCCTCTTCCGCCTACCGTACCCCAACGATGGTTTGATACGACTCCAAGACGAGACAAAACATCTGTCGAATGAACCAACAACACGAGATATACAGTACAACATCACACACGCAGCGCGGTGTGTTCCCGATCCGTATCTGAGCCGTACTACGAAATCGTCTGGAGGAACCCCTGCCGGCTCGAGGAAAACCGCCCGGCGTCCCAATACTTGATACATCCGTTCGAATCTGTAATCCTGGTCGTTGATTCCTGATGCCGGAAACTGAAAGTTTATATCCCCCCCGTTCAGCCTTGTCCACCCTCTCTCCCATGTCTCTGATACACAGATGTATGACTTCACCCCTTCTCCCCTTGAATATCTTCCCAAAACTTATGTGCCCCCCTATCTTCTAGTGTTAGTTGATCAATCCGTTCGAATCTGTAATCCTGGCCGTTAATTCCTGATGCCGGAAACTGAAAGTTTATATCTCACCCCCCCCCCCTTCAGCCTTGTCCGCTCGCCATCCCATGTCTCTGATACACAGATGTATGACTTCACCCCCTTCTCCCCTTGAATATATTCCCAAAACTTAAGTGCTTAGTTTTAGTTGATCAATATTTAATCTCGTTAAGAAATGCCCAACAGTACCACTACTTTAAAATAGCCCCAATTAATTCCCCTTAATCTTGAACCACTCTTTATAGTTATTTCTAGTTAATAAGCTTGTAAAATGTTCCGCTTAGTTAATAATTAATTTCTCCTACAATCTCCCTTCTAAAAATCATAAAGTGAATTACTATAAAAAGAACACACAAAATGATCCGTCCCCCAAATCTTACGAATATTATATTATACCCTCTTTTATATGTATAAGTTAGCTGTAAAGTTTTTTTTTAGTTTCATTATATAAAACAAAATAATATTGAAATGTGTAACCCCCTAGTTTTAAGAAATTCAAAATGTAAAACAATGAAAAAATGGCACCTTTAAGCTAACGCATACGTGCCTTATCAAATAAACAAATTGAAAAAAAAAAAAAGGGTGAGCGCAAAAGTCAGCCTCACATGGTATGCTAGAGGTGAGCACAAAAGTCAGCTTCACAAGGCATGAAAACGGCGAGCACCCAAGTAAGCCTCACATGGTATGCCAGAAGTGGGGCCTAAGAAAAATGTCCCACATGGGGTGCCAGGGGGAGCGACAGGGGTGTAATAGAGTGGTACGATTGAGAGTGAACCAGGTGATAGGGTGAGCATTCAAGTCAGCCTCACATGGTATGTTAGAGGCTAGCACAAAAGTAAGCCTAGCAAGGAATGAAAAAGGCGAGCAAACAAGTCAGCCTCGCAAGGAACGAAAAAGGCGAGCACAAAAGTAAGCCTCATGTGGAGTGTTAGAGAGTGAATCAAGGTGTGACAGAAAGAGCACCCAAGTAAGCCTCATACAGGACGTATGAATGCGTGAGCGAGAGTGAATGAGTACATCGAGTACAGCCATCCCCCCAGAAGTAATACCGAGAGTTAGTCCCTGGGGGGAACAATGGCGGAGCCCAATGGAGTTTAGTCGGTATTAATGGCTGCGTCACCATGAGAGCCCGACACACCTCCAGTACACCCCTTGGCATCTACTTATAGCACGTGTACTGGGCTAGTACGTAAATATATTCTCCAATGTAAAAAAGAGACTGACTCTGATCATCGGGAAGCTAGAGCAAAACTTAATGGAGTTTTACAAGCACACGGAAGACCACCCGATATGCCGATCCGGAACGCCCTGGCAACTCAAAACCTCCAAATCTTGTACCCCATATATCTCTTCCTCAAGTCGATTAATGTGAATTTATTATGTTTTTCTTATACTAATTCCTACTTAGCAAAGTAATACACCTCATCAGCAGATATCCACACCAGTTCCCCTTCTCCCCAGTTCTCGTTACAGACATTTTGACTGTAACGAGAACTGGGATTTCCTCGTTGCAGATACACCATCTGTTACGAGATTCGACGTCGGCGCGGATAAGGGAATTGCGATTAACCACCCAACGAGCGATCTATTGCAAGGACTACCAACAAGCACCATGGACTACCGGTTACTGCCACACCTGTAAAGAAAAAAAAAGGAACGACGATTCGACAAGCGGATGCGCCATCTGAATTCAAGAAATGCCCCACAGACCACCATCTATATTGATTATGTTTTACTGTAATTTGTTGTACTGATACTCCGGCGCATTAACGCCGAAAGGCTTCCGAGCCAACCAAATAAAGCCGAATGAATAAAAAAGCACCGAATGAAGCGTTGTCATGGATGCCGGATCTAAAAGAAACGTATGAAACGAAATCTAAATCAAAAACGATAAAATAAAACGATAAAAAAAACTGGGTTTCTTATTGTTGGTGTATTGTGGGAATACGATCTGTTTGATGAACACTACCAAGCTTTCGAAACTGTAAAACGCACGCAACTTTATTATATAATACCTTTAAATGAATTTGACGGTCAGCCGATAATGATACATTATTGTAAGGATAAGCTATATTTTAGAAAGAAATACGATTTCATGATCCATGAAAATGATTTATAGTAATGAGTTTATTGTTATAATTATTTAATAAATATTCAGTTGTATTAAACAAATTTTTTCCCTTTTTTATTAACGACTTAGAATGAGTCAATCTTTTTCCATTTTTATATTGTAACGACATCTAATTAGCAAGGGACTTGAAGGTGAAGTATTTTTCAAATATTAAGAACTATAGTACTCAAAGAAGAGCAAGGATTTGAAGTAAGAAAGTTTAGAAAAGCGTGGAGTAGGGTCAATGAACAAGTTTAGAGTTTCCCGGCTACTTACATCTTTGTCTTCTGCAACGCAGGAGTCAGGATCTTTTGGCATTAAATGCGAATCACCTGAGTGTGCGGCATGTCCGGACAAACGTAAAGTCACTTTAATGACTTATGCTGTCGGTTTCGTGGTGCAATTGTGCCTCTCCCATTTTGCCAAACTATGACTCCATGGCTGGTTATGTTCAACCTAACTGTGGAAATGCATATTACATTCTTAGTAAACTTTGCACTTGCAGTGCTGTTCGAAATAATAGCATCGCGAGAGTTTTTCAAGTATAGTATTATGGATACCTATGCGTATGTTTTACATGATTGCATCGTGTACAGTAGTAACAATTCGGTACCTGGTGGTCGTCTAACTTACTAACGCTTACCTTTCGAGTCAAATAATACCATTTTATTAGCATCAACCCACTAAATGTTACGTCACTTTTCGACGGCCCAATTGGCGTGAAATTCGGAAGGTTCAGATGTTTGTAAAGGTACGTGTTGTGAATAGTGGTTCTTTTCTCGGACTTCTTTATCGATTGTTTTTACTAGTTGAAGTTACAATAGAATGTTCCAGGCCTTTCATGACTTCTCTCGAAGACATAAACGGATATTATTTTTCCATCTGGCGATAAATTTGAGTGGATGTTGCTCGCTAGTTTCACTTTTGTTTGTCCAGTGCAAAGCATTGTGTATCTTTTTAGCAGAGCTCTGTAAAAAATCCTGAACTTCACGGTATGTTTTGCCACTAGCAATCTACCGTTTGGTGAGATTTCGCTTCTCGGCTGTACAGTACATCGAACGACCCATTTTCGTGAAATATTACAACTTATAAACTTTGAATTTCCAGTGAATTGTAAGCGTAGGAACACAATACTGAATAGAACAGATAGCATAAACTGAAAATCTTGAAAACTTTAGCAATTTAAAAACCTTTTGTGGTAGCGCTGCTATTTCACCGAACAGCTTTATATCGACTTTCTTCCTAACTGACAGCCATTTTTTGTAAGCAATAAGCCAATGGTTCCAAATAGTGGCACGTTTTACTCTTCGCATAGTCACTTACAAAAACATAGAATGTTATTGGAGAGTAGAACGTATGGGATCATTGTGCATCAAACTCGAAAAATATTAGCGCTGCTATTTTTTCGAACAGCGCTGTACACAATGGCTCGCCAGCTACGAACTTGATGAGCTACATGTCGACGGTGAAGCACTTGAAACATGCTTCGCACCCATTTTAATAAATTTTACATCATTTTGATAGTCGTAAATGTCCATAATTATTGATTTTCAATGGACAACAACTTATCCTTTAATATAAGACTCATTACTAAAAAATTGAAGAAAATTCAATTTTGACGCATCGGCGGACCCCCCTGCACATTGAAAATGTCTAAAACTATTGATTTTCAATTGCCAACAACTTCTCCTGCAATATAAAACTCATTACCAAAAAGCTGAAAAAATTTCATTTTAACGCATCGGCGGATCCCCCTGTGCATTGTCAATGTCCAAAACTATTGATTTTCAATGGCCAACAATTTCTCCTTCAATATAAAACTCATTACCAAAAAGTTAAAAAAAAATCCATTTTGACGCATCGTCGGACCGACTTACGCATTGTAAATGTCCAAAACTATTGATTTTCAACGGTCAACAATTTCTCCTGCTATATAAAACACATTACTAAAAAGTTGAAAAAAATTCCATCTTGACGCATCGGCGGGCTCCCCTGCGCATTGTAAATGTCCAAAACTATTGATTTTCAATGGCCAACAACTTCTCCTTCAATATAAAACTCATTACCAACAAGTTGAAAAATGTCTATTTTGACGCATCGGCGGACCTTCCTGCGCATTGTAAATATCCAAAACTATTGCTTTTCAACGGCAAACAATTTCCCCTACAACGATATTAGGTGACCGCTAATATTTTGCTTGCAGTCCTTTCCTGTAACAAGCGAAAAAAGGACTGCCGCATATTCCAATCTTGCAAATATAAGCCATGAATGTCGTTCACTACATTCATTGTGCACCGCTGCTATGAATGTCGTTTGCAACAGTTCCAACGCAACGTATGATGAAAGTTAGACACACGGACCATTCACATACATTTGCAACTGTTAGCGAACCAAACCAAACTACGGCACCAAGCCGAATAACCGACCTTTCACGAATAATTTACAGGCACGCTCAGCAGCACGAACGTTTTTGCTTTTCTCTCGTCCGTTTACATGCACACTTGCACCGGGGCTGAAGTGTTGGTTTTTTCCCGAAGTTTCGCATAAAAATGTCACTTGAAATGACTTCTTCCAGCGAAGAACTTAAATATTTTATTCACAAAGAATTAGTATTAAGTGGATTGTCGGCCTCTTTCAAAGGGTATTTTTTTCGTGTTACTTTTATTTGGATTTGACTTTCGACATTTCTCGCAAAGATGTTGTCCCATGCTAATGTGATTCATATAATATCCTTCAAACTACCAAGCCCTCTTCGATACACCAAAATCGACGTTCAATTGGCCATAACTTTTTTTCTGTTTAATCGATTTGGATGCAGTTTTTTGCCAAAGAACCGGAAATTATTCCAATTTTCTAAAATGCTTTAAAAATTGTATTCGGAGCTACGACCCCGGAGTAAATCCAGATTGCAGTGGGGTACCAACTTTTGGCCATTTTCAGTTTTTCATAAATATTTTCAAAACAACGCTAGAATTCAACATTTTTCGACAAGAATTTGTTAGAAATAGCCTTCTTACATAATAATTGCACTTCATATATGAGTAATATGAATTGGCCAGTTCCTGGGAGCGGTTCCCAAAAGTGGCCATTCATGAGCTTACATTGCATATGCTTTATTATAACAGAAACACTAATTTATTTCAACAAATCTTATCAGATCGTCTACTTCGTATAACAAGCAATTAATTCAATAAAGATTTAATATAGATTTGCCACTTTCTGACCAGTTCCGGGAATTCCGGAACACGGTTCCCAGGACAAAATTTATTTTTTATGATAATCATGGCATGCGGCACATCAAAAACATCAACTCGATGATCTATGAAGAATGCAATCACATTCGAAGGCATCCGGACACATGTAGACACTTGATGACCAGTTCCGACAATTCCGGAACTCGGTTCCCGTGCCAAATTTTTTTTATGATAATCATGGCATGCGGCACATCAAAAAACATCAACTCGATGATCAATGAAGAATGCAATCATATACGAAGGCATCCGTACACATGTGGACAATTTATGACCAGTTCCGGGAATTCCGGAACACGGTTCCCAGGACAAATTTTATTTTTATGATAATCGTGGCATGCGGCACATCAAAAAACATAAACTCGATAAACTATGAAGAATGTAATCATATACGAAGGTATCCGGACACATGTAGACACTTGATGACCAGTTCCGGTAATTCCGGAACATGGTTCCCAGGACAAATTTTATTTTTATGATAATCATAGCATGCGGCACATCAAAAAACATCAACTCGATGAGCTATGAAGAATGCAATCATATACGAAGGCATCCGTACACATGTGGACCATTGATGACCAGTTCCGGGAATTCCGGAATACGGTTCCCAGGACAAATTTTATTTTTATGATAATCGTGGCATGCGGCACATCAAAAAACATCAACTCGATGATCAATGAAGAATGCAATCATATACGAAGGCATCCGTACACATGTGGACCATTGATCACCAGTTCCGAGAATTCCGGAACACGGCTCCCGTGCCAAAAAATTTTTTATGATCATCATGGCATGCGGCACATCAAAAAACATCAACTCGATGATCAATGAAGAATGTAATCATATACGAAGGCATCCGTACACATGGAGACAATTTATGACCAGTTCCGGGAATTCCGGAACACGGTTCCCAGGACAAATTTTATTTTTATGATAATCATAGCATGCGGCACATCAAAAAACATCAACTCGATGAGCTATGAAGAATGCAATCATATACGAAGGCATCCGTACACATGTGGACCATTGATGACCAGTTCCGGGAATTCCGGAATACGGTTCCCAGGACAAATTTTATTTTTATGATAATCGTGGCATGCGGCACATCAAAAAACATCAACTCGATGATCAATGAAGAATGCAATCATATACGAAGGCATCCGTACACATGTGGACCATTGATCACCAGTTCCGAGAATTCCGGAACACGGCTCCCGTGCCAAAGAATTTTTTATGATCATCATGGCATGCGGCACATCAAAAAACATCAACTCGATGATCAATGAAGAATGCAATCATATACGAAGGCATCCGTACACATGTGGACCATTGATCACCAGTTCCGAGAATTCCGGAACACGGCTCCCGTGCCAAAATTTTTTTTATGATCATCATGGCATGCGGCACATCAAAAAACATCAACTCGATGATCAATGAAGAATGCAATCATATACGAAGGCATCCGTACACATGTGGACAATTTATGACCAGTTCCGGGAATTCCGAAACACGGTTCCCAGGTCAAATTTTATTTTTATGATAATCGTGGCATGCGACACATCAAAAAACATCAACTCGATGATCTATGAAGAATGCATTCATGTATGAAGACATCCGTACACATGCGGACCCATGATGCCCGGTTCCGAGAATTCCGGAATACGGTTCCCAGGACGAATTTTGTTTTTATGATAATCATGGCATGAGGCACAACAAAAAACGTCAAGTCGAAGATCTATGAAGAATGCAATTATATACGAAGATATCCTGAGACATACGGTCACTTGATGGCCAGATCCGGAAATTCCGAAATACGGCACATCAAAAAACATCAACTCGATGATCTATGAAAAATACGAAGGAATCGATACAAGCGGACACTTGATGACCGGTTTCAGGAATTCCGGAACACGTTTCCCGAGTCGAACTCTGTTTTCCAAGATGAACATGATAATATATGAAGGCATCCGGACACAAGATTCTCAGTTCCGGGAATTCCGGAACGCAGTTCACAGGACGACATTTTTTATTCGTTTTTTGTTTTTGAGTTGAGGTATGTGGTTCATCAAAAAACATCTACTCGATGATCTACGAAGAAAGCAGTCATCCAGACACATACGGACATTTGATGGCCGGTTCCGTGAATTCCGGAACACGCTTTATTTTCCTTTCTTTAAGGAACGATTGCTAATGGTCCGTGAAACCGTAGTACACAAAACAAATACTCTGGAGCAGAAAAGCATTTGTTTTGTTACTCTTAAGCTGTTCGAATTATAGCAAATCACATGTGGGTGTGTCATCGCTCCAAATTTGGGCTCCTATCACAACATGTCCCGTATAAACTGAATGTCACTCCTGAATACCATGTCTACAAACATGTCCAGTATGAATAAGAAAATCGGAGACAAATAATAACTTTATTGTGGCGACTTGTGGTTACTTATACTGCGACATTTTACTTATGATTTTCTCATTTGACTTCCCACAAATTTCAGCATTGATTATGATCGCTGAGAAATATTTTCCTAAAAAGGCAAATCAAATTGGCACTAAAATGGGGTAAAGATGAGGTTGAAAAGCTGGTGATGAACGATAATTTTTTTCACCACACCAACGGGGAAAAATTATCGTTCATCATGCATATGAAGTTTACCATTGCATGGTATTGGTGATGTTATAGTAGAAGGAGTAGAGGGTAAAGCCGGCACAAAACAAAATGTAAATAATGTGGGTTGAGAGAGGGGTGTGGTGGTAAAAAAATACTATCCACTTCTATTTTATCTCCTTGTGGTTCGTTGATATTTGCACTCAATCACTGTGTGCGAATTACTGCAAGTACACGAGGATGACTTTTGGACAAGAGATCGTTAGCTCAAAATCAAAAAATGCGACCGCGCTATTTTGGGTAAAACTTAAAAAAATAAGTTACGTAACGGAGTGTAGTATCAAGGCTTTGTTTTAAATACATTACAGATCTTACAGAAAAATATTTCGGCCAAGGAACCGTGTTCCGGAATCCACGGAACCACAACATCAATAGACCGCATGTGTCCGGATGTCTTCATATATGACTGCTTTCCTCGAATTGATTTGTTTGGTTATGTTACTCTCCATCGAGTATCCGTATGTATCCGGATGCCTTCGTATATGCTTGAATTCTTCATAGTTCTTCGAGTTGATGTTTTTTGAAGTGCCGCATGCCATGATTATCATAAAAAATACAATTGGTCTTTAGAACCATGTCCCGGAAAACCCGGAACTGGTCATCAAGTGTCCATATGTGTCCGGTTGCCTTCGTATATGATTGCATTCTTCATAGATCATCGAGTTGATGTTTTTGATGTGCCGCATGCCATGGTTATCATAAAAATAAAATTCATCCTGGGAACCGTGTTCCGGAATTCCCGGAACTCTCCATCAAGTATCCGTATGTGTTCGGTTGCTTTCAATATGATTGCATTTTTCATAGATCTTCGAGTTGATGTTTTTTGATGTGAATCATTCCATGATTATCATAAAAATTATATTCGTCCTGGGAACCGTGTTCCGGAATTCCCGGAACTCTCCATTAAGTGTCCATATGTATCCAGATGCCTTCGTATATGATTGCATTCTTCATAGATCATCGAGTTGATATTTTTTGATGTGCCTTATGCCACGAGTTCCCGAAACTCTTCATCAAGTGTCCATATGTCTGCCTTCGTATATGATTGCACTTTTCATAGTTTATCGAGTTGATGTTTTTTGATGGGCCGATTGCCATGATTATCATAAAAATAAGATTTGACCCGGGAACCATGTTCCGGAATTCTCGGAACTGGCCATCAATGGTTCACAAGTGTACGGATGCCTTCGTAAATGATTGGATTATTCACAGATCATCGAGTTGATGTTTTTTGATGTGCCGCATGCCACGATTATCATAAAAATAAAATTTGTCCTGGGAACCGTTTAATATAACAGAATGTCGATTCTAAGCAATCATTGCCGCGCTCGATTTATTTATTGTTGTGATCAATACTGGTTATGCCAGGCAAGTGCAAAAGAAATATAAAATCATGAGATAGTTGACAGTACTACAGTTCTGAGGGAAGATATAGAATGCAGTTAATTCAGACATTATTCCTTCAGAAGACAAACCTGCAAGAGGAAAAGCAACACAAAATCTCGAATAAAAAAAAATAAGAGTGAAAACGAGCTGGGCCACAGACTTCAGCTCGCCGAAAACCGGCTTGTCTTGAAAATAAATAATATGAATGCCGAAAAACAATAATTGCGAAAGGGGCGGGCAAAGCGCATTTGGCAAATCGACAGCCTCGTACGCAGCTCACCTGGGTTCGACTCCCAACCCAGCACATAGGGTTAGTGATTTTAGTAAAAATATTGTTCAATCTCGAATCTTTATACGAACAACCCTAAGGTTAAAACTTCTTTTATCAAAAATTAAAAAAAAAACGAAATGAATGCACTTGATCGCAATAATTGAAAATAATAGTATTATTTTCTCTACACAAAACAGCTAGACTGCCAATCTAGCTCTCGGAATGTCAAAATATTTCAGTAGAACATTGAACTAAAATGCCCAACCTCACTCCCATGACAGTCCAGAGAGCCCGTCCACGCGGCCCTAGAAAACCCCCGACCAATCTCAGTATCCGAGCTTGGTCCATATTGCTTTTACATGCCAACACCACAGAGAACAGACATCCATGATCGAACAAAAATATTTAAAAAACGTGTGTAAACATTTGAATTAATATACGAAAAACACTAGCGCCGCCACATCAACCACCGTCAAATCGATTCCGGAACCGGTTCGAAATCATGGATGGATTCAGCATGGAATTTAGCTCAAAGAAAACAACCGATTCCGACTCTATCGGTTGACGCATTTGAGCTGAAATTCATGCTGGAAGTCCGAATCGGTTCCGGACTAATTTGACTGGGTAGAGGAATAACCGCTGTCGATTCTGTCGCACTCAGCCACAAAAAAACATGACGACAGTAGCGCACCTGGTTTAGATATCCAAACTACCTTCGAAACCGTTAGAGATTTTACACAAGTTGAATGCTGAAGATGGACGTCTGTTCTCTGTGCTAACACCATGTAAACAAGCTCGTCCAATCGTGATCCTCCAGAGCATCTCCACTCCAACGACGTCATCCTGCAATGTCTCGTAGGACACGTTACCAAGAGAAAAAGAAAAACAAGAAGCCAGTTATCTAGTCTTGTCTTAGGTCAATGCTCTAATCACTACACATACACGGGATAACTAAAGTACAAAACCTCAATGCGCACAACACCGAAGACCGCACATAGAGCGCTCTACAATCTGTAACTGTGTTAGTGTGTTCAACGATTTGTTTTCCTCCGCCTGTCATAATGTTCTGACAGGTGGAGGAAAACAAATCGAAAATAGTTCTCGGTCGGAGTATTAATATGATGGAAACTGACCAACTGGTATTGTACATCTCCGGAATAAGCTTTACACCGCATAAAGCATTTCAACACCATTATACATACTGTAGGAAAGCCATTTCTAATGTCTACAGTTTTACGACTGGAGGAAAACAAACCACCCAAGTGGTATGTGAAATGATTTGCATAGAACTCCACATGCAATCTCCACCACCGTACACACTGAGACCGTGCATACGTCAACAATCTCGACGCTCAAGTGCTAGTGCCCCACTACCTACTATGAATATTTACAATGGAACATTGCAAGATGACACCATATGACCAAAAATGCTCGAATAATGACAGTCCAGCGAGCCCGACTACATGATGTTAGAATTTGAATCAAGTTTCTTGCACTGGGTGGAATCAAAAACTTTCCAAGTTCTCGACCCAAATTTGCTTGAAGAGTAAATTCTCTATAATTACTTCTAGGATGATTAACAGCCAAAATTATTTTATGTGAAGATGAATAGTTTTACGTTTTGAAATTGGGTCATTAAATGAGGAAAAAAAAATCTTTTTTTATTACATACATCGATAAAGCTGATTTTCGTGATTGCAACAATGTTTTTTCCCAACTCAGGAAACGTGAAAATAATATAAAAAATTAAAATAAAGAAATGTGTTGACAGTCTGGATTTGACACTATCAGAAGCATTTGACATATCGAATTTCACGACAAATGATGCCCTGTCAGAAAAAATTAATACATGCTTTCCCGGTTTTCCCGCAGGATTATTTTTATTTGACATAAACACCATCCAATGCATATCGTTTTTTTCATTTTGGGTGTTGTCTTGATAGGCCAGATGCAAACAACCGCAGTTTTCCTATCTATGGATGCCAAGTTTACATAAGATTTATTTTAAAAACAAAAAAAATCGTTTTTTACGTATTTCAATGAATTTTTTTTTAAATGATGTTATATTATGTATATGGGACCAAGGCTGGAAGAAGTCATTGCAAATGACATTTTTATGCGAAAGGTCGGGAGAAAACCAACGCGACCGGCACGCTCCAAGTTTACCTAAAGCTGTTATGCATGTAAACGGACGAGAGAAAAGCAAAAACGTTCGTGCTGCTGAGCGTGCCTGTTACATGTTCGTGAAAGTTCGGTTATTCGGCTTGCTGCCGTAGTTGGGTTTCGTTCGCTAGCAGTTGTGAATGTATGTGAATGGCCCGTGTGTTTAACTTTCATCATCCGTCGCGTTGGAACTGTTGCAAATAAATTTCGTAGCAGCGGTTCAAAATAAATGTAGTAAACGACATTCAAGGCTTTGCAAGATAGAAATGCGCGGCATTTCTTTTTTCGCTTGCTATAGGAAGGGATTGCAAGCAAAATATTAGCGGTCACTCGAAAATTAAAACATAAAATCGCAACATTTCATGCATTTAAAAAAATGTTTCGAGTTCCGGTTTATATGGGAATTTCATATGTGACCGGATGGTTAAGTCCATATTTCCGGAACCATATAAGCGACATCTGTGGGGGGTAATATAGCTATCATTTGGGGCTAAATTTACGAACATCGACCCAATCATTTCCGGAAAACTGATGTGAGTTTGTTAATTGTGAAAGATGGCCGCTTTTCTTGGGCACTTCCCGAACCGTCTATGGTGGTCAATGCAGTCAACGAAAGTTCGGTTGGCCGTCAGTGAGCTAGAAATGCAAATTTAAGTTGTATGAGAGACATTTTAGCGAATTTTTTACCTTTTTTGCTTTCATCGGAGTATCGGTTTGAATTAGGGTTGCCACCTCTGGAGAGGCTTCGACCTGGAGATTTTCACTGATCTGGGGGGTGGTGGATTTTGAGTGGAACGTGACAGAAATTGGAATCAAAGCGATTGCTAGGCATTTTAGAGCACTTTAATCGCTTTTTATTACTACGTTAAAGTAAAGCTGTAAATTTTTGACGTTTGAGAACGGTTTTATCGCTTTAATGTGGTGTAGTATTTCACTTCCCCGACTAAGTGCCAAGAATACAAAAGCACAAGCTACTCTCACTGTGGAGGTCGAACGAGCATTGCTCTTCTCCACAACTAACAGGAGAAGGAAAGCAAAGGAGGCAGAGCTGCGACATCACACTATGTGGTGTCGGTTATTCGTCACCAACAAATTTTAATTTCGCAACAAAGGGGCCAAACTCACCTCCCTAGCCCAGTCAAGGATCGCTGCTGGAGTAGCAACAACACCGCAAGAACTCGTTTGATGTTGACCTAGTCAGTAGGATTAGAAAAAATCTGCCAGATCTTAGTGCAGCTGGTGATAAGCACCACTAAGAGTGAAATGATTTGGTAAAATTGCAGTAAAATAACTTTTTTACACCATTTTGTAGCACATAGCGAAATATTACTTTCCTTAACCCTCCGGAAGTCGCGCATATGGCTTACCGAACGAGCAGCCGCTGGTCTCCTAAGACGATTTCGTTAGATTTTCAGAGCAGCGTGCACTCAGTGCACTAGCGCGACTTCCGGAAGGTTAATTTGTAGTAAATTTTGTTTTTCATTTTCATTGCTTTGTGAAAGAAATTAGCAATATTTGAACTCTTCGCCACCTTGAAACGAAGGGTTAGTCGGGAAAAATAAATCTGAACCAGAGTAATAGTTAATTTAGACTTTTTAAATATTTTGTAAAGAATCAATTAATTCCAAAAAAATTGAACCTATGCTTCTTCCTACCAAACCCGGAGAAATTGATGTAAAACCCGGAGACCCGGAGATCGCTCCCGAAAACCGGAGTCTCCGGGTCAAACCCGGAGGGGTGGCAACCCTAGTTTGAATCGAAATTTTCTTTGTGACCACAACTCATAACTTCGGAACCGGAAGTCGAATCGTGATGAAATTTAATAGCCATTTACGGAGATAAAACACCTTTCATTTGAGACTAAGTTTGATTGAATCGGTTAAGCCATCTCCGAGAAACCGAGTGACTGCTATTCTGAATTCGGATGCTTCTGCCAGGGCTTCCGGAACCGATGATGGTGGCCAATGTGACCAAAGAGAGTTTGAATGGCTGTTAGGGACCTAGTACTACGAATCCAAGCAGACGTGGCCACATTTTGGAAGAAATAACCTTTTTTGCCTTTCTCAATAGAAAGGTATTGCAATTGCTCTGAAAACCGACTTTTTAACGGAGGCCCGGAGGGCCGAGTGACATATACCATTCGATTCAGTTCGTCGAGTTCGGCAAATGTCTGTGTGTGTATGTATGTATGTATGTGTGTGTATGTGCGTCTGTGTGTGTGTACGCGAACACAATCTCACTCACTTTTCTCAGAGATGGATGAACCGATTTTTACAAACTTAGTCCCAAATGAAAGGTGCAACGTTTCCATAGGCTGCTATTGAATTTCTAATGGATCCGACTTCCGGTTCCGGAATTACAGGGTGATGAGTACGATCACGCAGAAAATGTCGATTTTAAGAAATTCTGCAATGAATGTATAATGGTGAAAATTTTTCCAAAATGTGACCACAACTGCTTCGATTTGTAGTACTAGGTCATTAACAGCCATTCAAAGTCTCTTTGGTCACATTGGCCACCATCATCGGTTCCGGAAGCCCCGGCGGAAGTATCCAAATTCAGACTAACAGTCACATCGGTTTCTCGGAGGTGGCTAGACCGAATCAACCAAACTTAGTCGCAAATGAAAGATGTTGCGTCCCCGTAAATGGCTATTAAATTTTATCCCCAACCGACTTCCGGTTCCGGAGTTACGGGTTGTGGCGTGCGATCACATAGCAAATTGTGATTCAAACCGATACCCCGATGGAAGCAAAAACCGATTTAATCCACCTAGCAGTGAGATGAGACATTTCTTACACATTTCACTATTGGATTAGTTTGCAGAACTCACGAGAAGTAGGCACCCAACTAGAGGTGGAATGAAAACAGTTTCTAGTCTTGCACGAATAAAATCTCGAATAAACTGAATAAATTATAGAAATCAACAAAAACGACCGAAATAAAAAAGTAAAGCAAAAAATGAAATAATAGGTTTTTAAATTCATAAAATGAGTAGAAAAATTAATTTAAATCAAAATTATAATACACACGAACCAAATTAGATTAGGTTATTAAATAAAAATTAAGATTATATTTAGAAATAGTTATAAGATTAATAGAATAAATTGACTCATACTAACAAATTGAATGAAATAAAACGAATGACCGAACATGAAATGCATAAAATTAAAGATATGAATAAAATGAATCAAATGAATGAAATGAATGAAATGAATGAAATGAATGAAATGAATGAAATGAATGAAATGAATGAAATGAATGAAATGAATGAAATGAATGAAATGAATGAAATGAACGAAATGAATGAAATGAACGAAATGAATGAAATGAACGAAATGAATGAAATGAACGAAATGAATGAAATGAACGAAATGAATGAAATGAACGAAATGAATGAAATGAACGAAATGAATGAAATGAACGAAATGAATGAAATGAACGAAATGAATGAAATGAACGAAATGAATGAAATGAACGAAATGAATGAAATGAACGAAATGAATGAAATGAACGAAATGAATGAAATGAACGAAATGAATGAAATGAACGAAATGAATGAAATGAACGAAATGAATGAAATGAACGAAATGAATGAAATGAACGAAATGAATGAAATGAACGAAATGAATGAAATGAACGAAATGAATGAAATGAACGAAATGAATGAAATGAACGAAATGAATGAAATGAACGAAATGAATGAAATGAACGAAATGAATGAAATGAACGAAATGAATGAAATGAACGAAATGAATGAAATGAACGAAATGAATGAAATGAACGAAATGAATGAAATGAACGAAATGAATGAAATGAACGAAATGAATGAAATGAACGAAATGAATGAAATGAACGAAATGAATGAAATGAACGAAATGAATGAAATGAACGAAATGAATGAAATGAACGAAATGAATGAAATGAACGAAATGAATGAAATGAACGAAATGAATGAAATGAACGAAATGAATGAAATGAACGAAATGAATGAAATGAACGAAATGAATGAAATGAACGAAATGAATGAAATGAACGAAATGAATGAAATGAACGAAATGAATGAAATGAACGAAATGAATGAAATGAACGAAATGAATGAAATGAACGAAATGAATGAAAAGAACGAAATGAATGAAATGAACGAAATGAATGAAATGAACGAAATGAACGAAATGAATGAAATGAACGAAATGAATGAAATGAACGAAATGAATGAAATGAGAGTAAAAATTTCTGAAGTGGCCCCCCCATTTTTCGCAAAGTTGCAAATTTAGCAAAAAATATTTTTATTTTATAGTTTAGGCATCCGCAAACATGTTTGTAAAATATTTTACCGATATTCAAAATATTTATAATATTTTCAGTTATTGGAAGTTTTACACACCTTTTTTTTGTAATATTTGTTATAGCTAGAGTTTTATCTCGAATTGTATGAAACTTCTAGGGTGGTTAAAAAAATGTTTGGCCTACAAAATGCCGAAAAAATGATTAGCAAATGTTAACTATTTCTACTATTTTTTAAACAATTTTTAAAATAAATGCCGTTTTAATCGGTTTCTTCACGCGATATTTATCCCGTTTTAATTGTAAAATGTTGCATATATTATCAGATTCGAATTTCAGAAAAAAAAAAATTTGAGCAACTATAAGGTTTTTAAAATATTTGATTTTTTCTGTTAACCGGCATGCCAGGCGCAAAGCACGCGCGAGGCAGCCGGTGTTCGTCACGACACGCTTAGACATACATCGCACGAGCGAGTCGGCCGGTGCTCGCGCCGACTCTAACTACATGCATACCTTATAGGATGATTTTCGGTGCAATAGCACGATCAATAATATTAACTGCTTATATTAATAATATCAATATATATAACTTGTCCACTAAACAGCCGGTACTCGTCACGACACGTGTAAACCTGCATCGCACTAACCAACTTGCCGTGCACTCCGCGACACGTTTAGACAAGTATAAAAGTGGGCTATGAATTTTGGTTGATAAGTTGTCAGTGGCGTGCTCAATCAATCAGTTTTCAGAGAATAGGTGGTGCGTTCAAACTTAGAACTTGTTTTCGATTGTTGAATTTAGTTTCAGTTGAGTGGGTGATAAACATGGGTCGCCCTGAAAAGTGTTGCAATCCTTTGCGTAAGAAAAATCATCAATGTGTGCGAAAAAGTCTTTTCATTGTTACGCGAACATGGAACAGCAAATTTAAAAAACTTGTTGGATTGAAAGTGTGCAACAATTGTCGAAGGGATATGTATAGATACAAAGGAAATGATTGTTCTCCTGAGCCACATCAAGAACAGATCATTAATGAAGTGGCAAATGAAAATCTTAATGATGCTGTTGACGAAGACAACCAACTTGATCCCACTTATGTATGTAAGACTGTTGACGATAATATGAAAATGGAGAAAATTAACACCTTTTTAGAAGAAATTGGGGAACCGAAAATGAAAAAAACGCGTTTTTTGAAATTGTGCTCAGATGGTCGACTTAATATTTCTGAAATTATAAAAAACCCCGAGCAGGAGAAAGTAATTTTTAATGCGATGTCCGAAAAAGAGTCTGAACTTATCTCTGGAATAAAACATGCTTTGTCACATGCAAAAAATAGATTGGATAAAATACAAATTCTGACTACAGTTCCACCCAACTGGACAATTAAAAAAATGCAAAAAGAATTGCAAGTTTCGCGTCGTATGGCTCGTCGTGCCAATAAATTGAGGAAAAGTGATGGTCATGGATCAAGACCCGAGAAAAAAAGAGGCAGAAAAGTACCTGATTGGATACTTCAAAAAGTTTGCGCATTTTATTTGTCTGAAGAAAACAGTCGTGCTTTACCGGGAATAAAGGATTACGTTTCGATTGTTGAGAACGGCAAACGAACACATGTACAAAAAAAACTTTTATTATCTAATGTTAATGAATTGCATGACAAATTCATCAAAGAATTTCCTGACGCTTCGATTTCTCTCTCGAAATTTCAAGAACTGCGACCACGAGAGTGTATTTCACCAGGACAGAAAGGAACACACAACGTGTGTGTTTGCAAAATCCACGAAAACATGAAATTAAAAATTTTTGGTATCAAGCAAGAATTGCAAAAAAAAGGAGTTACTTTCAGCAAAACCTATAAAGATTTTATCCAATCGTCAACATGCAGCGTTTCAACTCCAAACTGTTTTTTGTCTAAATGTGATAAATGTCACGGTACTGAAGCTGTTGTAAACGAATTGGCCCGATTGTTAAAAAAAGCAGAATTTCAACGATAAAGTATAGTCAGTGGAAAAGCACAGATAGGTATTATGATCCCTGAAAATTTATACAATAATTATTCTACTATGCAGGTTGTATAATTCTGGTTCAATTTTTACAGATGTGAAATAATTGAACTTAACACTACAGTTAAAGATTTTTTTAATGAACTTCGGTTGGAATTACCAGTACTGATAAAACACGATTTTCTAGCCAATTCTCAAGCCTCATATTTTAAAAAGAAGAAAGAAGAAATTGAAGAAGATGAAATAGTCGTCGCTCTAGATTTTGCCGAAAATTATTCTTTTTTTGTGCAAAACGCGATTCAATCTCACCACTGGTCTAATGACCAGGCGACCCTTCATCGATACGTTATTTATTATCGGGAACACGCTCAGATAAAAAATCGGAATTTCGTCATAATTTCAGAAAAAACTACTCATGACACAAGTTCAGTGCACTTATTTAATTCAAAACTTATTGAGTATTTGATAACAAAATTTCCAAAAAATAAAATAAGCAATATTTATTATTTTTCTGATGGAGCTGCGTCGCAATATAAAAACAAGTTCAATTTTCTCAATTTAGCACTCCACGATGAAGATTTTAACATAAAGGCAGAGTGGAATTTCTTTGCCACTTCGCACGGAAAAGGAGCTTGTGATGGAATTGGTGGCACCGTAAAAAGGCATGCGTATAAAGCTAGTTTGCAGCGAGTCAATACTCATAGAATCACAACAGCTAGAAATTTGTTTGATTGGGCGAAGAATTTTTTCAAAAACATAGACTTTCAACTTTGCACGGTAAACGAACATGAAATTCACGATTATCAGCAGAAAACTCGGTTTGAAAATGCAATGACAATCAAAAATACACGTGCGTTTCACCATTTTAAACCAATTGATAGAAGACAATTGGAGTGTAAATTGTTTTCGATGGACACAAAATCTGTAATAAATACTGTGTTGAAAAAAGAAAAAAAGAAATAATGAATAAACTATGTTATACATATTGTTATTATTAATATAAGCATTCAATATTATTGATCATGCTATTGCACCGAAAATCATCCTATAAGGTATGCATGTAGTTGGAGCCGGCGCGAGCACCGGCCGACTCGCTCGTGCGATGTATGTCCAAGCGTGTCGTGACGAACACTGGCTGCATCGCGTGCGCGTTGCGCCTGGCATGCCGGTTAACAGAAAAAATCAAATATTTTAAAAACCTTATAGTTGCTCAAATTTTTTTTTCTGGAATTCGAATCTAATAATATATGCAACATTTTACAATTAAAACGGGATAAATATCGCGTGAAGAAACCGATTAAAACGGCATTTATTTTAAAAATTGCTTAAAAAATAGTAGAAATAGTTAACATTTGCTAATCATTTTTTCGGCATTTTGTAGGCCAAACATTTTTTTAACCACCCTAGAAGTTTCATACAATTCGAGATAAAACTCTAGCTATAACAAATATTACAAAAAAAAGGTGTGTAAAACTTCCAATAACTGAAAATATTATAAATATTTTGAATATCGGTAAAATATTTTACAAACATGTTTGCGGATGCCTAAACAACAAAATAAAAATATTTTTTGCTAAATTTGCCACTTTGCGAAAAATGGGGGGGCCACTTCAGAAATTTTTACTCATGAACGAAATGAATGAAATGAACGAAATGAATGAAATGAACGAAATGAATGAAATGAACGAAATGAATGAAATGAACGAAATGAATGAAATGAACGAAATGAATGAAATGAACGAAATGAATGAAATGAACGAAATGAATGAAATGAACGAAATGAATGAAATGAACGAAATGAATGAAATGAACGAAATGAATGAAATGAACGAAATGAATGAAATGAACGAAATGAATGAAATGAACGAAATGAATGAAATGAACGAAATGAATGAAATGAACGAAATGAATGAAATGAACGAAATGAATGAAATGAACGAAATGAATGAAATGAACGAAATGAATGAAATGAACGAAATGAATGAAATGAACGAAATGAACGAAATGAATGAAATGAATGAAATGAACGAAATGAATGAAATGAACGAAATGAACGAAATGAATGAAATGAACGAAATGAATGAAATGAACGAAATGAATGAAATGAACGAAATGAATGAAATGAACGAAATGAATGAAATGAACGAAATGAATGAATTGAACGAAATGAATGAAATGAACGAAATGAACGAAATGAACGAAATGAACGAAATGAACGAAATGAATGAAATGAATGAAATGAATGAAATGAATGAAATGAATGAAATGAATGAAATGAATGAAATGAATGAAATGAATGAAATGAATGAAATGAATGAAATGAATGAAATGAATGAAATGAATGAAATGAATGAAATGAATGAAATGAATGAAATGAATGAAATGAATGAAATGAATGAAATGAATGAAATGAATGAAATGAATGAAATGAATGAAATGAATGAAATGAATGAAATGAATGAAATGAATGAAATGAATGAAATGAATGAAATGAATGAAATGAATGAAATGAATGAAATGAATGAAATGAATGAAATGAATGAAATGAATGAAATGAATGAAATGAATGAAATGAATGAAATGAATGAAATGAATGAAATGAATGAAATGAATGAAATGAATGAAATGAATGAAATGAATGAAATGAATGAAATGAATGAAATGAATGAAATGAATGAAATGAATGAAATGAATGAAATGAATGAAATGAATGAAATGAATGAAATGAATGAAATGAATGAAATGAATGAAATGAATGAAATGAATGAAATGAATGAAATGAATGAAATGAATGAAATGAATGAAATGAATGAAATGAATGAAATGAATGAAATGAATGAAATGAATGAAATGAATGAAATGAATGAAATGAATGAAATGAATGAAATGAATGAAATGAATGAAATGAATGAAATGAATGAAATGAATGAAATGAATGAAATGAATGAAATGAATGAAATGAATGAAATGAATGAAATGAATGAAATGAATGAAATGAATGAAATGAATGAAATGAATGAAATGAATGAAATGAATGAAATGAATGAAATGAATGAAATGAATGAAATGAATGAAATGAATGAAATGAATGAAATGAATGAAATGAATGAAATGAATGAAATGAATGAAATGAATGAAATGAATGAAATGAATGAAATGAATGAAATGAATGAAATGAATGAAATGAATGAAATGAATGAAATGAATGAAATGAATGAAATGAATGAAATGAATGAAATGAATGAAATGAATGAAATGAATGAAATGAATGAAATGAATGAAATGAATGAAATGAATGAAATGAATGAAATGAATGAAATGAATGAAATGAATGAAATGAATGAAATGAATGAAATGAATGAAATGAATGAAATGAATGAAATGAATGAAATGAATGAAATGAATGAAATGAATGAAATGAATGAAATGAATGAAATGAATGAAATGAATGAAATGAATGAAATGAATGAAATGAATGAAATGAATGAAATGAATGAAATGAATGAAATGAATGAAATGAATGAAATGAATGAAATGAATGAAATGAATGAAATGAATGAAATGAATGAAATGAATGAAATGAATGAAATGAATGAAATGAATGAAATGAATGAAATGAATGAAATGAATGAAATGAATGAAATTAATGAAATTAATGAAATTAATGAAATTAATGAAATTAATGAAATTAATGAAATTAATGAAATTAATGAAATTAATGAAATTAATGAAATTAATGAAATTAATGAAATTAATGAAATTAATGAAATGAATGAAATGAATGAAATGAATGAAATGAATGAAATGAATGAAATGAATGAAATGAATGAAATGAATGAAATGAATGAAATGAATGAAATGAATGAAATGAATGAAATGAATGAAATGAATGAAATGAATGAATGAATGAAATGAATGAAATGAATGAAATGAATGAAATGAATGAAATGAATGAAATGAATGAAATGAATGAAATGAATGAAATGAATGAAATGAATGAAATGAATGAAATGAATGAAATGAATGAAATGAATGAAATGAATGAAATGAATGAAATGAATGAAATGAATGAAATGAATGAAATGAATGAAATGAATGAAATGAATGAAATGAATGAAATGAATGAAATGAATGAAATGAATGAAATGAATGAAATGAATGAAATGAATGAAATGAATGAAATGAATGAAATGAATGAAATGAATGAAATGAATGAAATGAATGAAATGAATGAAATTAATGAAATTAATGAAATTAATGAAATTAATGAAATTAATGAAATTAATGAAATTAATGAAATTAATGAAATTAATGAAATGAATGAAATTAATGAAATGAATGAAATGAATGAAATGAATGAAATGAATGAAATGAATGAAATGAATGAAATGAATGAAATGAATGAAATGAATGAAATGAATGAAATGAATGAAATGAATGAAATGAATGAAATGAATGAAATGAATGAAATGAATGAAATGAATGAAATGAATGAAATGAATGAAATGAATGAAATGAATGAAATGAATGAAATGAATGAAATGAATGAAATGAATGAAATGAATGAAATGAATGAAATGAATGAAATGAAGAATGAAATGAATGAAATGAATGAAATGAATGAAATGAATGAAATGAATGAAATGAATGAAATGAATGAAATGAATGAAATGAATGAAATGAATGAAATGAATGAAATGAATGAAATGAATGAAATGAATGAAATGAATGAAATGAATGAAATGAATGAAATGAATGAAATGAATGAAATGAATGAAATGAATGAAATGAATGAAATGAATGAAATGAATGAAATGAATGAATGAATGAAATGAATGAAATGAATGAAATGAATGAAATGAATGAAATGAATGAATGAAATGAATGAAATGAATGAAATGAATGAAATGAATGAAATGAATGAAATGAATGAAATGAATGAAATGAATGAAATGAATGAAATGAATGAAATGAATGAAATGAATGAAATGAATGAAATGAATGAATATGAATGAAATGAATGAAATGAATGAAATGAATGAAATGAATGAAATGAATGAAATGAATGAAATGAATGAAATGAATGAAATGAATGAAATGAATGAAATGAATGAAATGAATGAAATGAATGAAATGAATGAAATGAATGAAATGAATGAATGAAATGAATGAAATGAATGAAATGAATGAAATGAATGAAATGAATGAAATGAATGAAATGAATGAAATGAATGAAATGAATGAAATGAATGAAATGAATGAAATGAATGAAATGAATGAAATGAATGAAATGAATGAAATGAATGAAATGAATGAAATGAATGAAATGAATGAAATGAATGAAATGAATGAAATGAATGAAATGAATGAAATGAATGAAATGAATGAAATGAATGAAATGAATGAAATGAATGAAATGAATGAAATGAATGAAATGAATGAAATGAATGAATGAATGAATGAAATGAATGAAATGAATGAAATGAATGAAATGAATGAAATGAATGAAATGAATGAAATGAATGAAATGAATGAAATGAATGAAATGAATGAAATGAATGAAATGAATGAAATGAATGAAATGAATGAAATGAATGAAATGAATGAAATGAATGAAATGAATGAAATGAATGAAATGAATGAAATGAATGAAATGAATGAAATGAATGAAATGAATGAAATGAATGAAATGAATGAATGAATGAAATGAATGAAATGAATGAAATGAATGAAATGAATGAAATGAATGAAATGAATGAAATGAATGAAATGAATGAAATGAATGAAATGAATGAAATGAATGAAATGAATGAATGAATGAATGAAATGAATGAAATGAATGAAATGAATGAAATGAATGAATGAATGAAATGAATGAAATGAATGAAATGAATGAAATGAATGAAATGAATGAAATGAATGAAATGAATGAAATGAATGAAATGAATGAAATGAATGAAATGAATGAAATGAATGAAATGAATGAAATGAATGAAATGAATGAAATGAATGAAATGAATGAAATGAATGAAATGAATGAAATGAATGAAATGAATGAAATGAATGAAATGAATGAAATGAATGAAATGAATGAAATGAATGAAATGAATGAAATGAATGAAATGAATGAAATGAATGAAATGAATGAAATGAATGAAATGAATGAAATGAATGAAATGAATGAAATGAATGAAATGAATGAAATGAATGAAATGAATGAAATGAATGAAATGAATGAAATGAATGAAATGAATGAAATGAATGAAATGAATGAAATGAATGAAATGAATGAAATGAATGAAATGAATGAAATGAATGAAATGAATGAAATGAATGAAATGAATGAAATGAATGAAATGAATGAAATGAATGAAATGAATGAAATGAATGAAATGAATGAAATGAATGAAATGAATGAAATGAATGAAATGAATGAAATGAATGAAATGAATGAATGAATGAAATGAATGAAATGAATGAAATGAATGAAATGAATGAAATGAATGAAATGAATGAAATGAATGAAATGAATGAAATGAATGAAATGAATGAAATGAATGAAATGAATGAAATGAATGAAATGAATGAAATGAATGAAATGAATGAAATGAATGAAATGAATGAAATGAATGAAATGAATGAAATGAATGAAATGAATGAAATGAATGAAATGAATGAAATGAATGAAATGAATGAAATGAATGAAATGAATGAAATGAATGAAATGAATGAAATGATGAATGATGAAATGAATGAAATGAATGAAATGAATGAAATGAATGAAATGAATGAAATGAATGAAATGAATGAAATGAATGAAATGAATGAAATGAATGAAATGAATGAAATGAATGAAATGAATGAAATGAATGAATGAATGAAATGAATGAAATGAATGAAATGAATGAAATGAATGAAATGAATGAAATGAATGAAATGAATGAAATGAATGAAATGAATGAAATGAATGAAATGAATGAAATGAATGAAATGAATGAAATGAATGAAATGAATGAAATGAATGAAATGAATGAAATGAATGAAATGAATGAAATGAATGAAATGAATGAAATGAATGAAATGAATGAAATGAATGAAATGAATGAAATGAATGAAATGAATGAAATGAATGAAATGAATGAAATGAATGAAATGAATGAAATGAATGAAATGAATGAAATGAATGAAATGAATGAAATGAATGAAATGAATGAAATGAATGAAATGAATGAAATGAATGAAATGAATGAAATGAATGAAATGAATGAAATGAATGAAATGAATGAAATGAATGAAATGAATGAAATGAATGAAATGAATGAAATGAATGAAATGAATGAAATGAATGAAATGAATGAAATGAATGAAATGAATGAAATGAATGAAATGAATGAAATGAATGAAATGAATGAAATTAATGAAATTAATGAAATGAATGAAATGAATGAAATGAATGAAATGAATGAAATGAATGAAATGAATGAAATGAATGAAATGAATGAAATGAATGAAATGAATGAAATGAATGAAATGAATGAAATGAATGAAATGAATGAAATGAATGAAATGAATGAAATGAATGAAATGAATGAAATGAATGAAATGAATGAAATGAATGAAATGAATGAAATGAATGAAATGAATGAAATGAATGAAATGAATGAAATGAATGAAATGAATGAAATGAATGAAATGAATGAAATGAATGAAATGAATGAAATGAATGAAATGAATGAAATGAATGAAATGAATGAAATGAATGAAATGAATGAAATGAATGAAATGAATGAAATGAATGAAATGAATGAAATGAATGAAATGAATGAAATGAATGAAATGAATGAAATGAATGAAATGAATGAAATGAATGAAATGAATGAAATGAATGAAATGAATGAAATGAATGAAATGAATGAAATGAATGAAATGAATGAAATGAATGAAATGAATGAAATGAATGAAATGAATGAAATGAATGAAATGAATGAAATGAATGAAATGAATGAAATGAATGAAATGAATGAAATGAATGAAATGAATGAAATGAATGAAATGAATGAAATGAATGAAATGAATGAAATGAATGAAATGAATGAAATGAATGAAATGAATGAAATGAATGAAATGAATGAAATGAATGAAATGAATGAAATGAATGAAATGAATGAAATGAATGAAATGAATGAAATGAATGAAATGAATGAAATGAATGAAATGAATGAAATGAATGAAATGAATGAAATGAATGAAATGAATGAAATGAATGAAATGAATGAAATGAATGAAATGAATGAAATGAATGAAATGAATGAAATGAATGAAATGAATGAAATGAATGAAATGAATGAAATGAATGAAATGAATGAAATGAATGAAATGAATGAAATGAATGAAATGAATGAAATGAATGAAATGAATGAAATGAATGAAATGAATGAAATGAATGAAATGAATGAAATGAATGAAATGAATGAAATGAATGAAATGAATGAAATGAATGAAATGAATGAAATGAATGAAATGAATGAAATGAATGAAATGAATGAAATGAATGAAATGAATGAAATGAATGAAATGAATGAAATGAATGAAATGAATGAAATGAATGAAATGAATGAAATGAATGAAATGAATGAAATGAATGAAATGAATGAAATGAATGAAATGAATGAAATGAATGAAATGAATGAAATGAATGAAATGAATGAAATGAATGAAATGAATGAAATGAATGAAATGAATGAAATGAATGAAATGAATGAAATGAATGAAATGAATGAAATGAATGAAATGAATGAAATGAATGAAATGAATGAAATGAATGAAATGAATGAAATGAATGAAATGAATGAAATGAATGAAATGAATGAAATGAATGAAATGAATGAAATGAATGAAATGAATGAAATGAATGAAATGAATGAAATGAATGAAATGAATGAAATGAATGAAATGAATGAAATGAATGAAATGAATGAAATGAATGAAATGAATGAAATGAATGAAATGAATGAAATGAATGAAATGAATGAAATGAATGAAATGAATGAAATGAATGAAATGAATGAAATGAATGAAATGAATGAAATGAATGAAATGAATGAAATGAATGAAATGAATGAAATGAATGAAATGAATGAAATGAATGAAATGAATGAAATGAATGAAATGAATGAAATGAATGAAATGAATGAAATGAATGAAATGAATGAAATGAATGAAATGAATGAAATGAATGAAATGAATGAAATGAATGAAATGAATGAAATGAATGAAATGAATGAAATGAATGAAATGAATGAAATGAATGAAATGAATGAAATGAATGAAATGAATGAAATGAATGAAATGAATGAAATGAATGAAATGAATGAAATGAATGAAATGAATGAAATGAATGAAATGAATGAAATGAATGAAATGAATGAAATGAATGAAATGAATGAAATGAATGAAATGAATGAAATGAATGAAATGAATGAAATGAATGAAATGAATGAAATGAATGAAATGAATGAAATGAATGAAATGAATGAAATGAATGAAATGAATGAAATGAATGAAATGAATGAAATGAATGAAATGAATGAAATGAATGAAATGAATGAAATGAATGAAATGAATGAAATGAATGAAATGAATGAAATGAATGAAATGAATGAAATGAATGAAATGAATGAAATGAATGAAATGAATGAAATGAATGAAATGAATGAAATGAATGAAATGAATGAAATGAATGAAATGAATGAAATGAATGAAATGAATGAAATGAATGAAATGAATGAAATGAATGAAATGAATGAAATGAATGAAATGAATGAAATGAATGAAATGAATGAAATGAATGAAATGAATGAAATGAATGAAATGAATGAAATGAATGAAATGAATGAAATGAATGAAATGAATGAAATGAATGAAATGAATGAAATGAATGAAATGAATGAAATGAATGAAATGAATGAAATGAATGAAATGAATGAAATGAATGAAATGAATGAAATGAATGAAATGAATGAAATGAATGAAATGAATGAAATGAATGAAATGAATGAAATGAATGAAATGAATGAAATGAATGAAATGAATGAAATGAATGAAATGAATGAAATGAATGAAATGAATGAAATGAATGAAATGAATGAAATGAATGAAATGAATGAAATGAATGAAATGAATGAAATGAATGAAATGAATGAAATGAATGAAATGAATGAAATGAATGAAATGAATGAAATGAATGAAATGAATGAAATGAATGAAATGAATGAAATGAATGAAATGAATGAAATGAATGAAATGAATGAAATGAATGAAATGAATGAAATGAATGAAATGAATGAAATGAA